>NC_079412.1:9126599-9186599 GCF_026213295.1 Gadus chalcogrammus | reverse complement strand
CCAGCGGCATATAACCTGGCAAGTGATTGGCTCTCCTGCGCTTGGGGGTCTATGTATGTATGTATGTAAAGTACTCGGGGGTGGTTATCCTCCTCTTAATTTGCACTCGAAGCGAGGGGAGCAGAGAACATGTGACATCATGCGTCCAAGATGTTCTTATCCTCTGTGCTATTTTGGAGGGCTCTTCACTGTGTTGGGTTTCTGCTGCCTTGCTTCATATGGAATTGGCCTCACACCAGACGCTCCGCCCCAGTCTGTTATCCCCACACACCTCTGTCCCCTTCACCTCTGATCACCGCATCATCTCACCTGTTTTCTACTTATCAACCCCGTTGTTTGGGTAGCCAGTTGACGGGACGCATGGGGCTCAGGAGGTAGAGCAGGGCTGACTGGTAGTGTCGAGGTGTCCCTGAGTGAGACGCCTCGCCCTGACTGCTCCTGACAAGCTGGATGTCTCCTTGCATGGTGGACACCGTCGTCACGTGTGAATGAGCTATTAATGGGTGAAAGTTAGGCACAATTGTACATCGCTTTGAGCGGCCACGGGTTAGAAACGCGCCGTGTAAGTACAGTCCATTTGCCATATACGTAGTGTGGATCGTACCCGGGGTTGAAGGCTTCTTGCCGTCCGACAGGCACAAGTCACGTTGAGCTTTGGCTCCGGCTGCACGGTCTATTTAGGAACTCATTGACCTGTCATTCTTAGCATGCATGGCCCAGCTCCAAATATATAAGGGTTTGAAGTGTACATTACACAGACCGTATCCCCGTTTCTGCTGCTACGGGAGCGCGCGCGTTATGAGGCTACCAGATGGGGCTCCTATAGATGAAGTAATAGGATGAGTACGGTTTAAATGTTAGTCAGTGTAAATTAGTTCAGGTGATGTCATCTACCATAATCATTTGGTGTCTATATGTAATAACACGTTGGCATGCCGATGGGAAGGTTCCCCCCCCCCCCCGAGGCTAAAGTGTAACGGGGTCGGTCTCGTGTGTTCCCAGACCGCCCCAAGATCCGCCTGCCCCGCAGCCTCAGGACCCGCCACGTCAGGACCGTCGGGGCGAAGATCAACCTGGTCATTCCCTTCAATGTAAGCACACATGCACACTAACACGCACACACACACACACACACACGTGCATACACTTACACACACACACACAACCCCGAAAACTCTCTCACACACACACAAACACACATACACATACACAATCACACTCACACATGCCCATGTGCACACACACACACACACACACACACACACACACACACACACACACACACACACACACACACACACACACACACACACACACACACACACACACACACACACACACACACACACACACACACACACATAACACTCACACCACACACTCAGACACGATCTTACACACACATACACACATACACACATATTCCTACATCCACAAAACCCACGGATGACCAAATGATGATATGATAACATTCAGTGCCATTCTGCTGCATGATCTATGCTGCATTAGTGTCACTGTATTCTTTAACAATAGTCCTCAGCTATCATAAATAACAGTGGCATATAAAGATGTGTGGTGTGCCCCCCAGGGTAAGCCCAAGCCGGTGGTCACCTGGCTGAAGGACGGCGAGCCTTTGGACTCCAAGAGGGCCAACATCCGGAACAGCGACAAGGACAGCATCCTGTTCATCCGCACCAGCAACCGGGCCGACTCCGGCGTCTACGAGATGACCGTCAAGGTGGACAGCTTCGAGGACAAGGCCTCGCTCATCCTCCAGATCGTGGGTAAGTTACGCGTGTGTGTGCGGTAAAGAAAAATTAAAAAATCTCAAAGGTACCAAAAATTGGTACCTTTGAGATTGTAAGAGGCAAAAATGCTAAGAAAGCCATATCGATGGAATCCCAGTAACATCACACCCTCATGGTGTCAGTAGCAGGGGGTTCAAATTCTCCACAATAACACTTTGTACAGCCTCTATGTATCGTGCACCCATCCTCTCTCTTTCTTGACCAGAGCAGCAGAGTTAACATCATAATTCTTGGACAACAAAAGTTCAGAGTTGCCATCTGAGCTAACAGAATAATGAACTAGAAGGGAAAAGTGCATACTGGAAATGTGGACTGCTGCTAAATGTGTGTGTGTGTGTGTGTGTGTTTCCTCCAGAGAAACCCGGCCCTCCGGCCAGTGTGAAGCTGGTGGACACCTGGGGCTTCAACGCCGCGGTGGAGTGGACGGCGCCCAAGGACAGCGGCAACACGGACATCACCGGCTACACCATCCAGAAGGCCGACAAGAAGACCGGGGTGAGGCCGCTCAGACACGGCCACGCATTCAACCAATGTTTACCGACCTCTTGTCTGTACTTCTTCATTTAGGCCGTTTGACTGAATGTGCACAAGTAGTTCATTGTAAAAGGATGAGCTATAACATTTAGCGTTAAGGCTAGTTATGCTAAGATTTCCAACGTGTCCTGCACACATTTTTATTGGGTTAGACGTACACCCTCACAACCTCGCCTACCTCACGCAATAACACGCTTAATAAAAGAGAGACACCACCAAATGTCTCTAACTGATCTGTCTCCGTGACAGCAGTCAATCTCCTCAATGGTTGTGATGATGTAGCATGACACGTCCTTCTATGCTATCTTGCTATGCTAATCTAACACCATTCCCCACCGTTTTGTTTTGCCTGTCCCTGCTCAGGATTGGTTCACAGTAATGGAGCACTACCACAGGCTAAACGCCACCATCTCAGACCTCATCATGGGCAACTCTTACACCTTCAGAGTGTACTCTGAGAACAAAGTAGGCATCAGCGAGGAGTGCGTCGAGACGGTCGACATCGCAACCATCCAGAAGATAGGTAACCCGGTTGTCATCATTTCTGAAATGACCCGAATGTATTGGATGGATGTATTGTTCTTGGTCGAGTCAGTGCGTGAATTAGCTTGGGTTATCTGTTGTTGAGACTACCAAGACCCAACGCAGGACAGACCAGGAGCAATGTTTTCGATTTTTCGCCTCACATGTCGTCCTATCCGAAAAGATATCAAAGAAATACAGCACTGCTACATTCATGATCCGTGTGTTGTGCTCTGTTTAAAACATTATGATTCTGTTTCTATTTTGGTCCGGGCAAAAAATATTATGTGAAAATTAGCGCTCCTTGTGCTTTACGCTTCACGTGTGTAAGTGAACCAATGTCAGCTCAAATATAAAGAGAAAGAAAAGGAAGGAGGGGGGCATGTTATCCCTATGGCTACGGCCAAACCCAACTTTGTGGTAAGTCTTTAGTACCGTCATTGTGTAGGAGCGTTATAATGAGTGATGATGTATATGAAATGCGCCACACACAGGACCCCACACGTCCGCACACGCCTCGCCGCTCGTGGCCCTTGGTGGTGACGTCCTAGTGCCTCAGAAAAAAGGCCCTGGGATGTCATGAAAAGAACGCAAACAGCTAACGGAGAACGCTAACCCTGCGTTCGGAGCAGAGTTTTGGGTGCGCCACCGCTGTAACAGAGGTGTGTCTGCAGTGGGCCGCTCTCGTCCTGTCCGTCCTCATGCTCTCCTGTTGACCTTGTGTGGCAGGTATCGTGTACCGGCCCCTGGAGTACAAAGAGCACGACTTCAACGAAGCCCCCAAGTTCACGGCGCCCCTCAACGACCGCGCCACCACCGTGGGCTACTCCACCAAGCTGCTGTGTGCCGTGCGCGGATCACCAAAGGTAGGCCCACACATAATGAAGGTGTCTTCACACGGTACAAACAGTGAAGTGTGTGTGTGTGTGCTTTTGTTGGTGTGTGTTAATCTATCCCTTTTACGTTCAAGTTTTAACATTTTACGTGAATTCCATTTTCATTTGCTTTGGGCACAAAGTTAATGACCTTGTTCGGATCACCAAAGGTACGCCCACATATAATGACGGGTCATAATACGGTACAAACGGTAAAATGTGTGTGTGTGTGTGTGTCCATTTGAGTTGTACGTTCAAATTGACAAACTCTTTTTCATTTTCGGTGAATTAGCTTGTTTGGATTCTCAAAAAACACAAAGGGAGGCGAATTACCTTTGCATCAACAACACTGATGTTTACTTATTAAAAAGCAGCCCAGCATTCTGTTTTTAACAGCTACAGTCAACTGTGTACGCCAATACATGACGGTTTATGCAACAAGCTAACACTGGACTCTGTGATTAAACGTCTGGGATGACAATGGTCTTTTCACCATAGGATACCATGTCAAGTAGCTGCTGACAGACACGCTGCACACATTGGCTGGCATTCAGGAGTGAGATTGTAGAGACATGGTGCTGTTAGCCTACCGTAAGTGGTTGGAACACGGTCCAACAATGCACAGCTTAGCATGGCATAGCTCTGGGAGTCGAGGGAAAGCTCTAATGAAATGCTAGCTGTATGCTGGTCTCTGTGCTGTCCAACTCTGCTACGAAACTTCAGATCCATCTTATTAATTGCTTTTTAAACAATTATCTTTGACGTAAAGTTTTAAATATAGATACAATTTGGAATTCCAAAACATGGCCCTGGACTAACAAACGATTGATTATTAAAATACCATACACAAGTACTCCACACAAACTATCACACGAATATAAAATATATTTTAATAAAAAGATCATACTAAAATAATAATGCAAATATGAAACATCCAAGCAATTTATTTAGTTTGCCAAGAGTGTAATGTATAAAAGAGGTATGAATGTCACCGCCGTTAAGAACTGCTTCAGGACAGAAGGGTCTGGTATTTCCATGAGGCTCTTCGCTCTTGGCCACTGATTCTCTGGGTCATCCCCTCCTTAACATCCCCTTGTTGACGCGGTATAGTTGGGAGGGCAGGGTGGAGGGTGGAAACACAGTATTCAGAAGAGCAGGGAGTGGATGTGTGAGTATGTGTGTCTGTTGGTGCGTGTATCACAGCTGATGCTGATGAATCTCAATGTGGAGATGATGAGGACGACCCTCAAGAACTCCTCAATGTGACTCTTAATAAACCTTGAGAAGTCCTAACAGTATTGGGGTGTGTTGTGGTATGTTAATGTGTGTGTGTGTGTGTGTGTGTGTGTGTGTGTGTGTGTGTGTGTGTGTGTGTGTGTGTGTGTGTGTGTGTGTGTGTGTGTGTGTGTGTGTGTGTGTGTGTGTGTTCTAACTGTAAGTTGTAAGCCTACCAGGAGTCAGATTACGTAGACAGCTGTGGCGCTCCTCAAAATGTGTGTGTGGCTGGTGAATATACGATGAGCGCTGTAGCACACCACTTTTTAAATGAATCAGTCACCTGTTTCTGTCCCTTGGAGGCTTGAGTCCCTCTCATGCTTTTTGGATCATCTAGGGATGAATCTTATTTTGTAGCAGAGGCTAAATATATACAATGGCAGTACGTCCACTCTGCATATCGTGTGTGTGTGTGTGTGTGTGTGTGTGTGTGTGTGTGTGTGTGTGTGTGTGTGTGTGTGTGTGTGTGTGTGTGTGTGTGTGTGTGTGTGTGTGTGTGTGAGGCTGCCCACAGGGCCACAGCTGCATTCACACATTTGTACATTCAGCTGCATTTAGAAGATGTCCTAGAGAGGCTGCATCCCTTATCTATTTCGGTATTTTCTTTCTGAAACAACTTGAAACTCCTTCGCTCTGTTGCACTTCCTGAGAACAGAGAAGCAGTGAGCAGGTGTAGATTGGCAACAAAAATGAGAAATATGTAGGAGATTTCATAGTGCCAATGGAGTGTTGAAGAAAGCTATAGGGAGATAAGAATAGAGTGCTCTGCTGGTGGGTGGTGATGTGCGCATGTGACAGTGTGAGCTATTTCCAGATAGATGTATGTGTGTAGCTGTCAGTGTGACGGCCGGCGTGATGCAACATGGCCTCAAGAAGACTGAATGCGCACGGGCCGACATATTTACTACTTACTTATTACTACTTTAAATACACTATAACACTGAGATATGCACTAATCATTTCGGTTTTTATTCAGATTTTTTTTATTTTATTACTATTTTTTATTATTATTACTATTATTATTATCATTATTATTTTCAATAATAAACATTTTATAAGGCTGTTGGCTGCTGGTAAGCTTAATTGAGGCTAATAAAATGTAACATTGGCCGAGAGGGCAAGAGAAGCTAATTAATGTAAGCATTCAGGGGTATTTTCAGACATCTCTCCATGTTGACGGTTTTATAGTATAGATAGTTTGAATGATGGCCAAGTGACGATGTTTCAGTGTTAAATAGCAGTGCTCCCTTTTAGCCGCCAGTCACCCACAACCTCTAAATTAAGACTAAAGAGAAACTACCACCTGAACCAACTCACGTTCCTTCAACGTGTTTCCTCCAGAAATTATTATGGCTGGAATTCAAATGACGAATCGGTAAAAAAGCCTTTATGTTGGAGTAAATAAGAATTGAATAAATAAACGAATAACGGCAAAATAAAAATCCAGACCTGGAATCTGACTGGTGAAGCGGCTAGTGTCGAAGAAAGTAATCAAGCTGAATATATATATTGGTTTACCCATTGCATCAGTGTCTCTGATCTACTCTACTGATCCAGTTGACCTTATTTAGCGCTGCTTTACGTTTTATTAACTACAAACGAGTGGCTGAGGGAGTGTGTGCTACAGATTTGTGCACATTGGGAACAGGTAAGTGGCCTCCCAAGCAAGCTGAATCCTGCCGTCCGTCAGGGTCAGCGGATCCACCCAGAGATACTGAAAACACAGCGGGGAGTCACCAGAAAAGGCAATGTGTGGAAGAGAGAATGTCCCCGGCACTGAGCGACGGGCATTCCTCAGGTCCTGAGGAGGGCTTGGGTTTCTCCGTGTCGACCTGTGGTTCAGAACAGTCAGCACTGGGCCTCTGGAAGACGAGCCGGTGGGGCCGGGAGATGATATGAACGGCAGCCATGCTGACATCACTCGGCCAACAGGCAGGACCGCGCTGCCTTCCGCAGCGACGTCCGGGACTTATTCATCGATAACTCGCTGGATCTTTCTATCCACCAGTAGGGGGGAAAAAATGCCAGGAAAAAATACGGGTTTCATATTTACCAATAAGTAGAAGATGGGTGATGAATAAATGAATGAATAGTGTCAGCCACCAGGAGCCAAAGAAACCCACACTCATCCACCACATCCTCTTGTTCCCTCTTGACCCCACCTCCTTCTCCCTCCCCCATCCCTCTCTCTCCCTTCACCCTCTCCCTTCCCACCCTCCTTCCCTACCTCCCCCATCCCTCTCACCCCCTTATACCTCTCAACCCCTTCACCCTCTCCCTCCCCCATCCCTCTCACCCCCTTCACCCTGTCCCTCCCCAACCTGCATTCCCCCCTGCACCCTCCTCCCTCCCCCATGCCCTCTCACCCCTTATACCTCCTCAACCCCTCACCCTCTCCCTCCCCCATCCCTCTCACCCCCTTATACCTCTCAACCCCTTCACCCTCTCCCTACCCCTCCCTTCACCCCCTTATACCTCTCAACCCCTTCACCCTCTCCCTCCCCCTATCCCTCTCCACCCCTTCACCCTCTCCCTCCCCCCAGCCCTCTCACCCCCCTTCCCCCTCTCCTCCCCAACCTGCATTCCCCCTTCACCCTCTCCCTCCCCCATCCCTCTCACCCCCTTCACCCTCTCCCTCCCCAACCTGCATTCCCCCCTCCACCCTCTCCCTCCCCCCTCTCCCTCCCCACCCTGCATTCCCCCCTCGCCCAGCCTAAGGTGGAGTGGCTGAAGAACCAGATGGTGATCGGTGACGACCCCAAGTACCGACAGATCTCCAACCAGGGCGTGTGTTCCCTGGAGATCCGCAAGCCCTGCACCTACGACGGGGGAGTGTACACCTGCAGGGCCAAGAACGAGCAGGGAACGGCCACGGTCAGCTGCAAGCTGGAGGTCAAACGTACGTATCTGCGTGGAGAGGAGGAGACCATGGTGGGGAAGGCATGTGGCTCAGGAGGTAGAGTGGGTTGGCTGGTAACTGGAAGGTTGCTGGTTTCAATCCCCAGCTCCTCTTAGTTGAGCGTCAAGGTGTCTCTGACACCTCGCCCTAACTGCTCCCGACGAGCCGGCTGTTGCCTTGCGTGGCCGACGCCACCGTCGGTGGGTGTGTGTATGTGTGCATGAATGGGTGAATGTTAGGCAACATTGTAAAGCGCTTTGACTGGCCATTGGTTGGAAAAGCGCTGTATAAATAGTCCATTTGTAGTCCGTTGTCTTCAGTAGATGAGCATCTCCGGGGCAAACCTATGAGCAAACATAGCATAGCTTCAAATAAGGCATGGAAATAACTTGCATGGAAAATATATTGTAGAGAAAGTTTTAATTATTTAGATAATAGGAATCCATATCTTAAGATATTAAGATATGTTCTTTAAAATTGCCAATGTAGCATACGACGCCATTGAACGTAGAATATATCTATACATGTACAGACCGGTGATGTATGCGGTGCATAGTTGCATAAAGCACCCCACAGTTGCAGAGATCTTGGGTACATCTCAAATAGCTACTGTTGTTAAACGGTTATATTTGTCTCCAACAGAGGTCATTGTTGCGGAGGCTGACAAGGAGAAGGAATAAACACCCACATCCCCAGAGGTAAGGAACAGAGGGACTGCTTCTTTGTCAAGACTATGAGTTATTTACTGAGTTGTTATTCAATGAATCCGAGGCTGTAGCTTCACCCTTTATTTTTCTGGGGGCTTCGTGGGGTTCTCGCCATAATTATTAGTCATGAGCTGAGGATTGAGTCACAAGTGCAACCTATGTTAATTTAGGTGGAGGGAAGGTTGAGAAGTGCAACGTGTGTTGGGGGCCGTGTCGCAAGGATTTGCATAGGAAGCCAAACCAGGGTGTTTACACGAAACACTGTGGTTAGCTTGACACGCGTAGATCGGATAACATGTCTTATGCTCAGAGAGAGAGAGAGAGAGGGGTGGGGGGGGGGGGGGGGTGGGGGGATTATAGAGTGACTCCAAGCCCACTTTAATTTTGTTGATATTTTTAAATGATAACGAAATTACGGAAAATAAAGCCTTTCCGTATTGCTTTTTATTGTATCGGTCTCTGCTGGACCTCCTTCTTGGCAAGGGTTAGGGCAACTTCCCTCCCGGTCCCTTCATACCTGCAGCCTCCTGTCCTTCTCTAGAGTTGGTAGCACCTGACTCTATGTTCCCCCCTGTCCGTGTCAGACCCAGGAACACAGTGTGAACGAGTGGGTGTTTGTGTTTGGGAGTGTTTGTACATGTGTGTGTGTGTTAGGAAGGTGGAGTCGCAGGGTATGTCAAGGTCCTATAGAACTCGGCAAAAGGCATGGGCCCAAAGGCTGAGTGTGTGGGGGGGAAGGGGGGAGGGCTAGGGGGTGATGTCAGCCTTAGTTTCTATTAATGGCTCCATACCATTCGTATGCAGTCGGCCAGACTCTTCACATTACCATGAGTCGGCAGGCACAGCAGATGCATCCCGGATGCAAGGGAGCGAGTGGGCTGAAAGTGTGACGTGCACACACACATACAAGAGACCCTCCCCTGCTGCGAGACACCGCAAGAGCCAATCCCGTAAACGATGCACACGTTTCAGAAAACTCTAGCACCTTTAAAAAGGATCGTGATGATTATGATGCGTGAAAAACATGTGGTGACTTTGTCTCTCCCCGCAGTGCCCTCAACGAACCAGCCGGGGTCAAGTAGTTTTTTTTAAGGTGAGCATGTCTGTGTGTTTTCTGTGGCATTTGAGAAAAAAGAAATGGGTCTTCTCCCACTATGAGAACTTCATCCAAAGGATTGAATGAATTCAACACTGTGTTTCTTTAAACGCTGACTTTCCTCCCTCCTCCAGCCACGATCCCTGTCGCCTCGGTCCTGAAGGATGTGTTCCCTGAAGCTGCCCCTTTTAAAGCATATACATGGAAAGCAAAATATTTTGTATGCATTGTTTTAAATAGGCTCTGGTGTTTCAGGGGTCTGTATTGACAGTTTGTTCATGTGTCCCAGCTCTGGCCGTTCTCTGTTCATAATGTTTATGTATTCTACTTAATAAAAACCTGGACTGTCCCCATGGACTGCTGCCAAGAGTTGATTCAATATTAAAAGTTATTAAAGCTGTGCTTTGTTCTCACTCACATTTCCCATCTGTTCCTTTCTATGTTCCTGTTGTCGGTTGGTACAATCAAACAAACCTTTATTTCAACACCTACAATATGATATTATGGAACGTATTGTACTGTACTCATATTCACAGAAATATAAAAAAACAGCAGAAGTTCGGACCTTTTGTGTAATGCTGATGTAGAAGGAGGTAGTGGAGACCAACACGGGTGTTCAGATACCTGTAAACGCCCGCTTTCTCTGTTCAGGCACTGCTGGCACTCTGACCTCAGTTTAAAGTATTGACCTATCAAGTGAGTCCATGACACAGTGTGGTATTCATAGAGTCCAACGGTTGGTGCTGTGACTATCAAAAAGCATTTCTGTCAGGAATCTTAATCAGCTCCACCAGTGTAGTTCTGAGTTTGAATCCAAAGTTCAGACCACATTTATGTGGTTTGAGCGTCTTTCTCTTTGCTTTTCGTACATGTGTTGGTCTCTCACTCATAACATTTACATCTATAAATGTATTTCCTCATTTGTAAAGTTAATCTTCATACTCAATATTACAAAAAGGCTGTGTATGTCCTGGCTGTGGACGTTGAGATCCATTATCACAGCTCCATGATGTGGTCCACATCCATACCACACGTCTTTTTTAATGCATATTATTACGCTTTCATGCACATGAGGGTACAGACAAGACAAAACCACCAACAAAGAGCTAAAGAAGGATCCATCTCGTGAATGGTGTAGAGCTTCAACACATATATTCTGAGGGGTTCCTCATTGTGTGGGTGAGGTATGCGTGACGTTTTACCATGGAAGTGTTCTCCTTTGCCATTTTGATGCGCAAGCCATTTATTAAGGACAGATTTTTCCAATGGTATGATACCATGACCCTCCCATTGCATGGCACAGTTTAGCCAAAGAGGCAGATCAGAGTCAGGCGATACATTTTCTAGTTGTTTTCAGAAGGAGGGAATTGTCTGATATGGATGCTCCTGTGGTTCAATTAGACGTAGGAGTGTAGCAAATACGCTCAACAAAAAAAACTGTTGAAAGACAAAATATTTATAGACATATTTACATATAGTGAATTGATCTGCATTTGAGAGGTTTTTGTGTCACTTGTTCAGAGTATCAAACTAAATGTAACCTGCTTGATTTAAAGGCTATTGTGAACCATCTAGTCAGCGCCAACATTTTGGGTCCTCTCCAGTTTGAACCCCTTTTTCAAGGTTATAGACTAGAACCGATACTGGCAGGGGGGTCATTCATAATGAAGATCATATGCAATATTTTAATACAAAAAGATAGTATCACATGATCGAAGGAGGTCAATGTGTTAAATGTAATGTCAGTATGGGGGATGTATGTCCTAGCGATCTTCCTGTGTTGGTTTCTTTCTCGTGGTTTGTGGTGGCTTGTTCTTCATTTCTTCATCTGAACATCACTTTCACATGGTTTATTACAAAGAGTATGATTGCTAGCTTGTGTGTGTGTGTGTTGTATATGTGTGTGTGATTGTGACATCTAAGCATAATATGCTATAATGTTGAACATTATAGATACTTTAAAATGTTTTTGTCATTAAGTCTCAAACAAATACCTAATGCGAACGAATGAAGCACCCAGTAGTTCCAGCAGAGGTAGGCATAAAGAGGGATCCAGCAGATGAGGAGGCCGACAGAGAGTTCCAGCAGATGAGGAGGCCTACAGAGGGATCCAGCAGATGAGGAGGTCAGACTCTGTTCCTATGATGTTTAGCCAAGACTGTATGCTGGTTGATTTTCCGATTTTGAGAAAGACTTCTATTGCTTGTGAACTTGTTCCTACTGTACAGATTTTATTTTTCATAATAACTTCAAAGGCAATCCAAGTACACTTTACAGTTTACCCCCACTTCAAAGAGATCTTAGGCTACTCTTAAAAGGTAGAGTTCAATCGGAATTGAAAGTATATCTGAATTCATATATCAAATTTTTTTTAAATAGAATTTAGATTACTTTAGAGGATAACTTATTTTTTACTTTCAGGCAAATTGTTTCCATAGACTCTCGAGAATGGGCTTCATTGTATTACTCAAATATTCATGCACAAACACTTCTGTTGCTTGGGGCAAAATGACACATATCAAGGAGACAGGAAGAGGTTCTGTGGTGTAATCAGAAATGAAACTCATACCGTGCCTCACTTCATTTCCTTTAGCGGCAAGACACACAAACATTATGCACATTTGACATTCATACCTGTCTGTGCACAGTAGGTCTATCTGCATGGTAACCTCAACCCAAACCTAACGGCTGGCTCAAACAAGAAATGGAGCTGATTGAACTCTTCTGCATTATATGTGAGTTATTATATGGTTTTATTCACAAACAAAACTGAAACTTTCTACTTTTTCACTCCAACTTACTTTTATAACTTGCCATAACAAATAAGTTGGAACACAATTGAAGTATGTGGTTTTTGTTTCATATATTTTGCACATATATCTATTCATGTAGTGGTTGCAATGCAAATTTCTTGAATAATGACAGAAAATAGTTTATATCTTGCAATATAGGAGAAACAAGTTTACTAGCGATTCAGAAGAGTCTCTCTCAACTCACGTGTTGCTTTTAAAATACAATACAAGGTAACACTTTATAATAAGGTGGCATAATAAATAACAAGCTAATCATTACCTATCCCTTTATTAATATTTGTTAATGGTTACTAAAATATCTATTTGGCACAAGTTAATAGTTTATAGTTCAGGTCAGTGAAAAACTATATAGTTAATAGTTTTTCACTGACCACAGAGTATCGCTTGTTAGGGTTAGGGTTTGGGGCGTGTGTTAGGGTTAGGGTTAGGGTTAGGTTTGTGTGTTAGGGTTGGGTTAGGGTTATGCAAACAACTAATATTTAATTGATTACGAAAAAACGATTAACTTGAGCCAAATAGATAATTTAGTAACAATTATGAAATATTAACAAAGGCTTAGGTAATGACTATTGGCTGTCAGAATACAACCCCCCCCCCCCCCTGCCAAATGTCCCCTGTTATGTCTACAAGTCTGAAATTGCTGGAGTCACATCCATTGACCTGAAGATGTTACCCCGAAAATTCTGAAGTGTCTCAGACTTTGCAAACAAGAAATAGGAGGGGGGGTTGTATTCTGGCAGGCTAAATTGCCTTCCAGCATACAACCCCCCCCCCCCCCCGCCAAATGTCCCCTGTTGTGACTACACGTCTGAAATCTCTACAGTCACATCCAGTGACCTAACGATGTAACCCCAATCAATTTGAAGTGTCTCAGCCTTTGCAAGCAAGAAATAAGAGAGGGATGATGAATATGGCTAAATTGGCTCGATATTGAATATATCCAGTATATATTCAATATATATTCAATATATCCAAAATATATATTGGATATATTCAATATATATTGAATACATATTGAATATATCCAATCCAATATCCTTCACAGGCCACCACAGGCGGCCTGTGGTGGTCACCTGAAGTTCAAACCCAAAGACTTCATAATGAAGAAAATGTTGTCTTTTCAGTAACACTCAACACTCAACCATCAATACGTTTCTCAGACTGTGCAAACAAGAAATAGGTGAGGGGTGATGAATACGGCAGGCTAAATTGGCTGGACATTGAATATATCCAGTATATATACATTCAATATATCCAAAATATATATTGGATATATTCAATATATATTGAATATACATTGAATATATCTAATATCCTTCACAGATGGCGAGGCTGTGCTCACTGAGTCTGTACATCGTAAAGGATTTCCTTAGTTTTGGATCAGTCACAGTTAAATGTGCTTTCTAGGGTAGGCTACCAAGAGGTTGTCAAAATTAATATGAGTAAATAACATAATGCATAAATGTATTACTTTGAACTATTTAACTATTACGTATTTAAGTGCTCTCGTAGTTCATTATCTTGAATGTTGTAGCGTACATGGGTCGTCGGAGGTTTCATTGCGATGTCTTCGTTTTAAAACTTACAACCTAAAATATGCCATCGCTTTCTGTGATAAATTGCTCAACTTGTGATGTTCTGATATAATATAAACACTAATTTTGACTAATATTGTCAGAAGGAAGAGCGCCTCGATCTAAATGAAAGTATGGGGCGTTGACAATAAGCGAATGCGCGAACCCCCCTTCGCGTGAATGCGTTCACGCGAAGGGGGGTTGTAATATGCGGGGGGTCGAGATTCGGCACAACACCGGACCCGTAGCTTCGCCCTGATGGTATTATTTGTCGATAATGTCCAGCAAGTTCTATACATTATTCTGCTTATTACACGGCTCCTTGCCAAATGAAACAATATCTTCACACGGTGGGGCTTTTTACAATTACCTAGTGTTGATCATTAGATAAATAGTCCGCCAAAGACGTCGACGTCGCTTAGCAACCGGACACGCTCCCCCTACTCACTTCCACCAATGCAAAGCGAACAGAACTGAGTAGGGGAGGGCGTAGCCTAACTAGTTTGTGACCGACCCAGAGAAACACAACGCAAATTCAATGTGAACATATATGAGGCTTTAATATAATCCTGGACGATTTTGAAATGCCGCCAAACATGTTTTTTAAAGTGTCTCAAAAAGAGGGCATGTCCGGGCAAAAGAGGACGTCTGGTTACCCTACGTACGGGAAAACCATTTGATTCCTACCTGTTCCACTAGCGGCCCAGTTGGGTGGCGCTATCCTGGTCATTTCTCTGCGTGAGAAATACGAAGTGTGGCGTGTGAGCATGTGCATGGGTTGAATTGCGTGCGTCTCACGCCGAATGCGTGAGCCTCGAGAGCCCTGTACTAAAGTAGGCCTACTGTATAAGATAAACACTTATTTCAACTGGGGAGAAAAGGTTGAGTACAAATACTTGATATGCTGAGCTACTGTAATCAGCAAATGTTTTCATGCTGTACAGTAATATACAAATGATGCGTTTGAAAAAACGAGGGCAGAAGTCTAAACTAGTCAACGTATCACAGGGATATGTTTACACAAAGTTTGCTCGCGCTACCACTCGCGCTAGGACCATGGGTCCTTCCCCCTTCAAACAGAAACAGGAGGGCGGTGCAGCGACCGCAAAGCACTGTGGTAGTTGGAGGATTCCTTACTTTTGAGCCAGAGAGACACTTTTCTGCCTTTTCTCAGGCTAGGATGAACCGATTTAAATTTTTTTTGCACATTTTATAATACATAGAATTATTTACTTCATGTAACCTTCATATCTCCACCGGTGAAGTATCCCTTTAATTTATTTTATTTTGGCAAGTGATCATGGTATAAGCGGGATAATGCCTTTCAAGGTGTCACAAACATGTTTGATCGGTCGTAATTGAAGGGACTACTTTTTGAGGGAGATGAACTCAAACAGAGTATACATTTAATAAACATGCATAGGAATAAGAAAAAGCTTAATAAAAGTATAAAAGTATTTGAATTGTTTTATTATGTTGGCAAGCAAGAAGTAGAATAAATGGGATAATCATTCTTGTTTTAGGCTATTTAGTACTATTTCCATTAGGTCTACATGACCCTTAATGTCTTATACACCCGTTATAGTATTTTCTATTCAACTAAATATAAAATTGGGATTTTGCGCAGTAGCTCAGGAGGTAGAGCGGGTTGACTTGTAACCAGACGGTTGCTGGTTCGATCCCTGGCTCCTTCTAGATGAGTGTCGAGGTGTCCCTTAGCAAGGCACCTTACCCTGACGTCTCCCGACGAGCTGGCGACGAGCTGTCGACCACGCCCTGCGTGGTCGACTCCGCCGTCGGTGTGTGAATGAATGGTTGGAAGTCACTTTGGATAAAAATCCCAATTTAAATATCCTTTGACTAATCTGAATCCTGCCCCTTGTCTTCCCAACAGGTTTCACCGCCCTGTGTACTGCTATAGATGAATCCGGTAAGAATGTTAAGAGTTTATTATTTACGAAATGTATAGGCTTTTCTGAACAAGTAAAAAGCTTATTGTTACATAGTAGGAATATATTATCTGATTGTTCTCAGAGGCAGAAAGAGAGAGAGAAGTAAAGCGAGTGAGAAGTAGAGAAAGAGAGGGGAGGGGTAGATTGAATGTGTGTTAGAGCTATGTGATTCATTTGAACACATACTGGTAGCATGACAATATAGGGCTGCTGTTGGCTCAAAAGTAGCTTTAGGTTTAAGTGAAAAACGACTGTGTGTGTGTGTGTGTGTGTGTGTGTGTGTGTGTGTGTGTGTGTGTGTGTGTGTGTGTGTGTGTGTGTGTGTGTGTGTGTGTGTGTGTGTGTGTGTGTGTGTGTCTGTGTGTGTGTGTGTGTGTGTGAAAAATCAACAAACATTAAAGAACAAGTGAACCCAGTGTTTCAGCTGAGATTCGAACACTGGAATAAGGAAAATGTGTTTTGAGCTGATAGTTCTATGAAGGAGAAGGGGGCGTGTTATCCCCATGGTTAGGACTCCCGGCAACTTTGTGATAAATCTGTAGTAGTGTTGTTGTGTATGAGCACTATAATTAATGATGTTGTATATGAGATGTGTCACATATAGTGACAGTAAATTTGAAGTGTCCTATAGTACGTTTCCACCGGCGGGTGCGGTTCAGTTTGGTATAAATAGGTGCGGAACTGTTCGCCTTTCCAACGCCAAAAGTGGGTGGGGTCCGGACTTAGCCTTCCGAGCCGGAAATCGGGAAATCTCGCAACTTTCTTGCGGCATTTCTCGGAGGCACGCCCCCTTTTTGTCTTCATCTCTCGGAATTCTGAGAGTAGACCGAGAGCAGTGATGACGCTCTCAAGAAAAATGGCTGCGCCCGTGAAGAGATTTATTTTATTTTTATTTGTACCACGTTGGTCATTTTAATGCTCTTACACACTTGATTACATTGCTACTTTATTACGGTCACTAATTTATGCATTGCAGGGTCTTGCTGTGCTTGCAATACAATGTAAAAATATGTTGTTTGTTTTCGAATTGGTTTGCTAAAGAGGATAATGTATCTTACAATAAAGAACGATTTTCATTACACAATCTCAAAGACGAATGGGAACGCCAGAGGCGCATTCACTCTCCTGGTGATAACCACACGGCTCGCCAGTAATGACGCTCACGCTTACGCGTGTTCCCGTCAGCGACCGCTCATGTGCACTTGGGAAACAGCCGGTTGGGAATCTAAAAGTTCTTCAAAGCAGGGTTTTTTTATCTGATAAAAACCAGTAAGAACTAAACAGAGCTTAGTTGGATCAGTTTCAAGTTTGCATGCCTTTATTTCCTTGATTCCTATCACCTACTATCCTTTTGCTTTTATTTATGAGAAGCACATACAGTATTGCCACTGTATGGAAGGCAACACTTCCCCTTATCTAGAGCTGGTTAAACTGTGTCATGAGGTGTCGTTCACACAAACTTTCTGACGTTGCGAAAATATTTTCTCACTAATTTCCAGCGATGGGAACGCACCACAAAATTTGGCCAGAGTTGCAGAACAGCTTCAGGAGGTGTCATTCACGCGAAAATGTTTTCCCCATAATTTCCAGCGATGTGAACGCACCATATAAATGCTCCGAGACCGGATATGACGTCAAAAGTGCAACTCAGAAGGCACACAGTAACGTGTACATTCAGCGCTTGCGCAAGATGCAATAGGTCTCCTTAACATCGGCTGCCGCTGTCATGCCAAATTTGTACCGGCTGCCAAATTTGTACCGGGCGCGTCATCCATACGTAATCCATTCCAAACATGGAATGGATTACGCGACATTCGCAAACCTTCTATCTAGCGATCCGTTATCTGTATTGTGCTATTTCGTCCTTGACCTGCTTTAAACACTCAGTTTACTTGCTAAATTTGATTAAACAATTAAATACAATACAAATATAAAGTAAAAACAAGTGTTATCTAGCGATCCGTTTTCTGTATTATGTTATTTCGTCTTTGGCAACATGAGCGCGAATGTTTTTTGAAACCCGCTTTAAACACTCAGTTTACTAGCTAAATTTGATTAAACAATTGAATACAATACAAATATAAAGTAAAAACAAGTGTTATCTAGCGATCCGTTAACTGTATTATGCTATTTCGTCTTCGGCAACATGAGCGCGAATGTTTTTTGAAACCTGCCCGGCAACGGACGACGCGATCATCTGCTGCCAGGCAGGTTTGGAATGGATTACGTATGGATGACGCGCCCGGTACAAATTTGGCAGCCGGTACAAATTTGGCATGACACCGCCAGTAATCCAAAACATGAAAACAGGAAATAAAGGAACGTAATGCAGATCATAGATTATCCAATTAGAATAACAAAGCGGTCAACGCAGCCATGGCTTCCAGAAATATGTAGAAATGTCAGAAAATTGCCATGCAAAGATGAAGTGTAGTGTGTAACTCTGCTCCCTCTCTGTTTAATTGTGTGTTCCTCAATCCTCGGATGCCAGACTTCTGAGTCGGAAATCGATAGTTATTATATTATAACTCTTGTTCTATGATTGTAGGCGTAGCCGTCTAGGCTTCGCCTTATGGGCTTGTCCCGTGCACGTGCTCGCACGCACTGAAAATGTTCAACTATGCACCAATCAACGTGGGCACCGCCCACATTCCCACGGCACCGTGTATATAAGGCGGTGTCATGCCAAATTTGTACCGGCTGCCAAATTTGTACCGGGCGCGTCATCCATACGTAATCCATTCCAAACCTGCCTGGCAGCAGATGATCGCGTCATCCGTTGCCGGGCAGGTTTCAAAAAACATTCGCGCTCATGTTGCCAAAGACGAAATAGCATAATACAGTTAACGGATCGCTAGATAACACTTGTTTTTACTTTATATTTTTATTGTATTCAATTGTTTAATCAAATTTAGCTAGTAAACTGAGTGTTTAAAGCTGGTTTCAAAAAACATTCGCGCTCATGTTGCCAAAGACGAAATAACATAATACAGAAAACGGATCACTAGATAACACTTGTTTTTACTTTATATTTGTATTGTATTTAATTGTTTAATCAAATTTAGCAAGTAAACTGAGTGTTTAAAGCAGGTCAAGGACGAAATAGCACAATACAGATAACGGATCGCTAGATAGAAGGTTCGCGAATGTCCGTGAACCTTTCACGTCATTCGACGCGATCGTCCGTTGCCAGGCAACGGACGACGCGATCATCTGTTGCCAGGCAGGTTTGGAATGGATTACGTATGGATGACGCGCCCGGTACAAATTTGGCAGCCGGTACAAATTTGGCATGACAGCGGCGCAAACCGCCACCCATCCTCCACGCTATTCTTTCAGCATTTGGAGGGTACAGCAGGTGGGATACTAGACGGCTACGCCTACAATCATAGAACTAGAGTTATAATATCACAACTATCGTTCTACTTCATGTACGCTACGCCGTCTAGACATCGCCTTATGGGCTAAGGTGAAGCCCATAAGGCGCTCTCCCCGGCTGCGGCGGTGGCTGCTGTTGCTGCTGCTGCTGCTGCTGCGGCATCGGGGTTGGAGGTGGAGGCGGCCCCCTGGAGCGCTGGAACCGGCCTGGACCCCGCTTCCTCCTGGCCTGCTGGTGGGAGGAGCCTGTGAGAATCACCCCGAACCGGGAACGATTCTCACAGATGGACTGCTGGTGAGCGAGCACCTCCGAGAGCCTTATGGCCCTCTGGATCATTGTGGCCCACGCCATATGCCGGCCGGCCGAAACGGCTATCGGCTGGCATAGCTGAAGGATGGCGCTGGAGAAGCGGGAAACCGCCAGCCATCTCGCGGCCTCCTCCGGGCCGTAATCCTCCCTGCCAGCCGACAAGGAGACCAGGGCAGAGGAGAGCAGGGCGATGTTGTTGACCGCCGCCGCAGATTGCGAGGTACAGACGTACACCCTGTCCGTCAGGCCGGTAATCTGCTTCTGGAGGCGGTCGGGGGGCAGCGGCTTTCCGTCCGTCGCTCGGACAGAAAAGCGCTGCTAGGGAAGGCTCCAGGCGAGGGATCCCCCTCGCCTGAGTATTAGCCCACCCTTCCACGTTGGTGAAGTCAGTGAAGGCCCTCACCGGGGCCTTCAGAGTAGAGGGGTCCCCACCCGCAGCAGTGAAAAGGTGCTGAACCGGTGGAAACAGGGGGTACTGGGTAGCCCGCCGGGAGGAAGACGGGATGCGAAAACACTCGCCCTGCATGTCATCCGACATGGCCCTTGACGGCCGCCGCCTAAACCCATGATCTCGCCGAAGAGATCGGCCATCCGGCGTCGTCAACCTCGACTTGCTCGTCGTCGGCGTCCGGGACATCCGGAACTCTGGCCCTGAAGATGTCGATGGCCTCAGCGAGGTCCACCGACGGGGAGAAAAAGTGGTGCCTGGAGAGGAGCCCCTCTTCAGGCAGAGTGCGGTAGGCGGCGCAGGAGGCGGGAGCAACCCAGGCAGCCGCGGTGTGTTCAGCGCCGAGGCACCTGAAACACCTGAAACACGCAGGGAAGCGGGACAGGAGGTGCTCTGAGGCCCTGAAAAGGGCCCCCCAGCTCCTATAGGAGCTTTCTCCAGTGGCCCTGAAAAGGGCTGTTGGTCCGTGGCCTCGCCCACGCCGCTGCCACCGGCCATCTTATGGTTGGAAGTAATTTCTTTGTTTTCCGTAGATCAGTACAAATGCTGAAAGAAAAGGGAGGATTGGCGGCGGTTTGCGCCGCCTTATATACACGGTACCGTGGGAAATGTGGGCAGTGCCCACGTTGATTGGTGCATAGTTGAACATTTTCAGACAGGCCCATAAGGCGAAGCCTAGACGGTGTAGCCTACATGAAATAGAGCTCCCAGCTTCTTAAGGCATTTCTTGGAGTAAAAATCGCGGTGGCACGCCCCCTTTTTGTCTTCAACTTTCGGAAATCTGAAAGTAGACCGAGAGCAGTGATGACGCTCTCAACAAAATGGCTGCGCCCGGCAAGAGATTTATTTTCTTTGTATTTGTACCGCGTTGGTCATTTTAATGTCGAATGCTCTTACACACTTGATTACATTGCTACTTTATTCCGTTAACCAATTTATACATTGCACAGTCTTGATGTGCTTGCAATACAATGTAAAGTTGTGTTTTTTGTTTTCGGGCTTGCTAAAGAGGCTAATGTAGCTAACAATAAACAACGACTAGCCATTTCGTGACACAATCACAAAGATGAACAGGAACGCTATAAATGCTCCAAGACCGGATATTAGGTCAAAGGTGCAACTCGGAAGGCTGGCGTCTGAGGATTCAGGAACACACCACATGTGGTCTGTTTACCATCGTCATTCCCGCCCTTTCAACACACCGCGCTGATTCGCTAGCACACAACCAATCTGAGTTTCCAATGGCTCCAATCCTCATCGCCGCCAACGCTCTCAAACTATGCAAGTTGAATCAGACACCGTCCGCGCGGTACCAAAAGCATTCAACACAGCTGAACATACCGAACAGATTTGTTACCGAACTACAGGGTAGCCCAAACATAGGCTACGGTATTGTAGCCTATGAAAGATAGCTCATACAACAATTTATTTATCTAGCTGACAACATCAAGGGGGCCTCTCTCCCGAATAGGACCCCCATTTTTAACACATTCTAAGCATGTTAAATGTGGCCCCAGCAGTCGGTTGTGGTAGTGATGGGCTGTTCGCGACCGAATCAGTTCGAATGAACGAATCTTTGACAAGAACGAACCGAACTGATACCTCTCTCTCTATCGTCTCGTTTGTTCTCAGACTCAACTCCTCCCAGACCAACTATTCGCTGACTCGCTGTTCGTTCACTGACTGGTGGTGGTGGGGGAAGAGACTTACCCTACATGCCCACTGCACCGTCAGTCAACGGACGTGGGAAGGCGGGTTCGCAGGTAGTGGGCACGAGTCGTTAGTGAGCGAGGGTACGATAATACGATTCAAATACAATTAGGGAATTTAGCCGACGCTTTTATCCATAGCACCTTACATCGGTTAATACAGACATTGACACACCGACGGCAGAGTCAACCATGAAAGGCGAAAGCCCGCTCGCCAGGAGCAGTTAAGTGATCTTGCTCAGGGACACATCAACACTCAGCTAGGAGGAGCTGGGGATTGAACTAGCAACCTTTAGGTTACAAGACAAGTGCTCTACCTTCTGAGCTAAGCTGACCCAAGCTGATTCAATATGCCAGATCATGCCAGATTAATCAAATATTCGAATGTCACGTCAATCTGTGTCGTTCTTTCATGGTTCGTTCTCCACCCGGGAACCCTACCATCATTGCTAAATCAAGTCTATTATTTTGCTGATATGTTAAACATCCAATAACCCCCCCATCCCGCTGCGTTTGGTTAAAGTTGTGTTGTTGATTGATGACCGACTTCCACGATCGTTTGAGAATGAGAACGAGGGAGGAGCTGAGAACCGTGCATTCCATGATTCGATTCACCGCTACCGGAAACTCGACTGAACGAGCAGCCACCGCCCACCACATTTATCCTACCGTACATCTGGCGCCTCCTGCTGGTCACATCTATACCACAGAAACAGTCCGCCTCCAGTGCCATGCTGAAGGTCGCTCCCCTGAATGGACGTACCAGACAGTTGCTCCATGATGGACAGTCAAGTCCTTCAGTCACTGATCCCAATAACTCTATCGATTCTGCCAGCCTGGCCGACGCCGGGCAGTACTGGTGTCAAATCCAGCAGGGAGCACACCAAGTAGCGTTGTTTCATTAACACTGGTGTTAATGTGGTGTTAATTACTGGTGTTAATTAGTCATTGGTGAGAGTTGAGCACCCCCCAGGGATGCATTGGCTATCAAATCCTCCAACTTTTAATTAATTATATTGCATTAATTAAACTAAATGTGATTTCATTGATTCAATTTAATGTATTAAATTAATTAACATTTGTTAAACTGCCCAACTTCGGGCAACATACCAAGGCTTACCTTACGAAGGATTCATGTTTTGAGTATGTTGTGGTCTGTGTCCCTTAGCTGCCAAGTGAATGTTTCCTCTAGATGGGGAATATCGTTGGTACAGAGTTGGAGGTCAACTCCCTTCTGCTGCCTAGCAGTTTTCCAAGGCCTTTGTTATATTTTCCTATTTGGACAACAGACCCAGCCCTACCTTAAAGAAGGGACCTTGTTTTGGGCCGTTGTATGTTGGGCCAACGGTAGAAATGTTGTGATAAGATACGTTATAAGTATTCGTAAGAACAACAAATATAAGGTGGCCCAATATTTGCCATCTCAATTTTTTTTAAATTACTTGTAGAAATGAATGACGTCAGCGTTTTAATAAAGGTTAGGTCATATCGAATCAAAAATAACTGAAACACAAAGCAAATCAAGAGAGCTGCCCAGTGTTAAGATCGATACAAAAGGTGTTGCTTTTGTCTTTGTTTGCCGCTGTTCTCTGTATGGATGTGGATTTTCCTTCTCTAAAAGGCCACTTTTGTCTCACTAAGGTCTTCCCAAACCAGCCATAAAGCTCAACACAGCTTGGTCCCAGGTGTTCTGCACTGAGAGGTTGGAGCTGAGCTGCACAGTGGAGGGTAGCTCTGAATGGAAGTTCACATGGTTCAGAGATAGCAAGGAGATCCAGGCTGACCACAGTGGTTCTGTCCACTGACGGGACTACCCTGTCCATACCCGCCGCTTCAGTGGTAGACACTGGAAAGTACATGTGTGAAGGACAACATAAGAACAGGACTCTCACCCCTTACAAAAGTGATGAACTTACCCTCAAAGTCGACGGTGAGTCCACAGTTTGTTTAGGTGCTTCAAAGACAAAAGAGGAATCCCTTGTGCGCCATGTCATCACGCCACTTAATGATATGAAAACGTAGTAACTGAAATTAAGGTTTTCCATTTTAGGATACAGACAAATAGTATGGGCCAATAGTATAAACAGTGTGTTAAGCTGTGTTATGAATATTTGTAAAACAAACAAATATAAGGTTTTATATATTAAATATTAGCATTACGAAAACTGTAAACGACTATTGGAAATCAATGATGTCAGAGTATTAATAAAGGGGGGGGGGGGGCGGGTCATATCTATGAAAGATAACTCCAAAGCCGATCAACAGAGCTTCACAATGTTTAATTATTAAATTCAAATGGCTTGTGTGCAGAGATTCCCGTTCCATCGGTGGCTCTCCAGACACCATCGTCTGCTGTCTTCACCTCTGAGTCAGTGGAGCTGAATTGTAGTATGGAGGACAGCCCAGACCTCTGGACCTATACCTGGTACAGAGGAGGACATGAAGTGGTGCAGGGGGCAGGTGTCTCCTTTGGGTCAGAAGGATCTGATCTCACGATTAGCCAGGTTAGACCAGAGCATGCGGGACAGTACACCTGTACTGGACAACTCAAGGGCAGACCTGTTAATTCTGAACCCAGCAAACCACAGTCCTTAGAGGTCAAAGGTGAGTTATTGCTAATGCACATTATGAATACAGAATCAAATCATAGTGGTAAGGTGACACACCTGCAACCTTTACAGGACTGTTAAAATAATCATAAGAATTACATAAAACAAAAAAAAACAAATACATCTAAATTATATGTTTGACTACAAATGAAAAGTGTAGTAACAGGGATATATATACATCTATGTACAAAATGTGTGTTTCAATAATATCATTTTTTTATTTTATTTCAATCAAATCAGAGTACATTACATTAATTATATTGCATTTAATCTATTAAAATGTAATTGAATTGATTAAATTGAATAAATTCAATTGATAAAAATGTATTAAACTGTCCAACTTCGGGCAACATACCAAGGCTTACCTTACGAAGGATTCATGTTTTGAGCATGTTGTGGTCTGTGCCCCTTAGCTGCCAAGTGAATGTTTCCTCTAGATGGGGAATATCGTTGGTACAGAGTTGGAGGTCAACTCCCTTCTGCTGCCTAGCAGTTTCCCAAGGCCTTTGTTATAATTGTCCCATTTGGACAACAGACCCAGCCCTACCTTAAAGGAGGAACCTTGTTTTTGGCCGTTGTATGTTGGACCAACGGTGTGAAACGTTGTGTTAAGATACGTTATAAGTATTCGTAAAAAATATATATATAAGGTTGCCCAATATTTGCCTTCTCAAATTTTTTTTTAATTACTTGTAGAAATGAATGTCATCAGCGTTTTAATAAAGTTAAAGTCATATCGATGAAATATAACTGAAACGCAAAGCACATCAAGAGAGCTGCCCAGTGTTTAGATCGATACAAAAGTTGTTGCTTTTGTCTTTGTTTGCCGCTGTTCTCTGGATGTGGATTTTCCTTTTCTAAAAGGCCACTTTTGTCTCACTAAGCTATTCCCAAACCAGCCATAAAGCTCAACACAGCTTGGTCCCAGGTGTTCTACACTGAGAGGGTGGAGCTGAGCTGCACAGTGGAGGGTAGCTCTGAATGGAAGTTCACATGGTTCAGAGATAGCAAGGAGATCCAGGCTGCCCACGTGGTTCTGTCCACTGACGGGACTACCCGTCAGTGGACAGAACCACAAATATAAGGTTTTATATATTAAATATTAGCATTACGAAAACTCTAAATGACTATTGGAAATCAATGATGTCAGAGCATTAATAAAGGGGGGGGGGGGGTCATATCTACGAAAAATAACTTCAAAGCCGATCAACAGTGCTTCCCAATGTTTACATTTGTACTTATGTTGGCTTGTGTGCAGAGATTCCCGTTCCATCGGTGGCTCTCCAGACACCATGGTCTGCTGTCTTCACCTCTGAGTCAGTGGAGCTGAATTGTAGTATGGCGGACAGCCCAGACCTCTGGACCTATACCTGGTACAGAGGAGGACAAGAGGTGGTGCAGGGGGCAGGTGTCTCCTTTGGGTCAGAAGGATCTGATCTCACGATTAGCCAGGTTAGACCGGAGCATGCGGGACAGTACACCTGTACTGGACAACTCAAGGGCAGACCTGTTAAGTCTGAACCCAGCAAACCACAGTCCTTAGAGGTCAAAGGTGAGTTATTGCTAATGCTCATTATGATTACAGAATCTCATCATAGTGGTAAGGTGACACAGCTGCAACATTTACAGGACTTTTGAAATAATTATAAAAGTGACATACCACAAAAAAAAACAATATATCTCAATTATATTTATGACTACTAATGAAAAGTGTAGTAACCGCGATATATATGCATCTATGTTAAAAATATCATTTATTTTATTTAATTTAAATCAAATCAGATTATATGACATTTATAATATTTGCATTTAATCTATTAAAATGTAATTGAATTGATTCAATTGAACGCATTTAATTGATTAAAATGTATTAAACTGTCCAATTTCGGGCACCAGACCAAGGCTTACCTTATGAATGATTCATGTTTTGAGTATGTTGTGGTCTGTGTCCCTTAGCTGCCAGGTGAATGTTTCCTCTAAATGGGGAATATCGTTGGTACAGAGTTGGAATTCAACTCCCTTCTGCTGCCTAGCAGTTTCCCAAGGCCTTTGTTATATTGTCCCATTTGGACGACAGACCCAGCCCTACCTTAAAGAAGGAACCATGTTTTGGGCCGTTGTATGTTGGACCTATGGTAAAAACACTGTGTTAATATAGAAATATTCATAAAAAAACAGATAGCCTATTGGTTGCACAATACTAGCATTAGGCAAATATTCAATAGATAATGGAAATTAATGACGTTTCGAAAAAGGGTAGGTCGTATAGATGAATAATAACTTAAAGGAAAAGCAATCAACAGTGCTTCCCAATGTTTACATTTATACTTATGTTGGCTTGTGTGCAGAGATTCCCGTTCCATCGGTGGCTCTCCAGACACCATGGTCTGCCGTCTTCACCTCTGAGTCAGTGGAGCTGAAGTGTAGTATGCAGGACAGCCCAGACCTCTGGACCTATACCTGGTACAGAGGAGGGCAAGAGGTGGTGCAGGGGGCAGGTGTCTCCTTTGGGTCCGAAGGATCTGATCTCATGATTAGCCAGGTTAGACCAGAGCATGCGGGACAGTACACCTGTACTGGACAACTCAAGGGCAGACCTGTTAAGTCTGAACCCAGCAAACCACAGTCCTTAGAGGTCAAAGGTGAGTTATTGCTAATGTGCATTATGATTACAGAATCTAATCATAGTGGTAAGGTGACACAGCTGCAACATTTACAGGACTTTTGAAATAATTATAAAAGTGACATACCACAAAAAAAAACAATATATCTCAATTATATTTATGACTACTAATGAAAAGTGTAGTAACCGCGATATATATGCATCTATGTTAAAAATATCATTTATTTAATTTAATTTAAATCAAATCAGATTATATGACATTTATTATATTTGCATTTAATCTATTAAAATGTAATTGAATTGATTCAATTGAACGCATTTAATTGATTAAAATGTATTAAACTGTCCAATTTCGGGCACCAGACCAAGGCTTACCTTATGAATGATTCATGTTTTGAGTATGTTGTGGTCTGTGTCCCTTAGCTGCCAGGTGAATGTTTCCTCTAAATGGGGAATATCGTTGGTACAGAGTTGGAATTCAACTCCCTTCTGCTGCCTAGCAGTTTCCCAAGGCCTTTGTTATATTGTCCCATTTGGACGACAGACCCAGCCCTACCTTAAAGAAGGAACCATGTTTTGGGCCGTTGTATGTTGGACCTATGGTAAAAACACTGTGTTAATATAGAAATATTCATAAAAAAACAGATAGCCTATTGGTTGCACAATACTAGCATTAGGCAAATATTCAATAGATAATGGAAATTAATGACGTTTCGAAAAAGGGTAGGTCGTATAGATGAATAATAACTTAAAGGAAAAGCAATCAACAGTGCTTCCCAATGTTTACATTTGTACTTATGTTGGCTTGTGTGCAGAGATTCCCGTTCCATCGGTGGCTCTCCAGACACCATGGTCTGCCGTCTTCACCTCTGAGTCAGTGGAGCTGAAGTGTAGTATGCAGGACAGCCCAGACCTCTGGACCTATACCTGGTACAGAGGAGGACAAGAGGTGGTGCAGGGGGCAGGTGTCTCCTTTGGGTCCGAAGGATCTGATCTCATGATTAGCCAGGTTAGACCAGAGCATGCGGGACAGTACACCTGTACTGGACAACTCAAGGGCAGACCTGTTAAGTCTGAACCCAGCAAACCACAGTCCTTAGAGGTCAACGGTGAGTTATTGCTAATGTGCATTATGATTACAGAATCTAATCATAGTGGTAAGGTGACACAGCTGCAACATTTACAGGACTTTTGAAATAATTATAAATGTGACATACCACAAAAAAAACAAATATATCTCAATTATATTTATGACTACTAATGAAAAGTGTAGTAACCGCGATATATATGCATCTATGTTCAAAGTATCATTTATTTAATTTAATCTATTAAAATGTAATTGAATTGATTCAATTGAACGCATTTAATTGATTAAAATATATTAAACTGTCCAATTTCGGGCACCTGCCAAGGCTTACCTCATGAATGATTCATGTTTTGAGTATGTTGTGGTCTGTGCCCCTTAGCTGCCAAGTGAATGTTTCCTCTGGATGGGAATATCGTTGGTACAGAGTTGGAGGTCAACTCCCTTCTGCTGCCTAGCAGTTTCCCAAGGCCTTTGTTATATTGTCCCATTTGGACAACAGACCCAGCCCTACCTTAAAGAAGGAACCATGTTTATGGCCGTTGTATGTTGGACCTATGGTAGAAACACTGTGTTAATATAGAAATATTTATAAAAAACATATAGCCTGTATGGCTGCACAATATTAGCATTAGGAAAATGTTAAATGGATATTGGAAATGAAGGACGCTTTGATAAAGGGAAAGTTGTTGTATAGATGAATAATAACTTAAAGGAAAAGCAATCAACAGTGCTTCCCAATGTTTACATTTGTACTTATGTTGGCTTGTGTGCAGAGATTCCCGTTCCATCGGTGGTTCTCCAGACACCATGGTCTGCTGTCTTCACCTCTGAGTCAGTGGAGCTGAAGTGTAGTATGCAGGACAGCCCAGACCTCTGGACCTATACCTGGTACAGAGGAGGACAAGAGGTGGTGCAGGGGGCAGGTGTCTCCTTTGGGTCCGAAGGATCTGATCTCATGATTAGCCAGGTTAGACCAGAGCATGCGGGACAGTACACCTGTACTGGACAACTCAAGGGCAGACCTGTTAAGTCTGAACCCAGCAAACCACAGTCCTTAGAGGTCAAAGGTGAGTTATTGCTAATGCGCATTATGATTACAGAATAGAATTGTTGTTTGTCATCAAATCAGATGGTAGATGTTGAATTATTGGGCATTTGTTCAATTAAAGCATAATTGAACTGATTACATTTCATGCATTTAATTAATTCTCATTTGTTAAACTGTGCAATTTTTGGCAACAGACCAAGGCATATCTTATAAAACTGTACTGGTTTTTGACCAGTCGTATGTTGGGGAGTCTGTGCCCCTTAGCTGCCAAGTGAATGTTTCCTCTAGATGGGAATATCGTTGGTGCAGAGTTGGAGGTCAACTCCCTTCTGCTGCCTAGCAGTTTTCCAAGGCCTTTGTTATATTGTCCCATTTGGACAACAGACCCAGCCCTACCTTAAAGAAGGAACCTTGTTTTGGGCCGTTGTATGTTGGACCTATGGTAAAAACACTGTGTTAATATAGAAATATTTATAAAAAACATATAGCCTATTGGTTGCACAATATTAGCATAAGGAAAATGTTAAATGGATATTGGAAATGAAGGACGTTTTGATAAAGGGAAAGTTGTTGTATAGATGAATAATAACTTAAAGGAAAAGCAATCAACAGTGCTTCCCAATGTTTACATTTGTACTTATGTTGGCTTGTGTGCAGAGATTCCCGTTCCATCGGTGGTTCTCCAGACACCATGGTCTGCCGTCTTCACCTCTGAGTCAGTGGAGCTGAAGTGTAGTATGCAGGACAGACCAGACCTCTGGACCTATACCTGGTACAGAGGAGGACAAGAGGTGGTGCAGGGGGCAGGTGTCTCCTTTGGGTCAGAAGGATCTGATCTCACGATTAGCCAGGTTAGACCAGAGCATGCGGGACAGTACACCTGTACTGGACAACTCAAGGGCAGACCTGTTAAGTCTGAACCCAGCAAACCACAGTCCTTAGAGGTCAAAGGTGAGTTATTGCTAATGCGCATTATGATTACAGAATAGAATTGTTGTTTGTCATCAAATCAGATGGTAGATGTTGAATTATTGGGCATTTGTTCAATTAAAGCATAATTGAACTGATTACATTTCATGTATTTAATTAATTCTCATTTGTAAAACTGTGCAATTTTTGGCAACAGACCAAGGCATATCTTATAAAACTGTACTGGTTTTTGACCAGTCGTATGTTGGGGAGTCTGTGCCCCTTAGCTGCCAAGTGAATGTTTCCTCTAGATGGGAATATCGTTGGTGCAGAGTTGGAGGTCAACTCCCTTCTGCTGCCTAGCAGTTTTCCAAGGCCTTTGTTATATTGTCCCATTTGGACAACAGACCCAGCCCTACCTTAAAGAAGGAACCTTGTTTTGGGCCGTTGTATGTTGGACCTATGGTAAAAACACTGTGTTAATATAGAAATATTTATAAAAAACATATAGCCTATTGGTTGCACAATATTAGCATAAGGAAAATGTTAAATGGATATTGGAAATGAAGGACGTTTTGATAAAGGGAAAGTTGTTGTATAGATGAATAATAACTTAAAGGAAAAGCAATCAACAGTGCTTCCCAATGTTTACATTTGTACTTATGTTGGCTTGTGTGCAGAGATTCCCGTTCCATCGGTGGCTCTCCAGACACCATGGTCTGCCGTCTTCACCTCTGAGTCAGTGGAGCTGAAGTGTAGTATGCAGGACAGACCAGACCTCTGGACCTATACCTGGTACAGAGGAGGACAAGAGGTGGTGCAGGGGGCAGGTGTCTCCTTTGGGTCAGAAGGATCTGATCTCACGATTAGCCAGGTTAGACCAGAGCATGTGGGACAGTACACCTGTACTGGACAACTCAAGGGCAGACCTGTTAAGTCTGAACCCAGCAAACCACAGTCCTTAGAGGTCAAAGGTGAGTTATTGCTAATGCGCATTATGATTACAGAATAAAATTGTTGTTTGTCATCAAATCAGATGGTAGATGTTGAATTATTGTGCATTTATTCAATTAAAACATGATTGAACTGATTACATTTCATGTATTTAATTAATTGTCATTTGTTAAACTATGCAATTTTTGGCAACAGACCAAGGCATATCTTATAAAACAGTACTGGTTTTTGACCAGTCGTATGTTGGGGAGTCTGTGCCCCTTAGCTGCCAAGTGAATGTTTCCTCTAGATGAGAATATCGTTGGTACAGAGATGGAGGTCTGTACCAACGATCCCTTCTGCTGCCTAGCAGTTTCTCAAGGCCTTTGTTGTCCCTTTCGGACAAAGTTGTTGCTTTTGTCTTTGTTTGCCGCTGTTCTCTGTATGGATGTGGATTTTCCTTCTCTAAAAAGCCACTTTTGTCTCACTAAGGTATTCCCAAACCAGCCATAAAGCTCAACACAGCTTGGTCCCAGGTGTTCTACACTGAGAGGGTGGAGCTGAGCTGCACGGTGGAGGGTAGCTCTGAATGGAAGTTCACATGGTTCAGAGATAGCAAGGAGATCCAGGCTGACCACGTGGTTCTGTCCACTGACGGGACTACCCTGTCCATACCCGCCGCTTCAATTGGAGACGCTGGAAAGTACATGTGTAAAGGACAACATAAGAACAGGAATCTGACCGCATACGATATGAGTGATGAACTTCCCCTCATAGTCAACGGTGAGTCCAAAGTTTATTTAGGTGTTTAAAAGACAAAAGAGGAATCCCTTGTGCGCCATGTCATCACGCCACTTCATGACATTAAATTAAATTAACTGAAATTAATGTTGTCCCCTTTATACAACAGACACAGTTTTATATTGGGCCTATAGTAGCAACAGTGGGTTAAGTTATGTTATAAATATTTGTAAAACAATAACAAATATAATGTTTTATATATTTCATATATGCCTTACAAAAATTTCAAATGACTATCGGAAATAAATGATGTCAAAGTATTAATAAAAGGGCGGTCATATCTACAAAAATAACAAACGAAAAGCAGATCAAGAGAGCTGCCCAATGTTTACAGTTATACATAAAGTTGTTGCTTTTGTCTTTGTTTGCCGCTGTTCTCTGTATGGATGTGGATTTTCCTTCTCTAAAAGGCCACTTTTGTCTCACTAAGGTATTCCCAAACCAGCCATAAAGCTCAACACAGCTTGGTCCCAGGTGTTCTACAATGAGAGGGTGGAGCTGAGCTGCACGGTGGAGGGTAGCTCTGAATGGAAGTTCACATGGTTCAGAGATAGCAAGGAGATCCAGGCTGCCCACGTGGTTCTGTCCACTGACGGGACTACCCTGTCCATATTCGCCGCTTCAATTGGAGACGCTGGAAAGTACATGTGTAAAGGACAACATAAGAACAGGAATCTGACCGCATACGATATGAGTGATGAACTTCCCCTCACAGTCAACGGTGAGTCCAAGTTTATTTAGGTGTTTCAAAGACAAAAGAGGAATCCCTTGTGCTCCACGTCATCACGCCACTTCATGACATTAAATAAAATTAACTGAAATTAATGTTGTCCCCTTTAGACAACAGACACAGTTTTATGTTGGGCCTATAGTAGCAACAGTGGGTTAAGTTATGTTTAAATATTTGTAAAACAATAACAAATATAAGGTTTTATATATTTCATATTTGCTTACAAAGATTTCAAATCACTATCGGAAATAAAGTATTAATAAAAGGGCGGTCATATCTACGAGAAATAAAACAACGAAAAGCAGATCAAGTGAGCAGCCGAAAAGTTTTGCTTTACAACTACACTAAACTCAAACTGGTTGTTCGAATTAAAAAAAAATGTGTCGGAAAAGTGCCTTGATGCAACCTTTAACCCACCTTTAGCATAGGATACTCCTGACCAACCTTTACGAAAGGAAAGGAGATATACCGTATGTAACCCATAATCGTTCACGGCGGCAATATTTAAAGCAACAGGCCACTAACGAAGTTTACCGACTCTACGCAATGATGCATGAGAGACGCGGTAAAGCAGAAGAAGAGAAGAAAAGAAAATTGACAAGACAAGAGTTAACCAAACATTATGGAGAAGAGGCGAAGAATCTAAAGAACTCATAAAAGACCAATATCATAATAGTTTATTCTCGTAGCCCATTATTTATACCATAAGAGAATAAAATGCCAACTTGCCGTTTAAGAAAGACTATTGGGGGCAGTTAATTTCCACATCAACATACATTTTGCCTCATTCTTTCACTTGTTAATTGGTATTCAAGTGGATATTCCCGTTGGTCAAATCCGACCTAAGTGATTCTCACTGTTGGCGACAACGGGAACATACAAGTGTTGCCTTTTCTGCAGAGATTCCTGTTCCATTGGTGGCTCTCCAGACACCATGGCCTGATGTCTTCCCCTCTGAGAAAGCGGAGATGAACTGTAAGATGCAGGACAGCCCAGACGACTGGACCTACACTTGGTACAGAGGAGGACAAAAGATGGCGGTGCCAGGTGTCTCTTTTGGGTCCGACGGATCCCAGCTTGTGATTAGCTCTGCTAGACAGGAGCATGAGGGAGAGTACAACTGTACAGGACAACTCAAAGGCAGAGCACCTGTTACGTCTGAACACAGCAAGCCGCTCTCCTTATCTGTCTATGGTGAGTATCCTGCAAAATGTCATTATTCGTTGCGTATGAAATGTATGACACATCAGTCTTTTCTTATCTCAGCGGTTCCAGGTGATGTACACTAAGGTGGTTGGGTCATTTGGCAGTTAATATGTATTTAATTCAAGTAAATTAATTGGAGATGTCAATTAATTAAACTAATGTTTAATTTGTTAAATTATCCCTTTAAGACAACAGACCCACTACTACCTTAAAGAAGGAACCCTGTGTTGAGCAAGTATGTTTGGGCGTCTGGGAATATAGTAGTTATACTGCATTATTATGATCGTAAAACAAACAAATATTAGGTTTTAGGATATTTATTATTGCAGAAACCGAAAATGACTATGGGAAAAGAATGACGTCATTGTATTAATAAGGGAAATGTCAGATCTGTCCATCTATTGAACAATGGCAAAAGACTAGGTGTTTTTCCCTCTGGCCACAACATCTGAACATAGTTGATTATGATTATGCCTACATACCTCCAGATAAGAAACCTACACCAGAGCTAATACAAGATCCCGGGCATCGGAAGATGTATGCCAAGGAATCAATCAAATTCAGCTGTAAGGTTAGCACTTCATCTGGATGGGAGTTCCATTGGTTCAAGGACTCAGCGAAACTCCCGAATCAAGGGGAGAACTACACCATCCCATCGGCCTCCTCTGTCAACGCCGGGGCGCATCGATGCCGTGCAACAAGAGGACAGGAACCACCCTTTACCACAGAGGACAGTAATACAATAAGCATCAGCGTTGAAGGTTGGTGCGTTTTCTTTTTTATGAGCCATCTTTGTACGCAACAACATCTCCAGCGTTAGACGATTGGTTTCCCTCCGGACAGTGCGTCCCAGGGCCACGGTGACCCTTCTAACAGGGTGGTCTGAGGTGTTCTCCGCCGATCGGCTGGATCTGAAATGCGAGGTGCACGGGAGCGAAGACACGTGGAACTACACATGGTAGGTACTGAACTCTTAAGTGTGTACTCTGTGCCACTCTGTCACGCATCCATCATCTCCTCCCGGATTCATCCGTTCGGGCCCGATTCATCCTGGTGTCGGTGCCCACGCAGCCGTTCCGATGCAACGACTGGATGCCTGGACTCTCTTTATGGTTAACTGGCCAGCACCCCATCGACGATTTAAAATGTTTTGCCTGTAAATATGTATGTATTTACAGTATGTCAATGATGGCACCCATTGCACTCCGGATCATCCCTGGAAGGAGGGATCCCCCGCTCTGCGTTCCATTTTTTCTTGCCCTCTGGGTGGCTAGGGTCAGGGGGGTGTCATAAGTATATGGCCTGTTAAATCCTTTGAGGCTGTCCTGGTGATTAAGGGCTATACAAATAAAATTGAATTGACTTGACTTGAACTAATTGAAAATGCTGATAACATCAAGGTTTGGAGGAAGTGAGCAGTCCCCGTTGTCTTTTAACGCCAAACACCCGGTCATGAGTAAAGACGTGAACCAGAGCCACTACAGCTGCATGGGCAACCGCTCTTCACGGCCTTTGTATTCCCAGCGAAGTGAACCCTTCAAGACCACCAATCTCCGTGAGTAGTAGCGGGAGTTTTGATAGCTCTTAGTAGCTAGAGTGACCTCAGACCCAGTGTTTGTTCTTCATAGGCTCAGGATTAGTAAGATCTGGTTAGAAATAGCTGTTGGGACAGGTTGGACAACATGTTATGGATTTAATTGTATTTGCCATCTTATTCCTTTTATATTATTTATAATATTATTATTATTATTATTATTAATATCCGTAATCAATATATTTATGGTTTTCCTCCATCTTGTTTGTAGTTCTTAAGAGAAGAGTTCTGCTCTCCATATCTGGATGTCTGTTCTTCGGCATCATCGCTGTCTTCATCGGATGCATTGTGATGAGAATAACACGCAAACCAGGTCTTACATCTTTGTTTCAACATTCTTGGTGCCATGGCATTTGATTTGTATAGATGACCCAAAATGATCTCAGTATTATCGAACCAAGCAATCTAAATGAAGACTGCATGTATTCAATTACCATGTCTCTGGCCTGATAATTGCTGTACACAAGGGCCAGTTCTCATCAGCATAATAGGGTAGCACATTACTTCTGTTTTCCCACAGTCACGAGCGAAGACAAACCCGAAGAGGTCAACCTCTTTCTCACCAGGGCGGAGCTGCAAGCTAGTGATGGTATGTGTTCGGGTTACTGTTGAGGTGTGACTTTCATGCATGTGCTGTGAAATGACACTGTTCTTTGGTTGTGCTCCACGTTTTCATGGAAATTGGGCTTTAATGCTGGTGGATTGGTTTTCTTTGCATGCATTTTAATCAATTCCAAATCCCCTCCCGTTCTCCACACAGTTGCACCTTGTCCACTGGCGGAGTACGTCAGTGATGAAGAAAAGCCGGCTTTAACTAAAGGTAAAGCTTGACCCCGCAAACAGGTCACGCCGTTTGAAAAACACATAAAAAATGGTTGGCCAATAACAGGACACTATTTAAATCTGATTGAAGAAATCAGCTTTGCTCTGCTTGGATACATAAGAGTTGTTACTTACTGTGTGTCCGTGCTTTAGTCATGCTTTGTTCACATGCCTTATGTGGTTGATCTTAATTATTTTTCATGTAGATGCAGCAGACATAGACCCCGTTTGCCATGAATCAACACCTCTTCCATTAAGTTTCTCTGAGGTCGAAGGTACAATCACAATAATATAAATACATTTCTGAATGATCTGCAAATACTTATTTTTGGCACAGTAGTAAACGATTTGTATCTGTGTTTCCATGTGCTTCTCCCTCTAGCTGAGACGTCCGAGACCAATGGTGGACTAAAGTCCTTTAAATATTGACCTGGTTGAACCGTGATGACTCGAACCATTCTTCTGACCTGACTTGGTTAAACAGTTGCAAATTATTATTATTTTTTCATTGATGTTTATGGTTTATTGTTGCATTGTACATGTTTTAATGGGAACCTACTGATGTAGGATGGTTTGATATGAAATTATTGGAGCAAACACCAGATGGCAGCATACATACTTCTGCCTCTAACATCAAACTGACTATCCAGCATCTCCCTTATCTGTATGAAGATGTAGGCATATGTCAGAAGTTTATATTGGTCCTAGACAACTTACCATTGATGTTTTCTGTTGTCTTACTAGTGTTATCATAATTACATTATGAGAGTGTGTGGATGATGGCAGGTTTAAGTAGCCTCACCTGGCCCAGTCTGATTCTGGGGCTGGCTGAGCCTCCAAGCACACTAGGGAAGATCTCCTGCATAGCAGTGGAGCCCCCTTGCCATGTTCATTACCTGCTAAACTTACATTAAACTGGCTTCAACATAACCAGCCTATGTCCTTTGGTTGGAGTAGCCCAGAAAAGCCGCCTAGGTGGTGTGGTGCATTGTCGCTTCGTACAGACATATACCCTAATTATATCATTCAAGGGAACATGTCCCTTTACCGGGGAAAAATGTAATTTAGGCCCTGTAAGGCCTAATTGGCCCTGCACTAACCAACCAATAAAACAGCAATGAAACACCTACAAACCAACACCAAAGTATCAAACCGTTCCACCGGAAGCATTTATTGACCTCCGGCCCAAGGTCGTGGCGGCGGTCTACTATATACACGGGATGCCACGCTCGCTGGCGCGGGCGACGCCTACTTGAGGATCCCGGCCAGCCTCTCAGTGTAGTAGTTGTAGTTGTCCTGGCAGTCCTCCCACGGCGCGAAGCTCTCCTCCTCCCTCTCCACGTACGTCTCCCACACGTGCTGGAAGTCGGCGGGCTTCATCATCCTCAGCTTGCAGCCGGCGCCGGCCAGAGCCTTCAGGCCCTCGCAGGTCTCGGGCTCCTCCCACTGGAAGAGGCGGGAGCATAGGAGGGTGAGGCGCACCGTCTGCCGCTGGCGCAGCACGCTCGTCACCTTGGCGACGCAGGCCGTGCACGGGCTGGACGACACGTACCACGTGATGTCGTAGCCCTGTGAGCCGTTATTTTTAGGGAGCACCTGGGAGGCGTGGGAGGATGGAGGGGGGAGGGGAGGGGATGGAGGGGGGAGGGGAGAGGATGGAGGGGGGAGGGGAGAGGATGGAGGGGGGAGGTTGGGTGAGTTTGTGGAAAAAGAAGAAGAAATGGTATCATATGCGTGTGTCATGGTAATTCACACACACACGCACACGCGCGCACGCACACCAACACGCACGCACACAATCACAGACACACACACGCACACACACACACAGTGTGGAGCACAGGTCGTTGCTGGAGCTGCGCTGACCTGATCGAAGAAGGCTTCCTCGGCGTGTGCGGTGGCGTGCTCGTCCTCCATGTAGCCCATGAGGGGGTCCACGTCGGCCCCCGGCACGTCCACCCGGAAGCACAGCAGGGTCTTGTTCCGGCCCGACGAGTACTCCACATTCCTGAACTGGAACCTGAAGTAGAACGGGCTCATCTGCTGCCTGAGTGGGGGAGGAGAGAAGGGTTGAAGTGAGAGAGAGGGAGAGACCTTTAAGCACTCCTGACGTTCGTAAATGTGTTGCCAGTTTTTGGGATCATGGCTCCGACCATTTCGGAAAATACTGTAAAACTCCAGTTTGTTAGACAATAGCTTGGCTGGAGTTCAAATAAATGAATGACCATCTGCGAAGGGACACCTACCCGTTTATTTAAATGAATAAATAGGAGCCCATTTAAACATTCTAACTTTCTTAAATGTTCCCAAATTAAACGCTGAATGATTTGTTACGGACTGGGCCCTGGAAAAAGGAAAGCAGGCTAAGTCACACTTAGCCTGCTTTTGATACAACTTCGCCATATACCGTAGGGTTAATTTCCTAGCTAGCCAGTTGCGATTCCACAAATAGATCACACAGTTCATCTCTCATAGCTCGGGCTACACAGACATAACAAACAGGCCTTTGAAAAACAGCACAGGGAAAAGGGCTTCGGTGAGCTCTGTGACTCATATTGCTATTTCTGCAGTATTACAAATGACGGCAGGTGCAAGTAATTAGCATCTCCCATTACTGATACTGTTTGTATTCCATAACAACATGACTCATAATAAACGACAGATAAGTCCACCGCATCTCTGAAGCACACTGATCAAAAGAGGAACCAACATTTAAAAGAGGTGAGAAAGCCATGACAACAGCAACAGAGAAGAGACAGTCCGAGCAGGGCAGAGGAAGGTGGGGTTCTGCCGGACCCCGGCTGACGTCTGCTCACCCGGTGACGATCTCAAACGGCGGCAGCTCAATGGGCTGGAAGTCGCCATTGTCTCCTGGGTCTTTGGCCTCAGCTCCCCCGACTGCCTCTCCATCTCCAGCCTTCTCCTTGTCCTCCAGCCCTCCTTCCTCCACCTTGGCCGGCGGTTTGGGGCTCTTCTCAGTCTTCTTGGCCGGTTTCTCCTGTGACTTCTTCACAGCCTTCTCCTTGGTCTTGTCTTTCTCCTTCTCTTCTAGCGGTTTGCTGGTTGTCTTCTCCTTCTTCTTGACGCTGGAGCGTCCTGTGTTCCTGTCGGCCATGCTGCCTCTGTTCCTGAGTGGCTACTATGAGTCTGGGAGAGAAAGACAGGGAGAGGGGGGAATAGAGTCTGTCTAAAGAAGACTGATAACATGAGTGGACGGACCAAAATAGATGCTATTGTATGCCGTGCTGGGTGTTTGTCCACCGGGCCAGGCCAATGGTAGTCGGATCAGTAATCCCACCAACCCCCCACAAACCATTTTCCATTCCCTGACCGTTACCAGGGCCAACTAACACAACCCCTGGTTTGTGTGATTGTCTTTTTGTGTAATGCTGTGAGTTCAAGATGAGGACACATTTTCTGCCAAAACTACAAATGAGATTGTTGAACATTTCATGTCTCAAGTACACTGTGCGTCCCCCCGGGGCGCTGGGACTGTCAACAAGCCAACAACAGGCAGGTTATAAATAAAAGGGGTTGGCTTGTCTGTTCCCAATGTGTACGGGTAACCAGGCCCTGGCCGCTACTGGGGCTCTGTAAGCTGCTGGGCTCCAGAGACCCAGCCAGGCCCGTTTAGAGGACATTCCTGGAATGGAGGAGCGGGGTTTATTTTTCTGTTTAATTGCAGTCCGTATTTCTCTTTGTGCAAGGTACTGTGTCGTCTTCTACTGCACGTGGGTCCAAGAACAATCCATCTCTAACAGTCGGTGGGGGAAGGGATTGTTTGTGTGTGTGTGTGTGTGTGTGTGTGTTTGTGTCCGTCTGTGTGTGTCTGAGTCTGTGTGCAAAGTGGCTTTTCTGCACTGCAGATGTAATAACTTGAGGCACCGGGGGAGAGTGGGAGGGAGGGGGCAGTTCAATTACAATGTCCTCCCCTCCCTCCCTCCCTTAGTCTCATTCTCTGCCAAGTAATTCATTTTAGAGGCAATTACCAATAGGACCAGGGCCCAGGCTGCTGGGCTAACTGAAATGGATGAGCTGTCACAGGGAGAGAGGGAGAGAGGGAGAGGAAGAAAGAGAGAGAGAGAGAGAGACACACACACACACACACACACACACAAACAACACAGTTACGGTTGAGAGACATTGTTTAGAGGACACACAAGATAAAAGACTGTGACACAATCCCAGAGATATCTCGGGCGAGCTCCTGTGACTCTAGGGACATTCTTTGGTGATAATCGGTGAGATTAGGCCTGTCGGCGTTAATTATGATCCATGGAGATAATCGCATTGAATATCGAGCAGAATTAGCAGCTCCATCTCTGGAGAGGGGAAATGAGAATGTCACGCTTGCCACGATAGTTGATCTGGAAACTAACCAGACGAAGCTGGGAGTGGGGCAGGCTGGGGGAGGGGGTAGTACTGTTACCATTGGTAACATAGATGGAATCATCACAACAGATGTTTTGCCCATAGCACTTAGCATCAGCCAATGGGACTGGGGATGGATGTATGTTGGGGCGGGACGGGAGGACGTATCACTTTCTACAGCATCCTCCGTAGGGTTAGGGAAGGAATCCACTTTCAATTCCATTTTGTATGTAATGCTGATTTCCTCTCAATGACCCACTCAGGTGTCCAGGTTCTGAGGGGAAGCACCATGCTGTCTGCGGTAAAGGACAATGTCAGATGGCACCACGGCTGCTGATTGCTGAATCCAACTCAAGTGGAGCGGACTGACGTACAGTCCCCCAGCTACTGGCCTGGGCCCAGTAGCAAAAGCTTCAGGAAAAAATAAGAGAAACACAATGTCCGAAAGGATAACGATTTCTCTCCCAGATTCCTGCCCAGCACAGCGATTGCCTAATTTTGCTGTAACAAAGGAGATATAAGACTCTGGCGCACACACACACACACACACACACACACACACACACACACACACACACACACACACACACACACACACACACACACACACACACACACACACACACACACACACACACACACACACACACACACACACCTTGCGTTAGGTAACAGGACGGAGGGTCCAGCCCTCCTTCCTGGTGTTTTGATGGCACATCATTTGTTCTTTAAAAGTGAGTTAATTTTAAGAACAGAGGAGGAAACCGTCCTCTGTACAGAACAGTCATTGACTCCCACGCTTTAAAACAATGTGGGATGATCAAGCACCGGCCGGCGAGGAAATAATTGCATACATTTCAATTGTATATAGAGCCTAGAACCAGACAGAACACTTGGTTTCCTTCAGCTTCTCCTCTCCTCTACAGGAACACGAAGCACAGAGAGTTTCATAGCATTTAAAAGGGATTTATTACGATGTCCTTGGAAGGTAAAGCAGATACACAGAGAGAGGGTGGGCCTGATGTCATGATGGCTATTGTTGGACATCTTCCATCCCTCAAAGCCACCAGTCACCCTGGAGGGCTCCGAGGCTCCGATGTAGATAAACTGCATTGTATGCATCGAAACGACCGTTTCGTTATTATCTGCATTCTCTGTATGGCATACAGGCTCAAGCTTTGTTTGTGAAGGAGAGGGTGACAGAGGGGTATTAGCAGGCTTGTGTTCTGTATCTGGAGACTGTGTTCAGTCGCTGATGTCAAAGTAAATGCTTTACTATTGATTCATGTCTTGTCTCCTTCATCCGCAGCATGTTGTGGAGTATAGTCGATATGCAGGCTACATAGTCAAAAGACCATACAACAGCATACCTGTTTAACAAAGCTTATGGATGATCTCACTCAACAATGGAAACAGATGCGTCCATGCTGACTGTTTGCTTCAATTCACTGATATATAGATAACTGAGTATTGTAGTATTGTCATAGTGTATGTTGGATGTCCCAAGTGCAGTGGAAAACCAGTTAGTATCCTCAGAGTAGGTTCAGGTTCGTAACACGAGAAAATAGTGTCACACAGTGCAAGTCTAAGTCCATAACAATCTGTAATTTGCTTTGAGGTAGATGAGCGTCTCCAAGTGTTTCGGTAGCACACAACCCCTCTCCAGCTGTAGATTTTGCCTGGCAGTGGTGAAAATGCTGGACACTACCGTGCTACTGGCCGGTATGGTGAAGGTCCTCTTGGCCACTTGGGCCAACAGGGGAAAGTCGATGGCCTTCCGTCTCCAGTAGTGCAAGGGGTCCTCGTCGGTGGGCTCCTCGCGCAGGTAGCCCGCCAGCTCCTGCTCCAGGCTCTTGGCCTGCATGGTGGGTCTCTGCTTGATGAAGGAGAACAGCTTGCACGGCCGCGACAGCGAGGAGATGGGCGACGCAGCCGGGGAGGACCCGGGCGGCTGGGAGTGGATCTCCGTGGCGGCGGGGGGGTGGACGGACAGGGAGGGCGGGGCATGCTTGCTCAGCTCCTCCAGGAGGACCTGCCTGTGCCAGTCCGGGTTGCTGCTCCAGGTGAGCTTGAACTGGGGGTCCAGCGTGGTGACGCTGATGTAGAGGGGATCCTCCAGGATGGGGGCGAGGCGCCGCTCCACGGCCTGCGCCAAGCCCGCCAGGAGAGAGGGGCAGTGGGGGGTGGAGGTCTCGGAGAGGTGCTTGCGCAGGCCCAGGACGCAGGGCAGGGCCAGGCTGATGGAGACGTGTCGTTCCGTCGGCCTGTCCCAGTGGATCATGTCCCAGGCCTCGGTGAAGGGCTCCAACGTGTCGATGAGCTCCCTCAGCTGGGCCCTCTCCTCGTCGCACAGCGCCAGCTCCCCGCGCCCGCTCAGCTCCTCCAGGAACTCCACCGAGTCCAGCAGCTGACGGAGGACCTGTAGGCGGTTTGAACACAGTCATGTGTCAACGGAGTATGAAGTTGAGGACCGTGAGTTGAGGACGGTGCGTGGGTGAGAATCACAGTGTTTGGTTGTGGCAGCTACATGGACGGGCTTGAAGGACGATGGCTACTCTTTCATCCCAACCACGTTTTTGACAGAGGTTGGGCGTTGGATGACATTGGACTAAGCCAGAAAATCAACAAATATAAATTTTTCTAATTCAATTTGAATGCTCCTTCCTTATTCCTTGGATTGTAAGAATTGAACATTGACAAACACCGGAGTAAAGGGTGAGACTCTGACACTGTAACCCTAATCCACAGTCCATTACCAACATCAACGAAACAGAACCACACACCTTAAGCTGAGACGCCCAGTCCTTGATATCGGGCAGGAAGCTGCCCGGTTTCCCGGACACGCCCCCTGGCCCGTCCAGCACCTGCCTGAGTTTCTCCGGCGGCACGGCGGAGGTGATGTAGTTGTAGAAGCAGGCGGCCTTGGCCAGGGTGGAGCGCAGCTGGGGGCAGGAGTGCAGCCCCTCCCCCACGCAGCGGTCCAGCGAGTCGGAGAAGCAGTCCACCCGGGACGCCCCCAGGCCCTGCTCCCCCTCCCCGTCCTCCCGCCCCTCGCCGTGCCCGTTCCTGCCGCCCACCTCCTCCGGGTCGTCGTCGCCACCGCCGGGCGCCGCGTCGTCCGCCTCCTGCTCCAGCCCGCCGATGCCGCCGCCGGCGATGTTAAACCCGGGAAGGCAGGAGGTCCTGGCTGGGGGCGTTAGGGCGGGAAAGGGTTCGGCCACCACGCGGAACGCCTTACCGGACACCCCGTGCGCGTGACACACCTCCTCGAATTCAGCCAGCACGTGACCGCCCCCAGACCCCGTCCTGCCGAGGGGAAGGCACGCCAGAAGGGCTGATCGCATCTGCCATTCACAGGTGAGGAAGTGGCAGGTGACCCCCAGGTACCTACAAGGAGATAACCATGGACTCATCAGTGGGGGCCAAACGGAGGCGTGACCATTTGAAAATTAAAATGCAAAAGCCATTTCACTTTCAATGACTCTTACTCTCTCATACTGCTTAATGGTAATAATATTCAAATGTTAATTCCAATGGCTATATGGTAAAAGGTTTACGGTAAAGCCAGATGGGCGGCACCGAAGCTCCCAGGTTTGTTTAAAAGGAAGACTTTGGTATTCTTCATTCTTCTCTGTATCCAGATTATTTGGGGTTTAAGGGAATCCTTTTTTGATTGGACCAGTATTAAGCAAGAACACTGCAGCCATAATCCACGAAAAAAAAGGGATGCGATGTTATGCTTTGGGGCACTTACGCCCATCATGTAGGTCCTCTCCCGGTGCTTGTTCTGACACTGACGGGCTCCGATTATATTTGCACAATGAATTGCCAATTGAAGAAAATGCTTTTTTCCATTTAAATAAAGACACCACAAAAACATTGCAATATGGCATGCAATCAATTGAGCTTTCATATCAATTTGTTATAAATTATGATTACGGAAGGATCCCTACTGATAAATACAGCTTTTGAACATTGTCAAATGGCTTAAATGTGCGTCTCAAAAAGCTAAATTAAGTTATACTATTTATGGTGCATTTTAATTCAAAAAATTGAAATAACATTTGAATATTGCGGAGTTGGTCTTTAAAAATGAAATTCAAATTTGTTACAGTTTCCTATTTTCTAATTTTCAGAGAACGTGTATGAAAGGTATCTGAAAATGACAATGGAAATGGAACATTCTATTGAAATTTCCGTTGTGACTTCAGTCTTTGAAAATGTATGCATTTTCATTAAATGTTTTCCAATGCTAGTCGTAAAAATCTAAAGGCTATTGTGGAGGGCCTAATGTTTAAACTGAGTCTGCCATCTGTTAACCTGTTAAGAATGAGCAGCAGGTCAAATCTGTGTTCGATAGCTATACTACAAAGCATCCAGTGTAGAGTATCTCCTCCCGGTATTACTGAAGTGTCTCTAGATATCTGGTGTGCCCGATGGACTGTAGACGAGAACAGCCCCTCACCCTGACTTCCCACCAGAGAGGCTGCTCCAGAGGTCCAGGCTCAGGCTCAGGGCCAGCGCCGAGGCCAGGGCTTGTCGCGTGGCCAGCTGGGCCTGGTAGGCGTAGGCAGGCAGCAGCTGGTTCTGGAAGTATTGCCGGGGCTCAGGGGTGTAGCGCGGCTCCAGCAGCTGCAGGAGCTCCCTGAAACCCGGGTTCTCCACCGTGTACGCTGGCTGCAGGTCACGCACCATCATCTTAGCGATGGCCTCCGAGATGAGCACCTCATGGGGGGGGGGGGGGGGAAATAAACAAGATAAAAGGGGGCTCCGGTTCCTTACAGTGCTGTATGTGTGCTACATGAAACATAGTGGTTCCTGTGGTGGTAAACACACACCTGGCGTGGATCATGTCTGTCGAACTTGGACACCCCTCCACCTCCCCCTCCAACTGCTCCCTCTAAGGTCCCTACTCCTCCGACTATCTGCGCTCCGCCTCCTCCAGTGCTGGCAGGGTGGCTGTAGCGAGGGGTCCCACCGTTGGCATTGAAGCTGTGCAGCGACCCAGAGGAGTAAGCCTCCCTCTTCATGTCTTTCCTTTTGACAAACTCATCATACATAGCCTGGTGCTTACGCTGGGGGAGAGAGAGAGAGAGAGAGAGAGAGAGAGAGAGAGAGAGAGAGAGAGAGAGAGAGAGAGAGAGAGAGAGAGAGAGAGAGAGACATTGTGTTGGGAACAATGTAAAGATGGAATGTGAAAAAAAACGTCTCAAATAATAAAATATAGATAGATGACACTTCATAGTTCTGCAACTTCTTTATATATCCCATGAAGTGTGGAGAAATGGAGGTATCATTACAATGCATTGCGTGTTTACTTACGCATCGATGCTTAACGACAGGACATGGCCGTGCATATGTCTAATAGAACATTGGGGTTGTCTTTCAAGTTATGGGATGGAGGGATTTAGTATCATTACCTTGAGATGCGTTACGAAGTTGGACGTGACACTTCGCTTCGCCTGAATTCTCGTGCCACAAGCCTTGCAGTTGGACTCGATCTTGCCATTTTCGCCTTCGAAGACTATATTAAAGTAATCCAAAATTGATACCTTTGACACTGACGCCATTGGAGCGTTATCTTAGTGGTCACGGGTAAAAAAAAAAAAGATAACTTGATCGCATGGAGAATCCAGACTCTGCAAATACGAGTCCATAACCCAGAGCGAAAGGCGACCCGTTTTCCTCTCCCATTAATCGCACATCAAAAAAAAATTAACAGCCCGTTGGGTGCACAAAAGAAAATGTAATTCCAAGCAGGAGTTGCGTCGCATTCGTGCCTACTATCGGACGGAATGGCCCTAGCTCCTGCAGACAATGACAAAACATTGATGAAAAACAACGTTGGCTGCATTCCACGTCTCGGATCATCGCGTCTCTCGCACAATCGGACGCATCCGAGACGGAGGCTGAGCGGTGATGGGCTTCATGGAGGCGGACGGAACAGACTATCTGTAATAATTGGACCAGGAAGTAGGCTACACACACAATAAACGGGAGTTTGGCTTCCTATCGTTTCGACAGTTCCCGGCCATGTTCGGCTCTGGTCCATCGCAGCCGAACAGCTGCTTAGGGGAGAGCTGCTCTGGCGCTCCATCTTTTTATTATGGCACTTATTAAATGATAAATATGTTAATAAATATGGAGATCATGGTAATATTCTGCACCTGGTGTCGGCGTTGATTAAAAATATAGGTTGAATATGTTGCTCACCAATAGAATCATGAATGGGATATCATATTAAGTTATTACTTATTGTAAAATACATTGTTACTTTAACTACAAATACATACATTCATAACTAATACATCATCATATATCATGTTAGTAATTTACATAACCTTTAACACAATGTAATACAGCACATTTTATAATAAATAATACATTATATATAATACCCATTATATAATTAGGTATTGGTAAAAAATGTCCGTCTATTTTATTTGTAGCTAGGCGATTTCGACAGGCCAATCATTTTGGCCACGGCCAACCATAGGCCTATTTCTTCTTTGACAGAGTTAACGTTATCATTAAGTCAACACAATATAAAGTGCCCATCTGTACAGAACATTTTATTTCAAAGATTTAAATTAAACATTGTTTCACTTCAGTCAAAAAACAAACATATAAGCATAATATCCCTTTATACAAAAAGCTACCAATCCAATTTGAAAACACAGACATGACATGACTTAATCTTTAAATAACACTAACAAACATTTGTCCCAGTGACATCAAAGGTCTGTATACAACCTAATAAAATTCACCAGAACATTTGGTTCCACCTGTGTGACTCCAGTCGACTTTCCTAATCATCTGTCAATATGTATAAAGATTACTGCTCAGACTTTACTCTCAATGGTTTCATCAGCTCATTTTCAGGGCAAGCTTAAACTCCTCTCTGGTCTTGAGAACTGCAGCCTGTAGAGTAGCGATCTCCGCGGACAGCTCTATAACTAGAACACAAAAGAAAAAACAGCTATGTTGATACCAATACGAGTTTAAATACGTACATGAGCTTGTCAGATAGTTTATTTCCTTCCATGGATATTTATCCCCAATTCAAAAAGTCCCCACAAAATGTATATCATGAAAGAACATGTAGGGCTTAGAATCACACAACGATTTCTGGAGAGAAATGTAAATGTAACAAAACATTGTAAATGAACCATCACCTTAGATGTGCACAAACCCCAAGCCTGGTACTCTAGTTATCTTGCTTCATTTTGTTCATTTGTTTTCACTTATGAATGTAATTGTACAGTGCGATCATCTGCACATTTGACAACAAAACACTTTGACGTTGAACAGGAAACAAAATAGTAAGCGGAACAAGCCTTTTGCTGAGCTGCAACACCCTACCTTGCCTGAACGATGACTGTGCTTGTTTCAGGGTCTGTGGCACCAGAATCCCGAACCATTTCAACGGGTCCGCTTGAGGATTCTGATCACTGTTGTTTCTGTGAGACCCGCTGGGAGGCTTTGTGGATGTGGGCGAAGGATTCTCAGCGGAAGCTCCCACAAGCTCCTCTGGTTCAGCCATGTCCTTACTTGCCTTGATCCTTCTCCTCACACCTGTGGAATACAACGCATCTCAGTTTGAACCATTCCTCCACAAGGGGATGGTCGTGGTGGTGCCCATGGGAAGGACGTCGTGACGTGCATGGCGGACTCACCCTCCTCTTTCGGCCCGATGTCCTCCACAGACGTGGTGTTCTGGACGCGCTCAGTAGGACTTTGAATTGTTATTCTTTCCGTGCAGAACTCAAGTGCATCATTCTCCACCGCCCTGAACCGACAAAATGACAAAGTTAATCTATGATAATTAATACAATTTAAGAAAAAAAACATACTTGGAAATCAGCATCAGGATAATTTTTATTGCAAAGTATATTTCCACATACAAGGACAGAGTCTTATTTAGTAAGGTGCATTATGGAAGCTTTTTTGCCTCTTAATTCAAATTATATTCAGCAATTTAATGTGCATATCGGGGCGCTGCTTCGATGTTACATTGAATTGCAATATGAATTTAATTTTGTTGAGAATTGAAACCAGAATTATTCAAACTAATTCAGGATTTCATGGCTACTATGGCTGCATATTAAATTGGTTAATCCATAATGCATTTTCAAATTGCATGTCCAAGTTGCACGTTGAACTGCCAATAAAAAAAATGCATTTCCATATGAATAAAGAGCCCAAAAAAACCTCCATAGGTGCACATAAGTAAACATATTATTAAAGTATTATAGCAATAAAATTGTTTCATGACGTGAAGACTCACCTGGTTTGCACGAAAATCTGTGGCTCCATCTCACTGGCATACTGAAGAGAGGACACTTGCTTGTTGCCCATGGAGTACCGTGCCTTGGACAATGAAAACCATCCCTGTGGATAATGGGAAACTACTGTTGAATAATAACCTGGACATATATTTGCATGTCAATGAAATCGTGTGTGAATGGAATGGTAATAGTCGGTATGACACTTGTCAGAGCCACATTTAACCGTATCAGTACGTAAAAGGTATGCAAAAAAAGGACCTGTCTTTCAACGATTTGAATCCGATAGGGGTTTATCATGGGCTATTTGTAGCGCAACAGGGAACGATTAAACTAGCAATTCAGCCGGTTTTCACACCCACAGTGTTAACAGACAAACCGGCCTGGGCTTAATACATATTTTATTTAACCTTTATTTAATTCAGGGAAGTCCATTGAGAGCAGGCTCTATTTTCCATTACGCCCTGAATGCAACATACAAATAAAAACAGAAATTCAAATATACAATAGAGTTAAACCGTAGGTCAAACAACCAAAACATTTCAAAACATAGAAATAATACAATTCAATGGGACTATTAAGAAATCTATGATAAACACGAGCAATCCTTATTCAATGCGACTTCAGTAATCCCGTTGAACGTCTCAATTTAGAAGAATCGCTCTAGTTTTAGTGAGTCCTGAAGTCTGTTGCATCTGGGGGAATCATTTTCATGTTTAATTAATAATGTTTAATGATAGATCCAACCTGCTCTATGAGAGAATTGAGAGCTGAACGTTTCTCCTGCAGTGACTCCATCTGGTCCATGTATTGAAGAAGCTGTTCGTCGAGCAGGAGAGATGTCTCCTCTGTCTTTGTGAGCCCCATGATACTTTTATTTACGGTGTGTGTATTTGATTTGATGAACCTTCAGAAATATAACAAAAACCTCACGTTAGGAAATGTACCCACCGAGGATCGCAATGATTTGCTAGTTCCTTTTTTGGTCAGCTGACCTTGCTGTATGTCAGCTGACCAAAAATACGTCATCAACGAGAGACAAAAACTACGTTTGTAAACACAGCGCCGCCCATCTGTAGAATATAGCGCGAAATTTGTGGACGCTGCAAATCGGTTTATTTTAAGACAATAATTAACCTTACGTTTGACGATATTCAATCAGCTTCCGCTGATTATATAACCGCTTTTTGGTCAAAGAGTATGACTCTGAAAGAAAAGTTTTAGTTCCCATACCGGGAGTCGAACCCGGGCCGCCTGGGTGAAAACCAGGAATCCTAACCGCTAGACCATATGGGAGCTGTACCCAATACATGGCAACAACTATATACTAAAAAATCAATAATGGCAATAATATGATAGGTATGACGATCTACTATCTATCTAATAATCTACAGCTCGCCCTACGGACCATGCTTGTTTTACAATCATTCTGTGTGACAGTCACAAGGAGTTAACAGAAAACGACCCTCAAGGTAACACGCATACCATGTCAGACTATTTGATCACAATGTTAAATGAGGTGCAAGCATTTACGACTGTGTCCAACACTTAGCAGCAACACATATAATACTATATATGCTATTTTTTAACATAATTTTTTTTCAATATTGCGCCTCAAACGGACTCAATACTGGTCAAATACTTTTATGGTTCAAATATTGTATTTTATTTAGTATCCATAATGGATGGATTATTTATTTGCCGTGCAACGTGTGTTATGGTTTAGTCACTGGTTAGTGCTCTACAACCTCGGGTCAGGGCAGGTAAAGGTGTCCCTGGCTCGGGTCGGGGCAGGGGAAGTTGTCCCTTGCTTGGGTCAGGGCATGTGTCCCTGGCTCGGGTCAGGGCAGGGGAAGGTGTCCCTGGCCTGGGACTCTATCTTCACAATAGTTCTTCTCTTTCTTCACTAAAGTTAACTGATATATATTTTCATACAGAGGCTACGCGCTATACTTATTATTATTTTAAGTCATTGTTTTTTAAATCACCGTTCCCATAATGTTGCTCCATTCAGACTACCTTCACCAACCGAAAAGGAAGTGGCTGGAGATTGTTTATGTTAATGATTGGTGACTAATGCTTACCCTCGCGAATGATCCGACATGAGGAACCAATCAGAAAGCATCCGGATCACATGTGCCGCTAGGTCCACCGTTCATCGTTTTCTGATTGGATGTTTTCACTCGGATGTAGCGCACTTTCACCGCCCACATTCGTTTATTGTAATTGTGTGCATGCTTCAAATGTAGTAGGTATATGTGTATACTATTGGGTGGGTAAGTTAAATAGCACTGGATATCAGAGGATTGTACGGAGCAATCTTGTATCCTATCGCTGATTCGCCATTCTTCAACACATTATTGGTAATATTTAAACACGCATTGATGACAATATTCAACCCAATGTATGTATTTTTGCAACGTGCTAATACATGACATCCTTTCTTTTAGCAGGTGATGGAGTCCACTTCAAAGCACCACGTCGCCCACCCCTTTTGGCCGCGGGACTTGTCCATCCCCAACTATGTGCCAAACGACCGGTCAATGTCGGAGATCCTGACCTTCCTATTTTCCGTCTCCGGCGTCTTCCTCCTGGCCACCTGGGGGATCACTGGTCGTGAGAACGCCTCCGGCAGACTGGGAGTTTGGAGGCGCCTGGCGGTGTGTTGGTTCGCGGTGTGCGGCTTCATACACGGGGTCATAGAGGGATGGTTCTCCCTGTATTACGAAGTGATCCCAGCCGACCAGAGCTTCCTATCACAGCTCTGTGAGTAGACAAGTCAAGTATAGATAATTGCTCTGGTGCTAAAAGTTTTGAAGGTGGCTGTGTGGCTGTGTGGCTGTGTTTTACTCTTTTGATATAATCCACAGGGAAAGAATACTCCAAGGGTGACAGCCGATATGCTATGTAAGCTATTATCACACACACACACACACACACACACACACACACACACACACACACACACACACACACACACACACACACACACACACACACACACACACACACAATTCATAATGAAGCCTAAAAAAAGCCACAATACAGTACACAATGTCGTTATTAATTATCTTTATTTCCTGTGTAGAGCTGATAACTTCACCGTGTGTATGGAGACCATAACAGCCTGGCTGTGGGGACCCTTCAGCTTCTGGGCAGTGTACGCTTTCCTGACCAACAAGCCCTACAGATTTGTCCTGCAACTGATAATTTCATTAGGTAAGAGTATCAAATATGGATCTTTGTGAAACTGTATTATAGGGCTACTAATCATATATAATCACAAAGTATCTCAGAACCTGCCGCTAAGCGATGAGGCAGATGAGGACATCACAAATGAAAATAAATGTAAAGTAATGTTCAACGTATTATTGATCATTGCAGGCCAGCTGTATGGAGCCGTGCTGTACTTCTACACTGAGCACCGGGATGGATATGCTCACAGTGAGATGGGACACCCCATCTACTTCTGGTTCTACTTTGTGTTCTTGAACGCGCTGTGGGTCATCATCCCCCTGGTACTCATTGTGGACGCTTGGGGACAGCTTTCAGGGGCCCAGGCTCTCACAGACAACGCTCGGAGCCACAAGTCTAAGAGGACCTAAACTCTCTGATCTGCTAGGGACTTCTATTGAGTGTGGGGTGTGTGCGGATAAGTGGACATTGACGCAGGGAATATTTAAACGAAGCGATTGACAAGATGGAATTGTATGTGTGAATGGACGATACAATGCACACGTAATTGTTTCTATGTTTTAAGTGCAATTTGTTCTATGGAGTCTGTTTTAAAATAACAATATACATGTGTTTCAATTAAACATTGTAATTTGTATTTTGCCGAGTGTCATCTTTTGAGAGCATAGGCCTTCTTGCTTCAGGGTGTAATGATTATCCCAAGCAATAATATGCTGGAATCACACTGCACCTAATATGTTTCATGCATGTCAAACAATCAACCTTTTATGACACGTTTATTCAATTTCTCGATTCTGATCAAGATATATTATATATCAATTCAATCGTATTTCACATTATATAATATACGGATGTTTATCTTTTGACCCGTTGCAAATATGAACAATAAATGTGAGTTTTCCTGGAACTATGAACTCTGAACAAAACAATGAGTGAACCATGTGACAAATCTGTAGATATGCATAATTATTATGCATACTGAGGGCTGGACTGCGACAAAAAAGGGCTCTTGGCTTGTTTTTTTTGTGCAATATATGCAAAGATGTACGACAATGTATTAATCTCACTTACTTTATAGCACTTCTTATAGTTATGCACTCTTCTCCCTGGTTCTGGATCGTCTGCAAGCAAAGCAGCGAGCTCTGGAATCAATTGACACACAAGGCTGTGTCACTCATTTCAGATTCAAAGTGGATCACAGATACAATGTGTAACATACATGCTATCCAAGGGAAGATCCCCTTATATCTTCAGGGCCAGCATTCAGTACATTCAGTGATGAAGAGTTGACGCATACGCACGAACGGTGTTGATGTTTGTCTGAACAAGGACCTTGATACATGATGATAAAAAATTGCAGATCCAAACATCTTATCTGGCTTCTTACATTGAGAAAAAACAACAGCCTGCAATTATTTAACCTTTCAGATACCATCCTATTCACACAAATGTCAATTGTGTAACAAAGTTGTTTTGGCCGATATACCTGTTTTATGGGCCGGTCAGACAAATGTGTACTACTATACTAAACTATAGACTGTTCTGTCCGAGACCAGTCCAGCCCTGGACCAATAGCTGAAGTACTGAAGTGTGATCTTTAGCCTATATCCAAGTCTTTGTCTTGTTACTGCTTGTGTGAGCAGCCTGCAGGTATTTTGCAAGAGTAGATGTTCAGATTGCATGTAGAACAATCTGACTTAGCTAGATGTATTTATTCTTCAAGTAGACCTTGTGCATCACGCAGCCGAAATAGCTCAGTTGGGAGAGCGTTAGACTGAAGATCTAAATGTCCCTGGTTCGATCCCGGGTTTCGGCAGATGCATTTTGCTACATCACCTCTTAAATTATACACGAATAGATTCTTACTTTCGTTACATTAAATTAAACCATATTGTAATAAGAAGATTAGTTGATCTACATAACACGCATACATAGGCTATTAATCAATATGTGACCGCTATGCATGTAGTCACAAGATAAATGTCTCCTGAACATGTTCGTCATCTTACAACTGAATAAACAAAGGAAAAACACACTACCGTCAAAAACGCAAATCGACTCGTAATTAGAAAAGTGACAAAGTACGGGCCCATACAAATAAATAAAAATATCCTGCCGAATGGCTCTTCTTCGTATGATAAAACGACGGTCGTTCACCACCAGAGGGCGCATGCCTCATTATTGGGAGGCATGTGGTTGATCGGGTTGCTAATTACCGGAAGGTTGCTTGTTCGAACCCCTGCTCCAGCCCAGAGTGTTGAGGTGTTCCTGAGCGAGACACCACACCCTGGCTGTCGCTTTGCATGGTTGACACCGCCGTCGGTGTGTGAATGGGTGAATGTTAGGCAATATAATAAGGGAGGCCACTGGTTAGAAAAGCGCGGCATAAATGCCATTTACCATTATGGAGGTACGCAATTGAGATACACCGTGACCTGCATGGAAAAAAGCCAGAATATTTATCAGCGAAGATAAATTGGCTCTTCAGAGACCTATAATTAACTAAGTAATAAGGAAGTACTACCACTTCATGTTAGAATATACATCCAACATTATGGTTATTAACAAAGGCCTTACAAATAAATAAGAAACTGCACACAACTACCACAGTAAGCACATGAGATGAGATGCCTTATAAGACAGTTTAATAAACAATATGCAGGTCTTAGCACAAAAGGGTAAGCAACAAATATAACATTTTATTTTCCATTGCAATCAGTTACAATTGAGTCCGACCACATGTAGCATAGTAGAAAACATTAACATTACAATTTTATTTGACTATATACAGATAAATTAAAGATTTGTCGCAAATGAAGGACTACAAGTGGGTAGTGATCTACATTCTAGTGTGCGTACAATTCTCTTTCTTTAAGTCACATTCTGTGCATTGACTACAGAAGATCCATGTTAAGACTTTGAGGGAACCCGACAAAAGCAGTATGCAGCTTTTTTCGGTAACACGGAAAAAAAAAAAAACTTTAGATTCTATGTAGGCTTATCAAATGTCTCTTTCCCGATCTTCAGCTAAACATCTTGCTCAGTCTCTGTGCCAACTGTGTGTTAGTCTCCTTCTCCCTGCTCGCCAACTCTTTCAGAGCTTTGAGGGCCGCGGGAGACTCTGGCTGTAGCTCCAGCAGTCTCCTGAAGGCCTGTCTGGCTTCCCCCAACTCATTCACCTGTTGGCAGGCCTGGCCCAGTCGGTACCAGGCCTTAGGACCGCCGGGCTCCAGCTTGGTGGCCTTGGCGGCGTTGGCCCTGGCCTTCTCCGGTTGGCCCAGCTTGAGCTGGCACAAGGACAGGTTGGAGTGGAGCTCTGCCTTGAGGGTCATATATTCACTGGCCGATAGCAAGAGTGGAGGGTCAACATCGGGCGGCGTCTGTGGACACTCGCAGTCCTCAGCGTCCACCTTCTTTCTCCCGAGAGCGTAAAGGGTGATGAGCAGCTTCAGGGCGCGGCTGTAGCTGTCCGCCGCCCCCCAAAGGTCCTCGCCGCTCCTGAACCGGGCTCCGCCTCTCTCCTTGTGGAACCGCACCCAGTCCAGCTTCTCGCCGGTGGACATCTCCCAGGTGTCCTTCCCCGGCGTGAAAGAGTGCAGTTCAACAGAGACGGTGGACATCTCTTGATCCTCTGCGGGGGGTTGGATGGAGGAGGCTCCCGGGACACCTCCCACCGGCGACAGTAGTATCTGAGGGACACACGTGTTTTATCTTGTTGATTGATATGATGGCACAAAATGAAATAAAACCGTATAACACAGCTTATGTTCTGTGTAGGGTTATACAGACCATATATATATATACCCTAACCCTACAATTATTAACAACCTAAGGGCTGCTTGAAATGTAAACGTTGCCATGTGAAAAAGAAAAAACATAAAGATGTAAGTGGAGTTTAAAGAGTATGGTGTGCTTGCGTGAGGGGGTTAGTTGTGAGTTGAGTTTCAAGTTTATTGGGTGTGTGTGTTAGGGTTAGTTGGTAGTTGAGTTAGGAGTGTGTGTTGCCTGCTTGATGGTTAGTGGTTGCCTACCTCACATGTCTCCTGAGCTCTCATCCTCTCGATGCATGCCTCTGTGACATCGCATTGCCCCTCCCCTAGTCTCAGTGTGGTCCAATCACCGAGCGGGACCTGCAGCGCTGAGCTGTTGGAGCGCGGGTAGGGGATGGGTTCCTCCTGGGACGGCTCAGCAGGAACGTCCGACTCAGAGGAAAGCCCCTCAGGGTCTTCTTTAAGGCTCACTCGAACCCTACACAACGAACCCATCTTCGGGAAGTCATCAGAGGACCCTGCTACAGAAAGAGAGGCTGGACCAGGTCAGCAAGACATTTAACATCAACAGAGAAAACAGGCTAGATAGAGATATAGCAACATTGCCACACAGGCATAAGTAGATACTTCATAGCCAAAATATCATAATCACAACATTTGATTAAAAAATCCTTATTGCAGTGTAGTTATTCCTCCTTATGGTGGAGGACTAATATGGACTACATTTCTTCAGTGACAGAGAGAGAATTGAGAGAACATACAGGCATTGTTGACACTGTAAGTGTGTTGATCCTGTCTTGTTTTGCGCATCAAGGTTTGTTGAACACCCCAGAGGCCACTTGGACACACTGATACAAACGAAGTGACGTCACGACCCTGGTTGCCGCTGCAGACATCCTGTATGTCAGCTGGGGTGTTTGGGTCCATCACTGTAACACAGAGAGAGATTTATGCGGAAGAAGTTAACACAGGTTTTTGGTAATTAACTGATAAGACGTGTGGGTGTAGGACACTTGTCTATGAGAAAGTATACATTCATCAGTAGGCTTAGAAGATCTCAACGTGGGAAAACATGAAAGTTAATAAATAAAAACAGGCATCCTAAATAATTACGAATGATAAGCAAGAAAAGCTGGGTATGTTGTTTTAGATCCCAGCGATAACCATTTGTTGAGATATCTGCCCCAATAACTGCGTTTTCACCTATTACTCTTGTGATACCATGAGTTAGACTCGTTAAGTTACAGCAAAAAAACGAAGGCAATATTTATAAAAGAGAGCAACTTGTCTGTACAATTATAGCTCACCTTAAAATTATAATGTTTCCAAAATCAAGCCTGAATTTATCTGCAACAAGGCACACCGCAGTTCGGGAACATAAACAAAGGCCATGTGATCTTTTCAGGTTCCGGCGTACATCGGAAGTGACGTAGTGGGGAATTTTGAGTCTTTACAAGATGAGCAGCAGGGGGCGACAAAGTGTAGCGTTGTCTTTCCAATTTTCTTTCACAACACTCGGTAAGCATAAAGAATGCAATGAGCTTGAGCCGAAAATGACTTGTCTCTCGAGTTAGTTTGATCTTTTACTTGAAAAACATGAAATCGAAATACGGGTAAAAAACCTGTGTTGCTACTAGGTTTCTAAATCTGTTTTGCAGCACATGATTTCAATATTCTGACGTCATGTCTCTACGGAAGCCTTATGGGTCCACTCTAATATGCAATCACAATAATAATTATATTTGATTTAAAAATAATCAAAATATGCAACCTAGACTACGACTTACTCTGGCTCTTACATCAGGTGGAGGAATAACGTTGGTTACGTTCATCCTGTAGCAAAAAAAACGAACGCACAATCCATTTCATTTTATGACAATATTCTAATATTCGATGTTGATGTATTTATTACTTGATATATCATTGTAATTTTTGTCCGGGTTATGCAGCTAATTTAACATTCAAATCTAATTTCATTTTGAAATTTGCTCATAATAGAGAACCTTAGGTAAGTTTCCGTTCAGCATACATCCATGCAAATATAATAAAAGAAAATTTGGAAGGATAATCATAATTATTATCAATTATTTGTCTCCTCTTCTCCTCTCTTGTCTCCGCGTTCTCTCTCTTACAAAATTGTAGCTAACTGAAATGTCATTCCTTCTTATTTTTCCTGTGTTCAAATGAGCTGTAAAATGCCTCAACCTCACTCTTGGACACACAGCGCTCCCACTGGCTTCTTGAGAAACCACTAAATCGGTGTAATCAGAACAATGCTTCCCCAGGACTCTTGGACAAGAACTGGGTTCAGAGGAACACTTCAAACCCATTGACCAATAGGCCGACCACTTCTGGGAGTGTCCATATCAGTAGTGATAGCTGCAATATACTCTCTCAGGTCCTGTTGCTCTATCATTCAGGCTGTGGATGATGTAATTTAGTCAATAAGCAGCATTAAGATGAATATATGTCAATGTCATTTATGACTAGGGGGACTCCTGCCCACAGCTAGGCTGCAGACATTGGGGTTCTATAACAGAACCACTAGGACTCAAGCGCCCTATGACCACTAGACATCCCCTATTCAAAACCAAATCAAACACTGAAACAAAAACCTAAAACAGCAAAAGTGTTTTAAGTATATATATATATATATATATATATATATATATATATATATATATGTATGTGTATATTATACACAGTATATATCTTGGCTGCAGCCAGTCCACGTAGAACTATCCCATCTGCAGCTGGTTTCAGGCTGAGCTGGTACCTCTCTCTCGCTCCATCCTATGTGTGTGTGTGTGTGTGTGTGTTTTGGTGTTTGTGTTATTCACTGCTGATTGAGTGTCAACTGTACAGGGGTCAGGATGACCCATAAGTCCACCATACAGAACACAATAACAAGGTTATTCTTAAAACTGCACTTAACAGGGAACAAAGTGGAGTGTAGATAGGTTGTAATAAAATGCATTGGCAAAAAAATCCTTAAAATATCTTAAACAGTTTTGAATACAGCTTGAGTGAATATATCTATTCCGATTTTGTGAGTTAACTTTAAAGGAAGCAGCTGCATAAGATCCATTAATATAACACTGTAACAAGATCTGTAAAGTCACAAAAGTGACCGGTCAATACTCACTGTTGTCCTTTAAACAACAAATGTCTTTGACCTCCACACACACACACACACACACACAGACATACAAACACACACACACACACACACACACACACACACACACACACACACACACACACACACACACACACACACACACACACACACACACACACACACACACACACACACACACACACACACACACACACACACAAACGCACACACACACACACACACACACACACACACACACACACACACACACACACACACACACACACACACACACACACACACGCACACACACACACGCACGCACACACACACCATGCACTCACACTGCTTCCTCAACCTTAATTGGCCAGAGGATAGCTTGTAAACACATTGGGCCGTGCTCAAAGATGTTTATCCCTGAGAGCCAGACGGATTGTGACTGTGTGTGGTTGTGTTTGTTCTTTTGCAAGTGTGTGCATGCAAAATTGAAATATCAAATTGTTCGCAGCGAAAGTGGAATATTGACAATATTCAGGATAGTATTATAACAACTGTAAAACGAACTGGCGTATCTTTTTGGTTCCTGCTCGGCAGTCAAGACCAACAACATGATGTCATCACTTCACAAATTTCCAGTTAAATTATGATTTGACTGTGAGATGACAGACTTACTACAAACCGCTTTATGAATTGTATTTGGATCATAGGAATTATTTTAGTGGTTATAGTGTGTTATGAATAGCTATTTTATTAATGCGCACGTTAATAGAAAAGAGGCATGGTTTATAGTTATATGGTGTGGTTTATAGCTAAGTGGTGTGGTTTATAGTTATTAGGCGTGGTTTGTTTGAGATTCAAGGTCATTACATTATCAAGGTTTAGAAAAATGAAATGGGATGGACCAGAGTGAATAGCTTTAAATCTGCAACTGCTTTCAGATTTGGGTTGATAACCCAATGTCAATAGCTATAACTATTATACCAATGACCACTAACT
>NC_079412.1:9114099-9121599 GCF_026213295.1 Gadus chalcogrammus | reverse complement strand
TCTCCTGCTGGGCTTTCATTCAAATCAAATACATAAAAATGTCGCAGCCAGTCCAGATGTGTCAGGTGTGCGCCCTCCTTTTTTCTTACATTCAATACTATTGTCTAGCACCTGTGGATTGCCTTCAGATGTTCGCACCACCCCTCTTTTTAGGTGTGCGCGAGAGACATATGAACGTACGCTTCCCGCTTTTGTAAATTACATATACATTCGGATCGCATGATAGGAATAGATCTATTCCGATTAGAAATCGGATGAAAAGTGTCCATGTAAACACGGCTAGTGTGTTGGATTCATGTTAATGTGTATTTAAAGACATTTCAATTTGTGGAAACAATTGCGGGGGGAATATAAAAAGAGTGTCTAATCAACCAAAACTTTAGCGACCCCCCCCCCCCCCCTGCAGTACCTCCACGGACCCCCTAGGGGTCGCGGACCCCCTGTTGAAGACCCATGATCTAGGTGGGGGTACTCATAATTAATCTGCGATTTACCTTCCCAAACAGTCCTGACATCTCGGTACCAAAGATAAATGTGTGCAGCCCAGTGTAACAACACTCCCCTCTCTCTAATCCATGGAGGAGAAGCAGCACTGAAAGATCCCCACAGCTTGCTCTCGGCCGTTGATAAACGTTGCCATGACAACAGAGATGGTTTGTCTAAACGTCAACTAATGGTTTTTCCCCTTAGTCAGTAACGTTAGGTTGGACGAGAAATAACACAATTATTCTGATTTTTTAAAACAAATCCTGGAAAACATTGGGTGGGACAAACAACACTGTTTGGAACTTTTCGGGGATGGAACGCAGATGACACCAGAACACAACAATTTGCTTGTAACCAATGACAACCGATCATGGCAACAATGTTAATGTTCATGTGCAAAGGGTAAACCAAATTCCTGTCAAAGATTGCTCTTCATTGCCTTATACAGAGTAAGCTAACATCACTCCCAAATATCAGTTGTTCAGTCTCGTATTTATATGTTACGTGTATATGGTAAATGGAAAGGTACATGTACATTCATGCGTTTTCAACTTTTCTTTTATGCAGTGAGCTGACGTGATGCTTCTCAGTAGGATTTAAGTTGTCACAAGGAGTACATGACTGTTGAACATTTGGGGAACCAGTGCTTCACATGAATAAATAGCTGCATCAGAAATTAATAAGTGGCATGCTGCATACATTCTGAAACAGATCTGCACTGGGTGGAAGAGCTGGGATGAAACGCATCAGCCTTCCCTTCGACTGGGAATCTGCCATCAGTTAGCGGCCCACTCAAAGTGTAAACCGGCATTACGGCTGGAAGGACTTCAACATGCGCACACCGCGACCATCTCCACCTCCCTCCCAGCTCCACGCTCAGCTATCGTCCAGAGTGAAACACAAGCGTTTCGACCGCGCCGAGGTCCGCTCATATCAAAGGGGGACGGTAGAGGAGGAGGAGGAGGTGGAGGAGGAGCAGGCTGGGGTAAAAAGGCCTTTTCCTGTTACTGTGACATAAGTCAAAGGTTTGGCGTGAGCTACACGGGAAACCCACGGGACGTATGAAGTCTCAGGGGGAGCGAGGGAGCCCACTGCATGTTAGCTGAGGCTAAGTAGAGAACGGAGCACAGAAGACCACCAAAGAAGACTTTGGAGTTCGATTAGAAGCACATGGTGCACCACATTTATTTTGTGTGTGTGTGTGTGTGTGTGTGTGTGTGCGTGTGTGTGTGTGTGTGTGTGTGTGTGTGTGTGTGTGTGTGTGTGTGTGTGTGTGTGTGTGTGTGTGCGTGTGTGTGCGTGTGTGCCTGTGTGTGTGTGTGCGTTCGTGCGTGCGTGCGTGTGTGTGTGTGTGTGTGTGTGCTGTCCGAATAGCATTCAATTTATGAAAAGCACCTAAGGGTCCCCTAATCATCTGAAAACGAAAGGCATAATCATGCAGGGCTTCAATGATGTAGTCGGTGCCTCTTTAAGCAAAGCCAACATAGAGTGGAGTCCACCAAAATTGCTTAAACCTCTGCTTGCATGGCAGCCATGTCTCAGCAAACCCATGTCTCTCTTTGCAGCCGATAATGCACCCAACATGGTGCCGGGCCACTGCGTCAGACGGGCGTTAGATCTGCACAGCATCCCGGTGAGAGCGCCCGTCCATCCCCGCCATCACCAGTGGGCCGATGAAGGGGGCAACACATCACCCCTGACAGAAAGACCCCAGTGCCAGCCTCCGCAGGCCTGCTCCAGCCAGGCACAATACACCTATTGTTGAAAGATGGCATGAAATTGGACGTTCTTGACCAAGAACACGTTTTCGCTTCAATCCTTTGCCGAGTTCTTTGACAGGGGCCTGGCACACAGCGATCCTTAATATATACAGAGTTGATTTTCTATTCCCACTTTATCAAGAATGTCAGCATTCGTCACAATGGGTAGATAATGCAGACCTGTCGACTGAATCTACGTGCATGCGGGCCAGTGCGCTGACTAGTATATAAATATATATATATAAATATATATATATATGCATATATTCATGAACATGTACTGTATATAGTTGTAAGAATAAGCTCATGCACCCATGCTAAAGTTGACTAAAAAGATGAATAAAAAAATCATCTTTGAGAAATCGATCTTAATGCCTTAATTACACTAATGAGGAAAAATCCAACATTTTACGGCCACCGATTTTCTTTGTGAATGAATAATGTATCGTAAATAAATAATTGTTCTTCATTAAATTACAGGGTGCATAAGTATAGGAACGCCTATATTAAATCCACATAGAGGCAGGCAGATTTTTATTTTTAAAGGCCATTTATTTCATGGATCCAGGATACCATGCATCCTGATTAAGTCACATAGGCCTTCGGAATTAAAATAGTCCGACATCATCACATACCCTTCACCATCACTAGAGATTGGCATGTTTTTTATTCAGTTAGCCTAATAGCTGGTTAGAAATCATTACTAACTCAGCTATTAGGCTAACTGAAAAGATCAATACCAATCTCTAGGTATGGTGAAGGGTATGTGATGATGTGGGGCTATTTTAATTCTTATGCACCCTGTATTTCAATGAAGAACATTTATTTATTTTCAATACATTATTCATTCACAAAGAAAATTGGTGGCCTAAAAGGTTAGATTTTGCCTCATTTGTTTCCAAAAGATGATTTTTTATTCCTCTTTTTAGTCAACTTCAGCATGGGTGCATAAACTTATTCTTACCACTGTCTATCCCATGGTGGAGATCAATTAGTGCTAAGCTTCCAGAAAACCTAAAGTCTTGTGATATAACTCTTACATCAGAACTCATATTGCCAGTATCCCACCCAGGCTGCCTTCAGGATGGTGGTTTGATCTGGGATTTAGCACGGCAGGAAATTGAAGGCTGCAGAGACAGAGTCTGTAAGACTTCGCCTCCTGGGACGAACACACAGACAGGAATTCACCCTCATTGACTTGGAGCGGGGAACATCAAACCAGACAACAGTGAAAACTGTCTTTACACAGAGTATTTAGAAGGGTTAACAAGACCCTGTTTTATTTATGGTTTATTTATGATTTATTTATGATCATGTTCCCTCAGCGGGAAGCCCCTCCATTAATCCCCTGATGCGGTTGTTGATCACAGATGAGCACTGAGCCGTATGGATGGACGCAAATGTTCTTCTTAAATGTGAACACCCTCATGTTGGGCTCCCATAATAAAGTTCACGTGTCAAGTGTGAGTCAACAATGTCCGCCGTCACCAGCAATGACCAGTGGCCGACGGATGAGTCAGAGGTTGAGCCGAGCATCGCTCCTCCATCCACATGTGGGGGAGTGCGACAGATTTGTTTGGAAGTCCGGGATCCAGAGACTATCTGGTCTGAGTTTAGTGGCTTGTCCACGAGTGTCTGTTTACGTCCGATAAACCTGCTCTGAGATCATGTTGATACCGTGTCTCCTCGCAGTAGCCTGTCCCTTTGGCTCCTCACTTCTCAGACGAAGAGACGCGCCTCTCCGTCAGCTGCCATACTTTTCAGTTCATCTTCCCTCCAGTCTTATTTGACTGGTCATTACGACGGGCATCCCCCAAGCCCCACCTACACTCAGACGTATGACCACAGTCCCAGGGTATGTAGGCTCCAGCTGATATTTTGATGGTCTGACTGCAGATGAGTTTATTGTTGATGCTGTGCCAGGAACATCAGGCCCTGTTTGAGCCCCTCCATGTGTGTGTGCATGTGTGTGGGTGGTTGTGTGTGTGTGCGTGTGTTTGAATGTTTGCGGTTTGTGTGTGTGTGTGTGTGTGTGTGTGTGTGTGTGTGTGTGTGTGTGTGTGTGTGTGTGTGTGTGTGTGTGTGTGTGTGTGTGTGTGTGTGTGTGTGTGTGTGTGTGTGTGTGTGTGTGTGTGTGTGTGTGTATGTGTGTGTGTAAATCTGCGCACGTTCGTGTCTTTACATGGTGTGTGTGTGTGTGGTTTGCGTGTGTGTTCATGTATGTTTGCATGTGTGCATGCTTTCATGTGTGCGCGTGTGTACGTGTTTGTGTGTGTGTATTCTGGTCTGCCCATGCTACAGCTTGCCTGGGACTGCAGTGCATGTGTGTATGATATGGGTTTGCAGTGCATGTGATGTGTTTTATATGCTTGTGGCTAACAGGAGGCAGATGTGGCTGCCTCCAGGGAGCTTACCATCAAAACAGCCATTTCTTCCCTTGGTGAACTCTCTGTAATGAATGCAGACGTGTGTCTTTGCATTTCGCTATATGGCTAATACTTACATGTCACACGGCAAATACAACAAATGGCCGATAAGCCATAATAGGAATATCCGGTTGCATAGCCACCAGTCCAACCCTATAACATTAAGCCAGCGTTGCCTGCTTGCCTCATCGGAGCCATGACCTGTTCTTTTCAGAAGACAAAGTGGGAGAGTGAGGACGTCCATGATTTCAACATATGAAGATGAATGAGAGGCAATAGATCAGGATATCAGAGCCCTGTGGACTCAGAGCGCTTTGGACTCCTAGCCCGGGCTAGCAGCCGGCCCGAGACGCTCCAAGATTCATGGACACAGAGTGAAAGGTGAAGTACAAAAAACACGCTTATTGTGCACTAACACAGATGGAGCCACTCCCTCACACGTACGCATGGACACACACACACACACACACACACACACACACACACACACACACACACACACACACACACACACACACACACACACACACACACACACACACACACACACACACACACACACACACACACACACACAGATGGTCACACAAACACACACACACACACACACACATAAACGCACAAACATGCACACACACACATGCATACACACACACCAACTTTACCCGCAGATAAATCATGATGTACATTGTTCAGTGAACAATCCAACACGCATTCATGATGAAATTCTCACACACAAAAATATATTAAAAAATATCCCTTCGTTGTAGTTTGAGAAGATCAACAGCATGGATGGAACATAATCAATCAAACAGCAATCTGAATTACTTTCTACACAACGGTTTGACACGCGCACTCTCCAAATCAGGGATATAAAGGGATATAAAATGTGAAAGACGTGATATAAAGCAAAGCAGCAGCAGAGCCAGTGGATATGAGCACATTAATTGAAAGCGAATGTGTCTGGGCAAGCGTGGGCTTGGTCCGAGATGGGCCGGGGTCCCAGTTGGCCCGTACTTCAAAGAGACCCTGCCCGCCTCTGTCTCTGGCGCACCTGCAGTCAGTTAAACCCTGTTCTCATCACTCAGGGCGTGGAGACAAGAAGAGAGACCTCACCCACAACTCACAGACCTCAGGTCACAGCGCAGCCCGCTGCCAAAGGGCAGCAGAGGAGCTGGAAACAACAAGCTACAAACACAGAGAGAGAACGAGAGAGAGAGAGAGCGAGAGAGAGAGAGAGGGGGGGGGGAGAGAGAGAGAGAGAGAGAGAGGGGGGGGGGGAGAGAGAGAGAGAGAGAGAGAGAGAGAGAGAGAGGGGGGGGGGGAGAGAGAGAGAGAGAGAGAGAGAGAGAGAGAGAGAGAGAGAGAGAGAGAGAGAGAGAGAGAGAGAGAGAGAGAGAGAGAGAGAGAGATATTGCGGGAGAGAGAGAGATAGCGGGAGAGAGCGAGATAGCGGGAGTACGAGAGAGTGAGAGGGAGAAAACAAGAGAGGGAGAGAGAAAGTGGGAGGGTCAATAAAAACGCAGGCCCTAGTGTCTACAGAACTCAGAGGCCTGGACAGGCCCTCCCGAAGGGAGCCAATAGTGTACACAGTCTCTCCTTAGCTTGTGTTTCCTCTAACAAGTGTGGAAGGTGTGGGGAAGCGTAGGATTAGGCAGCTAAACAAACACTGCGGAGGCTCGCTCTTTAATTGGGTTCAAGGACTGCACGCGTGTGCAGGAGCAGGCTCAATATGGTTCCCTGCATACACATGCAGGCACACACACACGCACACTGAGTCTGAGTCTGAAATCTTTGGAGGTCCTCAACAGGACCAGGGTCTTCTCATGTCGTGTGCACACAAACCGTAGAGTGAGAGAAAAGGAGAAAGACACTGGTGCTTGTGGAGAAAAAAATATATGAGTTGACAAACGATGACCAAACAAAGCTCCTGATAAACGCACGACTCACAAGGTGACGAGCCAACCTATATTTATCCTGTTCCCGTGTACCGGCTTATTACAGTTTTTCTCAGTCGCTTTGGTACATTCCTCAGATCAGAATTGAAATTTGCAAAACAGTAAGTGCATTTCTCAAAACAATTCGTACAAATAGCAAAACACCATGAATTTCATGCAAAAGCCAGTCTCTTGCTCAAAATCCTTAGTTTGTTTCTGAAAAGCAAATATCTGTGTCAATGAACATGTCAGTGCCATCACAATGACAAGTCCTTGTGTCGTTGTGTACAGATAAGACAGTCAAATTGCTTAGTCATGTTGTCAATATAACAGTGTACTCTGGAGGGATGGTCTGATGTAAACTATGGCTAAGTTTTGAAGACAATTATTGTCAATTGTAAGTTACACCTTAGTGTATGTGGGAGATTGATTGCAAGAGACTAGAAAAGATTCACATTTACGCTTTGACTGTTTGTACTGTAATTTGTTGACAGACCATGTCATTGCTAGAAATGTGAACATAGGAAAATCTCCTTAGGGTAAACTGTACATGCATTGCTGTAGGAATTACAGTGCAGTCTTCCTATACCTCCTGACGTTCCGGTCTGTTGGGCCAGAAATTCTCATTCTCACGCAGCCTCACTCCTCTTCCTCTTCTTCTCTCTGGCTGTTGACCTTGTCCAATTCCTCGTCCTTCCATTGTCAGACAATGTAACTTTGTGTTGTGCTCCAGCTATATATATGCATGCCAGTTCATGGTTCAGGCGATGCACCTTTGAGCTATTTCAGTAAACTGGTTGATCGTTGGTTGATCTAACACTTCACACATTTCCCTTCTTTACAGAGGGTCAAGATTGACCTTGTATCAATTAACAAATTCAGGACAAATTT
>NC_079412.1:9096599-9099099 GCF_026213295.1 Gadus chalcogrammus | reverse complement strand
TCAGGGGATTTCTATTAAGACCTTTGGAAGGTCTTCTCTCTGTTCAGCGCTTTTTATTAAAAAAGACAGTTGGATTAGGTGTTTATTTACATCAGGTATAACTCTGTGAAGGATGTTCAGTCAGTGAACAGGTGTAGTTCTTCATGTTGCCGTACACTCCCAACTGTGGAGGCATGTGGCTCAGGAGGTAGAGCAGGTTCACTGGTCACCGGGAGGTTGCTAGTTCGATCCCCGGAGTGCCGAGGTGCCCCTGAGTCAGACACCTCACCCTGACTGCTCCCACCGAGCTGGCTGTCGCCTTGCATGGCTGACTCCGCCGTCGGTGTGTGAACGTTTGCATGAATGGGTGAATCTTAGGCAATTTTGTAAAGTATTTGAGTGGCCTGTTCTTAGAAAAGCGCAGACTTAATGCAGTCCATTTACCATTTACCAGCGTTAGAACCTCAGTGGTGTTTCATTATGCCTGTGTTGGACCATGAGCGACACTGCACGTTAACGGCCTGCAGACCCCATCAGGACAGTCAGTCCCGGTGACAGTGGTTATGGGGCCGATGTACCTCCCGTGATCTGGGGGGCCGACCTCTGACCGCCCTCTTCCGGTTTCTCCGCAGGTTCCCTTGGCACGGCGGGCCGCGTGTGCAACAAGACGTCGCGCGGCACCGACGGCTGCGAGGTGATGTGCTGTGGGCGGGGCTACGACACCACGCGGGAGAAGCGCATCACCAAGTGCGAGTGCAAGTTCAAGTGGTGCTGCGCCGTGGAGTGCAAGGACTGCGAGGAGGCGGTGGACACGCACACCTGCAAGGCCCCCAAGCGGGCCGAGTGGCTGGAGCAGACCTGAGGGCCCACGGCGACCAGGACGAAGATGAGGATGATGATGGCGACGACGATGATGATGATGATGATGATAATGATGATGATGATGATGATGATGATGATGATGATGATGATGACGAGGGAGATGGTGACGATGATGATGATGATGATGGGGACGATGATGATGATGATGGGGATGATGATGATGATGACGATGATGATGATGGGGACGATGATGATGATGACGATGATGATGATGGGGATGATGATGCTGGTGACAATGATGATGGTGACGATGATGATGGTGACGATGATGATGACGACGAACACCCAGCCTCCAACAACCACCCCCCCCCCTCCACCCCCTCCCCCCCTCCCCTCCCCCCCAACCTATGAGATGGGTCATCCGGGGAAAGTGTGTCAGAAGAAACGTAAACCACTACTACGTCCTTAACCAGCCCTCCCCCTCCACCTCCAACCCCACCCCCACCCCCAAACCATCCCCCCGCTCATGGCTCCTCCCTGCACGGCTTCTCCAACCCGTCTCCATTAAAGCACTCCAGATCGATTCCCGTGAATATGAATTGCGACGTCGGCCATGGTGGCCCCCTCCAGGAGTGGGGAGGGGGGGGGGGGGGGGGCTGTGGGAGATATTAGTTATGTGATGCGTTGTCCTGGGCCAAAATGATTTGCTGCTTCCACGTTGCTTCTAAGAAAACACCGTTTATTTTTTTTACATTCTGAGCCTTCAACCAGAATCTATTATGGTTATGACGTTATCATATATTCACATCATTAATTCATTTCTTCTTTTCATGTACCAAAACGAACGCTCGCTTACACGACGAAGGTGGGTTTGGTGTGGGGAGGGTAGGGGGGTGGGACTGGGACGGGGGTGGGAGGGGGGGGGGGATGGCTTGGCATGAGCACTTTGAGAACTTGATAGTGGACAAAGGTCAAAGGTCAAAGGGCGGGCTTGGCTCTCTTTGTTGGGCAGACCGAGACCCAGGGCATTGAACCTGCGGAGGACAGACGGACAGAGACAAGGGGGCCGCCGGGTGGACGGACGCCTGGCGTGCACCTCCGGGCGTGAGGACCGGTTCATAGCGCGAGGAGAGAACTGGACGAGAGGCGTGATTTATTTAAAGTGTAAAGCGTTGTGTCTCCGGCCTCGGAGCGGGCGGCACTACGATAGCTGGTGGGGGGAGAGAGAAGAGCACACCTGCGTTACTTCCTTCCTGTACCGTGTTAATCGACCATGTATATGTACTATGTATGTGTACCATGTATATGTACTATGTATGTGCTCACTGTAAAAGAGGCGGAGCCGCCATGGGGGGCGTGGCAGACTTGAGGGTGTGGTTACCTCTGGCTGCGCACCGACAGCACAAACCTTTGGACGATGTTGGGTTTATTTCTCTTCTCTCCAGCTTGCTTGTATAACTTTGTGCATATTGCTTTATTATTATAATTATAATTATTATTGTCGTTATTGTTATTGTTATTATACAACGAAAAGATGATCATATGAAATACATCGTGCTTCAGGAAAACTCCTGCGCTCTTTGCTTTTCTTTTTTTACAGCCAATAAACACAGCAGAGATGGAGACAGAGAGAGAGAGAGAGAGAGAGAGAGCGAGAGAGAGAGAGAGAGAGAGAGAGAGAGAGAGAGAGAGAGACATA
>NC_079412.1:9031599-9084099 GCF_026213295.1 Gadus chalcogrammus | reverse complement strand
ACCTTCTGGGGGCGGACGCCAACGCCTGTTCACCCAACAGCAGGAACTTGCCATTGTGGACCTGGTCCGAGCAAACAATGCAATCCGTCTCAACAAGCTACAGCAACAAATACGTGCAGATAGAGAAGTATTCAATAACATAGAGCGAGTGAGCATTTCCACTATCAGACGCAGGGGCGGCCCCAGCACATTTGGCGCTCTAGGCGAGGGGGGGGGGGTGAAGCGACATTTGGCGCTCTTTTGGATTTTATATTTTGCGCTCCCCCTCTAGATGGCGCTCTAGGCGGCCGCCTGACCCGCCTGTAGGGAAGGCCGCCCCTGATCAGACGCATCTTGGTAAAGCACCAAATTACCATGAAGAAATTGTACAGGGTCCCATGTGAGAGAAACAGTGTCAGGGTCAAAGGAATTCGACGTGAATATGTACAGGTAAGTGTTACAGTCCTTTACATTTACAATACAGTATTGGTGTCATCCAGTTACAGCTGAATATGTGCCATTGTATCAGTACCACATAGATACATTCAGAGAGGTACCAGCTACCTGTTCACATGGGGTGGACAGACCAGAGAAGCCCAGGTTTGTTGTTGTCTGGGATAATGTTAGTTTCCATCGGGCTGCTCTGGTCCGCAACTGGTTCACCAACCATCATCAATTTGAAGTCCTATACTTGCCCCCTTACACGCAATTTCTAAACCCTATAGAAGAATTGTTTTCGGCTCGGAGATGGTGCGCATATGACCGCCATGCTTGCATGCCTCTTCTGCAGGCAATGGAACAGGCCTGCGGAGACATCAACATAGGGTCAATCCATGGATGGATTAGGCACACAATATTTTCCCCGATGCTTAGCGGAAGAAAATATTGCTTGTGATGTTTGTGAGATCCTATGGCCAGACCCCAACAGACGGCAGGATCCATAAGCCCACCCATGCACAATTGCCATGTTTTTCTGTGTTCACAGTACAGTAGGGTTTATTTATTTATTTATCTTTGCTCAAACTGTATTTACTGCACTGTAATGTACAGTACTGCAATGTACAGTATTTAGTATTTGTTTTGGTTGTGGTGAAAACGTGCCCTCTGTGGAACTGAATAAAAACAGTGAACATGAAAGACTTCAGTGTTTTATATAAAGTAGACCAGTGTGTTGCTGCTGATCTGAAAATGTATTCATATGATGCAAGTGTGTTTCATTTTGACATCAGAGTGCCCTTTTTACAAAGAATTGTTAGGTTTCGATAGCCGAGTTTCAATTTGACATAGATGTGAATGGTTTATTTCCCAGTGTTGTTGTCTTATTTGCTTGTGTGTTGAGTTTTGACACAACGAGCCAAATTTTGCAAAACGTGTTCAAGCACTTGAACTCCCTCCCCCCACACATAAAACAGTCAGACACCATTACAACCTTCAAGTCACAACTCAAAACTCACCTGTTCAAACTCGCACACAACGTCTAACTGATCACTGTTTTGATTGTTTTTTTGTTTTGTTTTGTCTTGTTTTTGTTTTATTTATTTCTTATTGCTTGTTTATTTATTTATTTATTTATTTTTTCCACAATGTCTTTTTTTTAAATATGTATGATGACTATATGCTCTGTAAGGTGACCTTGGGTGTTTTGAAAGGCGCCTCTAAATTAAATGTATTATTATTATTATTATTACTTGAAAAAAACTGTATTATTTTAAAGATATTTTACACATATATATATATATATATATGTAACATAACTTTAATGTCTCAACAGTTTATATTTTGGTTTGGTCTTCCCTAATGGTTATCTGTATTTTCCTTCGATCTTTAAGTGACACAACCGTTTAGTTTCTATGTATTTATTTGTTCTATTTTGGTTGAATAGCTCTTGCCTTATTGTTAGCTGTATGTCCCTTCTTTCTTTAAATTTCACAACAGAATTGACTCAGTTTCATTTCAGAGCAAATCCATTCTGGTTGTTCCTCCCACATCACGGGCTTTCCACCGTCCGCTCAAGTGGCGCTCCCTCCTCTCCTCTTATTGACTTCTTTCAAAGTTTTCTGAAGTGTAGACAGGCACAAATCTACAATTAGGGTTGATAAAGTCGACGGATAAAGACGTTGAGATAGCAGGTAAGTAATTTGTGAACGTTGACCTGGGGTCAACGTACCGGGGTGATACTCCATTTTCTTTAATGAACGGGTTTGTTATCTCAGACTTCTGGGGAAAGATATATATTAATATGTATATGTGTGTATATAGGCCTACCAAAAGCATGCATAGGATTTTTTCCCCATTATCTTTGTTGTGAGCAGTAGTCATATAGGACAGTGATCATAATTTGCCACAAAATCTGAAAAACACCCATAGGACAAATAGTAATGGTTGGTGGAATGCCATAAAGTAGGTCTATATGCAGTGTAAGCTTGTTCAGGCTCTGCAAGTCACGATGTAGGCTAGGCATCGGAACAAATTTTTAGGTATGGCCATCCCCAAAATGCACCAGAGTACAGGAAATCACATCTACCAAATCCATTTTTTGGGCGGGAGGACGCCCAGACCCCCCGTTCCTGACTGCGCCAAACCCACAAATTGAATCACCTGCCGCCACTGATCCTACATGTTCAAATTGAGCCTAATATCTGCGTATATGACCTCACTATTGGATAGTAGGCCTATGCCTGACGCATTGCGTTTAGCGAAATCCTCCAAGTTCCGGGCTCTGGTGCTCACGATAAAGATACAGCCAGTCAGGCTCTCCTACCCTATGCAGCTCCTCAGGTCAATTATATTCATTTTGGCTTCGAAATGATCTCATTGGACTTAAGCATACATAGGCATACACATTTTTCCCAGCAGCAATCAGAAAAAAATATTGCAAACAAATGATTTACCACAACGCTTTAATCAAACAGTTTACACAATAGGCTGTTTAACTAGGGTGAGGCTATTTGCACCCCTGGTACAATTATAAGTACATGCTATTTGTACGCTGGTGCAATTAATGATGATGAATTAATATGAGAGAATCAGATATTTCTCAATAGCCCATGTTAATTAATGATTGTCTTTCCAAATATGATTTGATCGCATTGGATCAAACTTTACTAACTTTTTTATCCTCCTGACTCCATAATGGACACTAGAAAGGAAATTTAGAGTAGGCCTACTTGAGACAGTTATATCTGAACAGTGTATCGTTTCAGATCGTTCTTAATGCATTGCATGGTAGCCCTCTGCACTCATTGGTGGAACTCTTCATAACTGTCAAAGGTCTGCCCTGAGCAGGGGCATAGCCACATGGGGGCCACGCCCCCCCTGTTCAGAGGTTTGCCCCCCCGCTGCCCCCCCCCCCCCCCCCCCCCCCGAGTATGAAAAAATAAAATAAATAATCCTGAACATAAACTGAGCTGATACTGTCAATTTAACTGAACTAAATAGGGTCTTTAAACACCCTTGGCCAAGCCCAGAGACTTTATGCCTTCTACTTTAGCTGGTGAAAGAGCACTGGACAATAGGCATCAAAACAGTCTCCTTGTTTGACATTGGCGACCGATTCAAAATTATTTGCAAACACTAAATTAATTAAAAATAAATATATATAGACAGGATTTCATCTTGGTTCATGAACAGATGCTACATTATAAATATTATCAGATTAATATCAGTCATGATTGATAACAGTTATCTATTTGTGAAAATCAGTTTTGTATTTGTTTATTAATATGGACAGAACAGTGGTTGGAAGAAGAGACAACAATGTGCTGTTACATTTAACAAAAAAACCAGTGCGATCTAAGATGCGAAACCACATTTTTGCACTATGCGTTTTGAAACAAACCATAAGCAAAACTACCCTGCACGTATCCGGGCGACTGCTATGTTATTCAATTGCTAGGTGGATAAGAATTAACCTCCAATCTGGGTATGAATGCATGCACTTATTACAACGTAATAACAATATTCTGCCTATACCTTACAGAAAGTAGCACTTTATATATTAGTAATTTGCACCATCAAAATGATTGATAACCTTATTGATAGGACCTATGTTAAGCAGCCTCACAAATACCCTGATTGGGGTTGTATTGGACTACTCTCAAACCACCAGCCTGATAACATTGACATTAAGTAGCCATTTAATGTTACCAGTCTGGATATGTCGATTTTGAAGATGGACCCATTCTCTAGTGCGTGTGTGTGCATTGAGTTCAAGGTTCATGCCCCCCTTTGGTCCAGATTAAGACAAGGTTTCCATCTTTTGCTTGTGTCTTAGTGTGTAACAAAGACATAGTGTTTAAGGAGCCTTTGTGTAACTGGAAGGGAATCATGGAGTCTCCACTGTAGTCCCTGTAGCACTGGAGGTCTTATCTAGTGTGGGAGGGGAAAGAAGGTATCTGGTCGTTGGTTCAGAGAGTGTTCAAGGCTGGAGACATGCAAGAGAGGTTTTAGTCTGCCAAACCACATCCCTTTCAGGCCTGCAAGTAAAGCGGATGCAAAATAAGGCTGCATTTGTTTGAAAAAACAATCTAATGTATCTGTGTTTTTTGGGGGTTTAACTCAGGCTGCTGAAGAAGAGGGAATCAGGAATAGTGTCCGGCACACATTATGTAAGTAAATTACACTTCTTTCGCAAACTTCCTTGGTCTTAAAGTCGCTACTTACTTTTTACCATGTTAGCTAAGCCTTTGTTGTTCATATTAAAGGACAATACTTGAGCATGCATACACCCTTCCCTCAAATGTAAATTATTATACCATAAAGTCCTATCCCCGGCTCCTACTTGTGTCAAGGTGTCCCTGACACCTCACCCAAAAGGCTCCTGACGAGCTTGCTGTAGCCTTCCATGTTTGAATCCACCGTCGGTGTGTGTATGGATGGTTGCAGGTCGCTTTGGATAAAAGAGTCTGGTAAATGCCCTAAATGTAAATATTTGTGGCACGGGTGCAACCAAATGCTTTTTTGGCAGAACGGGTACAGCAAATTCATTTCACCAAATAATATTGGTGACAAACTAATGAATAAAGCTAGGAGAGACAAAAACAATGGTTTCATCACCAGACAGGTCCTTTAATGACGTTTTCCTTTATTAGTTATTTTACATCCAAAAGTAATAACGTAACGTACATTTCTAAACTGTAATATGATAATTGCTTCTGAAAGGCATTTTATGATGTCTAGTTTGGAATGCCATTTAAGTCAAAATTAAATAAATAATTAAATATAAATATGCCAATGAAACAACTAAATATTCCTATGAAATAAATCCTGAAATCCTAAATAAACAAGGCAATTAACATATGAATCAATGTTAACATGAATATATAAATCAGTCTATGTAGCATAAATACTTTTTTATTAAAAAAAGCTGCTTTTTAATTCAGGGGACCTTTATTTAATCATTTAATATTAATTTATGTCAGGGGACTTTAATTCCATTATGACACATTTATTTCCAAACTCTTAATATTTACATCTGTTATTTTCAAATGAGTGGGGCGCGGTTACCTCAGTTGTTAGGGCCGTCTGTTAGGGTTAGGGTTAGGGTTAGGGTCGTGTGTTAGGATTAGGGTCGTGTGTTAGGGTTAGGGTTAGGGCTGTGTGTTAGGTTTGGGTTAGGTTTATGCAAACAACTAATATTTAATTAATGATGGAAAAACTATTAACTATTAACCCCCTAAACCGATATTTTAGTAACAATTAACAAATATTAACAAAGGGTTAGGTAATGACTAGTTTGCTATTTATTATGGCACCTTATTATAAAGTGTTACCCAAAGCTGCTCTGTCATTGGACACAAAGCATCTGTAGTCAAATTAATGAATCCCTCTAACTTGTACTTCTTCCTACTAGGACCGCAAAAAGTAAACGTTTGAAGTCTGCGATTCCTCTGAAGGAATATCGTTTACCTGCTGACATGAAAAGTATCATAAGAGACCTCAATAATGGGAGCTCAACATCAAAGAGAAAGTAAGTTTATAAAGGATGATTATATTGAAATCAATGAAATCAACCGTATATCGGTCAAGCATTAGGGATGCGGAAAGCCAAGAGGGTGCGTTTTTTAATTTGTTAATTGATCAACAATGTAGAGAAAAATGCTGTTACTCAACTGTTTCTTCATCGTTTGTTTAGGAACTTGCTGGAAAAAGAGCTTAGAATGCAGGAGTATGCCAAGAGGTTTGACATACTGCTGCACCTGGAGGAGCACGAACAAACCAAATGCACGAGGCAGTCCTGCCTGTATGACATTCAGCTAACCAGAAGCGGGGAACTGTTTATTATGAAGGTTATGAGTACCATCCCAAGACTGCTCCCCCCCCCCCCCCCACACACGCACACACAAACACACACACACACTCACACACACACTTACACACCTACACACACACACACACACACACACACACCTATACACACACACACCTACACACCTACAAACACACACACACACACACTCACACACACACACACTCACACACACACACACACACACACACACACACACACACACACACACACACACACACACACACACACACACACACACACACACACACACACACACACACACACACACACACACACACACACACACACACACACACACACCTATCTGAGTAAACCTCCCAATTGAAACACTAGAGATATCTCAATTGTCTCTTTCTCCCACTATATCCTTCAGGTGGAAGGTTTCAGGCAGCACTTTCGATCTTGTCTGCCAGGAGACCAGGTGAAGATCTGGTCATTTTGGGATTACCAGTGGCACCGAGCCACTGGTAATGTCCATAAAATCAATGGGGATGAGGTACAGCTAAGCTTTGGCAAACGGTAAGAACCCAACATTTATTTTACTACCAATTTCAACAGTGGCAATTTGTTGCATTCATGTCACAAATCGAAAAAATAATTCAAACCGTAAAGGTTCAGAGTACGATCCTTGACAAAGCCCCCACACTCCTCCCTGCTCGTCAAAATAACAAGATTCTGTATTCATGGCGTTCCTGTAAGTTGCTATGCAATGAAACATCTGCTAAATGACTAAATAGTAAATAGCAACAAATAGCAACAAGACTCAGAGCAGAAACAGATAGGTAATCTGCATTATTAATGTTGTCCAAACCCGTTTTATGAGCTCCCTTGGTTGGTCTTAGGGGGTCTGAGTGAGAGTTGTTTCTATACTATGACCGCAGGCGGCAGAAGCTCTTCAAGGACACCATGTGGTGCACCGTTCTCTTCACTATCAGCCGCCTTACCACTCGTATCCAGCACAGGGCAGTGGAGCTGGCGGGTACAGGCGGCTTGGAGAAGGTGCTGTTCCCGACTGGGACCAGCCCCACGCCCAGCCACGCCCCTCCAATGGAACTCAGGTCCGACCACCCTTATTCTCACTAATCAGACTTTAAATATACAGTCCAAAATTTGGTAGCAGACAAGCTAAATCTGGGAGAACACGGTGGCTAACAGCGAACACAAACTCGGCCAGCAATTGCAAATGCTTCCCAGTGGGAAGAAGCTAGCCCGCCCGCTCCGGATCCAAATGTTCTTAGAAACGGTGTCCGTAGAGGTTTCTAAATAAATACGAAAGCTTCATCCACTGGCGCAAATAGGTTTCAATTCTGTAGAATATCTCCATAACAAAGCAAGAAACCAAGCCTAAAATCGAAATAGGCTCATACAGTGGCAGGCGCAGTCAGCTCGAAACAGATATTCTCACAGCGCAATTGCACCCATTAACAGCTTTAAATCTTACGTACAGCACCTTTGATGATCATAGTTTCATTGATGATTAAAACAGCTTTTCACAGCTTTATTAACCCAGACCTTTTATTTTAAAGTCTGTTTGACCAAACTCTGAACAAAGAGCAGTCCACGGCTGTGCATCACATCGTGGCTGGCTCCTCTAAGCCAGCTCCTTACCTGGTATTTGGACCCCCTGGCACTGGTACGTTTGAGCAGGTTCCCCGCGGCCCCCTGAAGCCTGGATCCTATGTTTATCTTAAAGGATTGAATGATATCATAATGAATGATACATTAAAGTGTGATCTTTGCTTGCAATGTGCGCAGGTAAAACAGTCACTTTGGTGGAAGCCATCAGGCAGGTAGAGAAGACCCATGCCTCCTGCCACATCCTTGCCTGTGCCCACACCAACTCTGCCGCTGACCTGCTCTGTGAAAAGATTATGAACCCCAAAGTAAAAGTTTACCGCCTGTACGCCAAAAGCCAGGAAACAGAAATAAACCAAAATCTACAGGTGGGCCTTTTCTTTATTCACACCTAGTGAAATATTAAATTGCAATGCAAAGACATTGATGTGTGTGTGTCTGTATGTGTGTGTGTGTGTGTGTGTGTGTGTGTGTGTGTGTGTGTGTGTGTGTGTGTGTGTGTGTGTGTGTGTGTGTGTGTGTGTGTGTGTTACTGTGTGTGTGTGTGTGTGTGTGTGTGTGTGTGTGTGTGTGTGTGTGTGTGTGTGTGTGTGTGTGTGTGTGTGTGTGTGTGTGTGTGTGTGTGTGTGTGTGTGTGCACAGTGTGTGTGTGCACAGCGTGCACAGTTCAATTGCAACTGGGGAGAGGGCGGCATCTATATCCCCGATAAAGAAGAGCTGGAGAAGCATAAAATCATGGTCACCACCCTTTTCTCCGCTTCAAGGTACCTGTCCTGCTCCACATAACAGTAACAGCCATCCTCTATGAGCGTTTTTTAATAACATGAGATAACTGTTCTCTATAGGAGTGTAAGTGTTCTCTCTGTCTCTCCCTAGGCTGGTTACGGAAGGCATCCCTCCAGGCTTTTACAGCCATATCTTTGTTGACGAGGCAGGACAACCTGCGGAGCCTGAAGGGGTTATCCCCCTGGCAGGTGGGAAACCAGCCAGGGTTCATCAGATACATGATGCAGTGTGTCAGATCCTTCTCTCAGACATCCCACCAATTATTATGATACATTATATGTTTTTTTTTCTATGAAAAGGCCTACTGGACCCAAAGCGTGGCCAGGTAGTGTTGGCAGGAGACCCCAAACAGTTGGGCCCCATCGTCAAATCCCCCCTAGCCAAGAAGCATGGACTTGGTGAGAGCCCTGTTATATTCTTTAAATAGGTTTCAATACAGGTGTCTGTGTAAACATCAGTTTCACTACATGTGTGACTAAATACATTCCTTAATGTTAAGGTGTGACCCAGAACATCGATGTGACTCACACAAAGGTGTGTGACTCAACATATTAACATCTACACTGTCATCTCTGCACAGAGAATATGTCTTGTTTATTGCTTGCAGGCAGACTAATAGAAACTGGAGTCAGAATGGCAGGGTCTTATCCAGATTCAGACCAGTTGTTTGAATTCAAATCATCATTGTGCTTTTTCACTTCTCTTTTTCACTTCTCTAAACTGCTGGTTAAGATATGTGTCAGTTGTTCGTACCATTTCTGATTATATGTAAATATATGTAAGTTTCATACTGATTTTTTGAACTTGTTGGTTATTTCTTGCTCGACTTGCTCGTTTTCAGGTATTATTACTGCCTTAGCTCCTTTGGGTGACCTTTGACCCCCAGCAGCCATTCCACACTCCCGTGTCCTTGCATAGCACCTCATAAGGGGATGCGGCAGGGCCTGGGTTGTATGGAGAAACCTTTTTTTTTCCCAGGGTGACCTTGATCCCAAACCCAAGACACTCTTTCCAGGTTAACTACTCAAAGTTTCTTTGCATTTCAGCACAGGTGTATCACTTAACCTCCATCTCTGCACAGGTGTTTAACTTAACACCCTCTCTGTACAGGTGTTTAACTTAACACCCTCTCTGAACAGGTGTTTAACTTAACATCCTCTCTGTACAAGGTGTTTCACTTAACATCCTCTCTGTACAGGTGTTTCACTTAACATCCTCTCTGTACAGGGGTTTCACTTAACATCCTCTCTGCACGGGTGTTTCACTTAACATCCTCTCTGTACAGGTGTTTCACTTAACATCCTCTCTGTACAGGTGTTTCACTTAACATCCTCTCTGTACAGGGGTTTCACTTAACACCCTCTCTGCACAGGTGTTTCACTTAACATCCTCTCTGTACAGGTGTTTCACTTAACATCCTCTCTGTACAGGTGTTTCACTTAACATCCTCTCTGTAAAGGTGTTTCACTTAACATCCTCTCTGTACAGGGGTTTCACTTAACATCCTCTCTGTACAGGTGTTTCTCTTAATATCCTCGCTGCACAGGTGTATCAATTAACCTCCCTCTCTGCACAGGTGTCTGACTTAACATCCCACTCTGTACAGGTGTTTAACTTAACATCCCACTCTGTACAGGTGTATCAATGCTGGAGCGTCTGATGGAGTTGAATGTGTACAAAAAGACAGAGGAAACGGGCTACAACGACCGTTTCATCACCAAGCTGCTGAGGAACTACAGGTGAGACGATGCCATTCAGGATGCAACATTTTTTCTCTAGTCCGGTTTCAAATATCTCTGTTCCAATGGCTTCTGTTTTATACAGCTTTTTTGAATGTTTACTAGTCGTTGTTCTGCTAAACACCAGGTCTCATGACAGCCTTCTAACGATCCCAAATGAGCTGTTCTATGAGAGCGAACTCCAGGTGTGGGCCGATGTGGATATCCGCAACTCCTTATGTAAATGGAAGCACCTTCCCAGCAAGGTGAGGACTGCACACACACACGGACGCACCTCGGGGAGCTAAACAGCAGGCAGCTCATCGTATGTCTTAAACGCCGCGTTCACTGTCCTCTCCGTCTCGCTCATCGGCTCTGAAGGGATTCCCGCTGATCTTCCATGAGGTCACTGGACGCATGCATCGCGAAGACAACGCCTCACTGTTCAACGCCTCACTGTTCAACGAAGACGAGGTGGCGATTCTAATGCGGTATCTGAAAAAACTGTTGGAAGATGTCCTCCCAGAAGACATAGGCCTCATTGCCCCATACAGGAAACAAGTGGGTACCAACTGTGCCTTGCAGCTGTACACATCAACCTTGCCTACGCAGAAGTTATTTAAAACTTGGATTTCTTAATGCCATCATCCCAACCAAAACATGAGTCGGTGACGTCCCTCATAGGTGGAGAGGATCAACAAGGCTCTTAAGATCGAGTTCCCCAGAAACGCAGCAGAGTTAAAGGTAATACGTGGCAGTGGATTAGCCTTTAACTTTTCAACTTATTAAATACATTGGTGGATTGTTTTAAATCTGTCATTGGCCATCTTTTGATCTCAGGTTGGCACAGTAGACGCGTTTCAGGGCGTGGAGAAGCGGGTGATTCTGCTGTCCACAGTGAGAAGCACCAGCCGGGACCCCAGACCCCCCTCCTCCGTGGGGTTCCTTGCTGACCCCAAGGTGAGCAACACTCCACGTTCCACCACTCTTCCTCATCTATCCATTCAGTCGAGGCCACATTGTCATGACGTTGTTCCTGTAATTATTATGTTATCTTCCTGTTTCTCCCCAGAGGTTCAACGTGGCCATGACCCGCGCCCAAGCCCTGTTGATCGTGGCGGGGAACTCACAGGCGCTGACAAAGGACAGCTGCTGGAGCAGGTGAGAGGAACAGAAACCCCTCTCATCAGTGATCAATAGATCCTTAGAGGACGGTTGGACTGATGGTCGTCTCTGTGCTCTCTCCGCAGGTTCATCGAGTACTGCAAAGAACATGGAGGTTACACCAAGACCATGACCACCGATTGACGTGCATGCACGGACACACACGCACACTGACAACCACACTCACGCACACACATACAACCTCCGCGCACACACACACACACACACACACACACACACGCACACACACACACACACACACACACACACACGCACACACACACACACACACACACACACACACACACACACACACACACACACACACACACACACACACACACACGCGCACACACACACACACACACACACACACACACACACACACACACACACACACACACACACATACACCTTCTCCACACAAAATGATATTAAGGACTAAAAACCTCACATGTTATTTGACATTGTTGCATCAGCCTATTAGAGGAGAATTTTTTTGACCATTAGGCCTTCCCATCGTTGTGATGGAAAATCTATCATAATCATAAAGTTTTTCGTTTTGAACTTAGGTTTTGTTTACTATTCCGTGTCTGTTCTTGCCGTCCTGCTCTCCTTCAGGGTCATCTAAAATGTAAACCTTTGTGGTTGATGATGTAATCTGTTCTCACTCTGTTCCTGTGTTATCTTCTGTTGATTTGGGCCTGTTCCTCGACCCTGGGGAGCGTCAGGAAACAAAGGGTTACATGGCACGGACGCGACCCCTTATTTATGACATCCTGAGGAACTTCAATCAATAGATTACCATCTGGTTAACAAAGGCTTTTGGTTTATTGGGGGACAGCTTCCCTCAAGAACCCATTCTAAGTGAATAAGAACTCCTGACTTAGCCACTTTAGAGTATGAAGTAAGACGCAGGGCAAACTCCCATCTGAGGCCTCAGATTATTGTAGTGTATGCCTGTTTTATTGTTTGTTGATGCATGATGTGATGTATCTTTGTTCGTACTTTTATTACAAATATATATGACCACCAATTGCCTACAAGTATTGTGTGCTTTTTGCATCTAAATATCTCATCTGTCTTAGACGCAAACTCTTTTAAAGAAATTGCCACGACATCGTTCAGAAACTTGAGTTATAATCATATAGACCTAAATAGAATGTGACTTGTTTGATTAATATTGCAGACAAATGAAGGTGATACACATATAAGTGATAACGGCCTACTTTGCATTTTTTCACAAAGGCCTACACACAATAATAAAATAAAAAAAGTCTACATAAATGGCCTCTTGTGACATTCTTGGCCTCCTGAGAAGAGTGTTTATTCAGAAAGGAAAACGAAACCCTGACGTTGGCTCATATCTATTATCAGCTATGTGTAGGTAAACATTTACATCATTGTATAATGTATATATATATATATATATATTTATATGTATATGTATATATGTATATTAGTGGGCCTAAACACAATAAAACAATCTTGCTTGTCATAAATGTTTTGACATACTTGTCCACATGTATGTCAAACACATGAGCATTCAGAGAGGAAAACGAATCCGGGTCATATCCATTATCCGCATTGTGATTGTAATCTTTTCCATAATTGCACTCATAAACGCCCAATGACTAGATATTGTTTTCAGGATTGTAGTACACTCATGAAGGCGCATGACTGTGAGCTGTCAGACACGCCCACACTTACCCTAATGTAAGTTTCGTTTCTTCCAAAGCAGCTTAGCCATTATTGTCTGTATGTTTCTTCCCTAGAAGAAACCGCCCATCATTAATGTGGAAGAATAAAAACCTAGTACCTAGATCATTACCACTCAAATTGTCTCGGCAGTTCTTCTGTTAACAGCAGGTTTAACAGACCGTTACGATGAAGATTACCATATCTCAATCCGTCGTATTTGGACTAGACTTTCGTGAATATTTAAAAGAGACGGAGCGAGCCAAGCTTGATGACAGACATCAACTAAAACTCATCTATAACAGCGAGTTCAGATACAGGTGAGTTATCTTTATAGCCCAGACCTATTCGTTGAACATTAAAAAAATAGCAATGCGATAATAAATAAATATATATCGGTGTAATTTCAGGAATGAATGCATTAAGGGTCCGAACTTCAGCACGCTGCTTTATGCTCTAAAAGTCACCCGCAAAGCCACCATCTGCCGTGGAAAGGTTTGCTTCGACTCAAAGGTGAGATATGCCTTTGCTTCTCCAAGTAAAGGCAGGAAGTTAATAATCACTGTACTTATGTGCTCTGCTCTTGTCCACCAGCAGGGTCTGATGTTATTATCATATACTAGTGTACATTATTCTGCCCTCCTCAGATAACAGAGATAATCAGCTTGCTCAATAAATTAGTGCTATGCTTTGATGCATATATTGTAATGTCTTAAACTCAGTGAAAGGTCCTCCACTACTATGTCTCATAAAAAAACACTTCCTGTAGTCCCAAACTCGCGATCAGTGGCATAATTCCTCTCGGATGAGGCAGCCGGTGTTGTCCCGGAATGGGACCTCCAGTCCCAGTCCATCGAGGTCGTCCCCGTGCCCCCCAGCAGTGACAAAGTCCCGGAGAAAGCTGGCCAGCCTACTCATGGTTAAACTCACTAGAGACAAGTAAGAACCTTTTGTGGTGGTCTTTTTGTCTCTGTAAAATAAACAGCAGGTCCATTCATTATGTATGTATTTGGAATATTTACCCCCTACACTAGTACTACATGTTATTCATATGACTAGTATTGCATTGTATTAAGGATGTGTACAGCAGCAAACAAGTCAGCACATTGTCGCAGTCCTCCTCACTAACACTTTGTTCATCCTCCTCTGACACCCAAAGGACCCAGTTCGTCTCTGATAAGAATGGTGTCTTCATCAGCTCAGAGCACGAAGGCGCAGACAGGAAGATTTGCTTGTGCGTGGAGGATGATAACAAGGTATTAAGTATTCAAAACTTAAATGCAAATGTTGTTTCTTGTGACACACTCTTCAACATGCAGGATAACACTGCTGCCCTCTACTTCAATGAGTGTCCTGCACTGCATAGATTACAGGTTATGCTGCTGTGAACAAATACAAGATACCATTTTATGTCCTACATTTGATTAACTTATGTTTCCTTCTATGCTGATAACGTTATCCTACACTATCCAACACTATCTTGTGATAACAACATTCAATAAGCTAATACAGGGCAATGATCAGGTACGATTATTACACCTCTGCTTCCTCCTGACAGCATGTTGTGCGTCTGTGCGTGAGGAACGCGGGGACATCGGTGGTCCACTTCACCTACTACACCCTGCTGAACTGGCTCCAAGACTTCACCCTGGAGGACGAGCAGAAAGTGACCCGTGCTCACCCGCTGGCACTGGAACCAGGCAAGACCACAATTAATACGTGGTGCAAGAATAAAGTGGTTTGAGGCGGCTAACATGCAAAACAAAGCAAAAAAAATGTAATGGGTGGATACTTAGATTGGTTCTTACATTTGACCATTTGTTTACTGATGTAAAGGATGAGAGTATTTCTCCCCTCCACACGGACGTAACAGTAAAATAGGCATTATTATTAGCACTGAAATTGTGTTCATGCCTGTTTGCATCTACAGGGGACAGCTATGAGATCCAAGTGCTGTTCCAAACGAGCTTGGTGGGTTTCTACCCTGCAACGCTGGCCTTTGAGTTCAAACCCGACCCGCTGGCCTCTTCTGTCGCTTTCCACATTGTGCGATACATCGAAGTGCAACGGGTCACTTCTTTGGGCAAAGAGCTGGCCCCCGTGGCGCCCTACAGATTCTCCCCCATCTCTTCTCTGCCTCACTTAGAGTCCTGCCCTATCGTGGAAGGACAGCCCCCTGAAAGGTACAACGACTACCACAAACCATTTGTGCAGCATATTGTTTCATGGATTTGGGTTTGTGAGAGCTTGATCACAATAAAGTGATTGTTTATAAAAGTGATTGGTAACACTTGTTTAACATTTTTCAATTTTCATTTTCTTTTTTTCATTTTCAAAACCAGGGAGTCCGTGATGCGTCTTATTATGGAGATTAAGCTGAAGTACTACAACATTCCAAAATATATGAACCAGCTCATCGACTCGCTTAAGAACCCTGATTATAGGATGGATCCAAGGTATGTTTTCCATAGAGCCTCAGTACATCCCCTTCCGCGCCCCCCTTGGAACCTGGAGGATTCAACAGCGAGAATTTTTTTTTTTTTTATCCCGTTTGAATTGTGCCATTAATTACACAAAGTATGTTCTTCAGTGAAAGACAAAAGAGACAAAGCGTTCATGTTCAAATGCTATAAATATGGTTAGATGATAATATAGCTAAATATAATATAATAAATAATGACAATACTTCATTGTCATCGTTTATTAGTTTTATAAGTATTGTTTTGTGATACCCATATAATAATAAAACTTACCTACAAGATAAAGAGACTCACTAGCAATGTGTTCAATTGATCTGGCTCCCTTCTTAAGGAGTCTTGTGATTGTATTTGTGAAACTATGAGTCAAGGACACAAGGCAGTTAGTAGGCGTTGGCTCCACCAAAAGCAGCACCACTTTATACAACCGGTTTAGGTCTAAATTTAAGCACTAATCATAGTTGGAGGTTAATAATATTTCCACCAGAGAAACATTTTCATGTTTCATGAAGGCTATTTCTAACATAACCAATTCATATTGTGTGTATATATGCAGCACACAAGGTAGGAAAGCTCTGCTGGACAGCCCCCTGACCATGGAGAACTACTGTGAGAGGTTCGAGCTGCTGCTCTATCTCGAGGAGCTTCAGATGCTGAATGACATCAAGCGCTACAACATCCCCAACAAAGACAGAGAACACGCCACCATGTCTAAGGACCCATTCAATAAGAAGCTCCTGGTGCTGCAGGTGGAGACCCACACCTCCCACACATTGCCTCATCTTACCTCAGAGCGGGCCATGCACTCACTCACTCACTCGCTTAATTACTGACTCATGAACTCATTGTTGTTAACTAGGCTTGCTGATATCTTTACTCCTGCTGTCATCCTCAGGTTCCCGGCGTGGCGGAGAACCGTCCGTCTGTTCTGACGGGGGACAGGATCCTGGTGTGCCCAATAGGGGACAACAGGGAGAAGTATTGTGGCTACGTTCATGCAGTGAATCTGGATCAAGTGAAACTGGGCTTCAGCTCAAAGTAAGATAGTCCAAAGGTCTAAAACGTAAATGATGTCACAGATGCATTAGGCCTGACTTCACGATGGTCAACCTACGCTCAAGTAATCACAACAGTATCCCTTTGTGGTGTCTGTCCGTGACTACAGGTTAGTGGATCGCTTCATAGACGGCATGCAGTTCAGCGTTGAGTTCACGGTGAGCCGCTTGCCCATGCGTCTGCAGCACCGGGCCGCGGAGATGGCGAAAAAGCACGGGCTGGGAGGGGTGTTGTTCCCCAACGGGCCTCCTCCTCTGGAGACCGACCCAAAACTACCCTCACTCAGGTGGGCACTGGCTCAAAGGGGTCTTCTTCACTGACAGTAAATGTGGGAGCGGATTCAGACTGATTGAGGTTGAGCAAATATTTTTTTGAAGCATCTTACTTGGACAGTGAATGCAGTAATGTGTTCTAGGCAACGCAAGGCAAGGCATCTTTATTTATATAGCACTTTTCATACACGAGGCAGACTCATAGTGTTTCACATAAAAACGTATAAAGACACATAAAAATACATTAAAGAAAATAGATAAAAGAAAATAAAGGAAAAGTAAAAAATGCATTGTAGAAAAACTGCAAAAGTTAAAAGTGCAACTAAATCTTGCTTTCCCAAGTTTTGTGTTGATTCTGGGGATAATTAGCAGATCTGCCTCAGAAGATCTTAGTTGTCTAGCAGGCTTATGCAGTGGAAGCATATCAGTTATATACTTTGGCCCTAAACCATGTTGGTATGTATAGGTAAGCATCACGATTTTGAAGTAAATTCTCTGACGCACAGGGAGCCAATGTATCGATTTAAGAATTTGTGTAATTTGTTCTGATTTTCTAGTCTTTGTCAGAAATCTAGTAGCAGCATTCTGAACAAGCTTTAGTTGCTTTAGAGTTTTTTTTGTAAGACCGGTGAGGAGACCATTGTAGTAATCAAGCTTACTAGTGATAAAGGCATGTACAAGTTTTTGTAAGTCTTGAGTGGACATGAGCCCTCTAAGTCTTGCTACGTTTTTAAGATGATAATAGGCCGATATTGTAACTGATTTGAATGTGACTGTTGAAATGTAAATCTAAATCCATGATAACTCCTAGATTTCTGGCTTTGATTGCGAGGGAGAGAGAGGGAAGGTGTTGGGTTATTTTAAGCCTTTTTACATTTGAGCACAAAATGTCTCAGTTTTGTCCTCATTTAAGCATATTTTGGCACATCCAGTCTTTGACTTGCTCAATGCACATGCACAGCAGATCTATGGGCAGATAGTCATTTGCTGATGGAGCTACATCGATTATCATGTCATTGGCATAGCAATAATGGTCAATATTAGTAATTTGCATGGTTTGCCCTAGTATGTTGGAGATAGTATGCATTTAGATGTTGAATAGGAGGGTCCTAAGATCGGCCCTTGTTGGACGCCACATGTCACGTTGGTTGGTTCTTATACAAAGTTGCAAATGAAAACAAAATAGTTCCTATCTTGTAGGTAGGTCCTAAACCAATTAAAGACTATGACTGAAAGCCCTTCCCAGTTTTCTAACCCATCCAAAAGTATTGTATGATCTAGTGTCGAATGCAGCACTAAGTTCTATAGCATTAGTATTGGGATTTTGTGTTTGTGTTAAGACGTATGTCGTTAACAACTTTAAGAAGGGCGGTCTCAGTCAGTACGTTTACATGCACGGCTTAATCCGATTAAAGCCATAGTTCGACTATGATCCTCAATTGGACAACTCTATCCTCCGAGTTTACATGGTGCGGAGAAAATCGATTCATTGGCTGAATGCAAGTTGATGATGACACACTTCTTACACTTCTTCTGAATCATGATTGGAAGATGTCATAGCAGCCAGTTGAAGCCAGGAAGTGATTAAATTGCTGGGGATTAGGTTATCTTTCTTAATGATTTTACTTAGGAAGGGTAGATTTGATATTGCTCTGTAGTTGTTTTTAGGCTTTTGGGAAATGCCTGATTAGAGAGAGCTGTTCACTATTTACAGTAAGTCTATTGCTAGTCAGTCAAAAACATTCTTAAAGATGTTGGTAGGCAAGGCATCAACGCAAAAGGTGGATGGCTTTAGTGTGTTTCTGTTTCCTCAAGAGTTTTAGAGTCTTACGTCATGACATTAAAGCATGTCATCCTTGCCACGTTGCTTTTCGAGATTTCGATGGATATTGATGGCGAGTCTGATGCCTGCAAACTCATAGTATTTCTGCTTGGAATGGAGATCAGGTAGAATTTGTGTTGGGGGGTTGGTCAGGCTGTCAACAGTTGCAAAAAGGGAAGTCTAAATTGCAGGCACGGAGGCTCTCTTTATAGATGTCATGGGGAATATGAAGTTGTTGTTTTTTTACGCCAGTTGGATTCAACCTTCCTGCATTCTCTTTTCTGGGCTATTACTAAAGCAGCTTTTCTCCAGGGTGCCTTTTGCTTCCCAGATATCGTTTAAACCTTATAAGGTGCAAGGACATCTAAAACAAAATCAAATTAAAGCTTTCTACAAGATCAACAGCACAACATGTGTTGAGAGGTGGTAGCAAGGAGATGCCCCTTTTTAAAAGTACTTTAGAATGTTCATTGATACACTGTTTTTTGACATTATTTGATATAGTCTGTATGTCGTGATTGTGAATAATATATATATTAAAGAAAACACAGATGTGGTCAGACAATGAAGGATCAGTCACCAATATATCTGAAACATTGAGACCCTTTGTGATAATCAGGTCTAGAGTGTGCCTCTTACAATTAGTAGCCTTTGCACCCTTGTCATTCAAATAACAAAGTATGAAATTTAAAGTCACCAGTTATAGCTAGACATTCAAAATCTGTGGAGATTATGAACAATAATTCTGTAAATCATTGAAAAATTTACAGAATATGTTGGTGGCCTGTAAATAATTAAATGGAGAAATCTGGGTGATCATTTGAATACAGCACAAAGGTATTCAAATGATGTAAAATCACCAAATATATGTTTCCCCTGACATAATATTTTTTTTATATAATAGCACCTCTTTTTCCAGATATACATACATCAAAAAAGTTGTAGCTGGGAGGAGCCGTCTCGATAAGAACGGTTGCAATGTTATTTTGTTTCGGTAAAAAACATAAAATCAAGTTTAGAAGTGGTAATAAAATCATTTAAGGCTTTAAGGTTGATTTTGGTTTGGAGGGATGGGTATGAGGTTTGTTAGGTTAGCAGTGTGTCTAAGTTTCCCTTTGTTTACTCTCTTAGTAGTCACAACAAGAATGCAAAAGTTCCCATGTTTTTACGTAGGCAGCCTTGGGTTCCGCAGTTTATGCAAAACTTCCTTTATAATGTGTCTACGGCTTAACCCTTTTATGTCTCAGTAATATTCAGGACTACTATTAGTACAAGGCGGGGGGGGGGGCTGGGGCGCCCTTTGCTTGGTTGTTATCAGCCTTTGGCCATGACGTGGCAACAGTACAGTGGTCTGGCGTGGGCTGGGCATCATAGACACAGATGCAAATTTAATGCCACCATTTTCATGTTTCTTCAATTAATGTGGAAAATCGTGATGGGAGTAACTCAGTTACCTCGTAAGTCAGTTTCTCTTGTGGAACATAGGGAATAGGATCACTAGGATATTAGTTTACTATTGTCTTGTGCCATTCTCTCGCAACATGAGCTACAAGTTTATACCTGTAGGGGAGAATTAACAGGTACAGCTGGCAACATACACACTCATTTAAACCTCAACATAACCTAAACTTAACCCAACCATCCTTGAATTTATACCTAACTTTGATCTGTGTAGCTTAATCAAAAAATAATCTAAATATTTTTTTTTATCATGTTTACATCACCTCCGCTTAAGCAATGTAACACCTTGTTTGCTAAGCTGAAGCATTATTAAGTCGCAGTGGCAAGTAGATTTGCTCTTCAAGCAGTTTAATAAGAATTTGGGTCAGCTTGAATCCAACGTAGGAGAGCAAGAATCCACAATGTCCCATCCTACGCATGGTTTATTTTAAAATAAAAACATATGAATGTTACGCCAATAGGGACCTATGAATGAACTGTAATTATAAACTATGGATGTTAAACAGTGGTAACTTAGTGGTTAAACTGTGGTAACCTATGGAATTTAAACAGTGTTAACCTATAGACGTTAAACAGGGGCAACCTATGGAGGTTAAACAGTGGTAACCTGTGAGTGTTAAACAGTGGTTACCTGTGAATGTTAAACAGTGTTTACCTGTAGAGGTCAAACAGTGGTATCCTATCGAGATTAAACAGTGGTAACCTGTTGAGCTTAAACAGTGTTAACCTGTGAATGTTAAACAGTTGTAACATATGGAGGTTAAACAGTTGTAACATATGGAGGTTAAACAGTGTTAACCTGTGAATGTTAAACACTTGTAACATATGGAGGTTAAACAGTGTTAACCTGTGAATGTTAAACACTTGTAACATATGGAGGTTAAATAGTGTTAACCTGTTGGGGTTAAACAGTGGTAAGCTATGGAGGTTAAACGGTGTTAACCTTTGAATATTACAGCGGTAATTTGTGAACGTTAAACTGTTGTAAGCTATGAACGCCACATCATGAAGACATGTTTTACTGGTAGATCTGTCAGTATACTGAAGAGTGCATCGACACTACGAAAGCAGAATCGTATATACCATTGTTAGAATACTATATTATTAACCACCTGCTACCTTCTCATATACTCAACCCTTTGAACCACCTCCTCCATCATTGCTTGCCCTGGCTCCAGGCTGTTTGACCGAAAGCTGGAGGGGAACCCGGAGCAGTACAAGGCCGTCCAGCACATCGTGGCTGGTTCCTCCAAACCTGCCCCCTACCTGGTGTTCGGACCGCCCGGTACAGGTGCGTGCCGTGTGCCGCCTTCAGGGTCTGCTGCTCTGCGTTTTCCGTGCCCTTGTTTTCTTTGACTTTATATTCCACAATGTAGGAATCTCAGTCCGACAGCACATGTAGTTCTCCCAAGATGCAAGTCCAACACAGAGGGATTCACTACAATATCTTTGTCTTTGTCTGTTTTTTTATTCTAGACATTCAACACATCATTTCTATTTCATAGGAGTAACAATATTTGACCACATAATCATCTTGGTCTATTGTATACTGTATGACGACTGGTATTTTGAGAACGTGTTGTAGATTACCAAATAGCCGCAACTCTGAACACAGTGTTTTATGTGCAGGCAAAACGGTCACTGTGGTGGAAGCCATTAAGCAGATCGAGAAGACCCAGAAGTTGTGCCACATCCTGGCCTGTGCGCCCTCTAACAGCGCCTCTGACCTGCTCTGTAAGAAGATCCTGGAGCACGTGGAAGAGCGGAAGGTGTACCGCATGTATGCCAGCAGCTGGGATCCTGAGAGAATTCCTAATGAACTGAGGGTCAGCATCAAATGCATATTTCCACATTTAATGACTGAAATCAAGTGCTACTTTACTGGCTTATTGCATTCATTGTCAGTTGTCCTCACAGTGCATCACTTGTATTAACTGAGCCTGGCTGTCATGTGTAGAGGAGTGTGACTGTATAACCTGTTGCACATGTATGTGTTCCCAGGGCTGCTCTAACCGCATAGGAGATGTGTATATGTACCCCTCGAAAGAGGACCTGCTAAACTACACCATAATTGTTACAACCCTGTGCACCGCTGGAAGGTAGCTAACACTCAATACTGAATAACTACTACTATTGCTGCTATACCACCACTACTACTACTGCCACCACTACTACTACTGCTATGACTAATAATATAAAACCGAAAATGTAAATAAAGCTGCTCGCTAGCCTCTTATGGTATTCACAGCACACACTGACAACAAGGGCAAATTATCTATCCGCACGATTTTGAGCAATAGCCCTTGACACAACTAGCTATGTCCTCTAAGTTCATACCAACCTGAGGTCACCTTGGCCCTGGGACCTTGTGAAGTTAAATATTTCGATTTACCCATTATTCTGCCGTACACCTAACCGTGGATACATAGACACTTTTGACCAGTCACAGGCTGAGCTTTGGGTGTTACCAATCAAAATTGATAATAATACATAACCACCACAATAACCACATTAAGTGTATGAATAGCTAATACCTCATTTTCTACCGTTTGCAATTGCAGCCAGTATGAATCCACATCCTAAGCCCTCTAATGTCAACTACACTCTTACTGAAAAGGCACTTTCACCGAAAGAAATATGCAATTAATCAAGTGTATCTTAAGAATCATGTTCGAAAAGTTAAAGGGGTTGCCTTCTTGGAAAATAACCAAGAGTATGTTGTGAATCAAGTTTGTGTTTTATCTGTTAGGCTCGTTACAGGGGGAATCCCTCCTGGACATTTCAGCCATGTGTTTGTTGACGAGGCAGGACATGCTGTTGAGACTGAATGCATAATCCCGCTTGCAGGTACAGACTGTCCCTCTATGTGTGTGTTATTTTAATGTGGTATTGGTGCATATCCATGTATTAGCCATACGTCATCCTCAGATGCTTTGGATAATAGTGTTTGTCATTTATTGATCATCATTGATATTTGATTCCTTTGAACAAAGGCCTCGTCCAGCCAGAGTCTGGTCAGGTGGTCCTCGCAGGAGACCCCAAGCAACTGGGACCCATTCTCAGATCCCCCCTGGTTCAGAGCAACGGCATGAGTAAGTGTGTGCACAACAGAAACACACACCGTAGATAAATGTGCAACTAGGTGCACAGTTTTTTCCAAACTAAAATGTGTTTTCATTCACCGCTATAAATAATTCAGTCATAATTCATTGATTCTTCCCTTTAGTCAACAATGAACATGTGTCCCGCAGCACCCAACACCACAAAAGCATTAAAGAGCACATGCCTAAAGGAAAACTCTGCCTTCTTCTCCGATAGTTATGGGTCGAGAGACTAATTCCGACAAATATTTTTGAAATTGGTCCAGTATTAAATTGGGAAGCTGCAGCCATAGTCTGCAAAAACGGGCTGCAATGTAATCCTTCGAGGATGCAGAGCCCTGTTAATGGACGTCCTCTAACAGTACTAGTTATTGCTATTGAGAGGCTTCGATCATATTCTAACAATAAGGATCCTGAAATATAGCTTTATTTTTCCCTCAGCTTGATCGAGGTCTGTTTGTTATTGTGTTAGGCCAAGTCCTGATTAATGAGTAGTCCTGCTCATGGGTACAGTTCTTGCAGGTAGAGAACGGGGCAAACGTCAGTGAGAGCTGGAGAGAGGAGAATTCTTTGTGTTGGACTACCGAGAGCATAGTGTTGCGTGTTATCTAAAACATTTGGGTGAAGGAGAGTTGAGATTGGAATGGCAATAAGGAAGCATCCTATTGGCCCAAATGATTACTTTATCATTGTTACGGTCCGAGGGTGGGGAAGCCCAACAACACGAGAACAGACGACGGTTGTAAAGTTCAAATATTTATTTGCTGGGAATGAGCAGCGGCTGGTCGATACGGGATGCCAGCCGGGCCGGTGTGGAAACCAGGAGTAAAGGTTTAAAACCCGACAATATTGAATATTAGGACAAATACACATAGAGGCCAGGAACGCTACTAACATAGCTGGACTGTTTTACGATCTGGCGACGAATGGTTGAGAGGGCCGGAGTTGATAAGCAGGAGTTGTTGAGATGATCCACAGCTGTGTCCGGTTGAGGTGGAGAAGGAAGAGTGCGGAGAGGCTGGAGTCCACTAGCTCAAGTTGTTGGCCTACATTGCAGGGCTCCAGACTGCGACCAAATGGTCGCATTTTGTGACTAAAATGTGAGATTGTGCGACTGAATCTGGTCGCACATGCGCAACCAGATTATTATTTATTTTTTTACACGTTAAACGGGGAAGGGAAAAGGAAAAATTAGACACATTAGATGGAACGCCGGGGAATTACACTAACAGTGGTGTTTGGCCTGGTGCTTTAGATTGCTGTGCAACCCGTCGGGTACCCGCGGGTACTTTATGTGCCAAAAAGGGCTTTTCACCCGGGAGGCGTTTGTCGCGCCTGCTGCATTCTAAATGGAGAGGCGAGCGGGCAGAGAGGAGGCTCAGCGTCCTGTCAAGCGGCACGACAAGCGGGCGCACTCTTGTGAAGCTTCCATGCTCGTCGAACGAATGCGTGCACACGTGGAAACAGTTGGTATAGATGAGAATCCAAATAATATGTGACACTGAATTTGTAATCTATTAGCTAAATATTTATTAGTAATACAGTGAAAAAGCGAAAATAAAAGCGAGAATCACATTGGCATGTTGATTTACGGTGTGTGCACTGTGCCCCTAAAATTTTCAGTTAGGGGCCACAGTGCTCCTACTGAAAAAAGTTATTCTGGAGCCCTGCATCGAGGTGATAAACAGCATGATCATGGGAAGATACAGGCAGCAGTTTACCGAGCATATTCAACGAGACAATAGGTGTATATGATTCTTAAAGGGAAACGTTCACATCGCGGCCAGGAACAACATAGGACAAGGCTGGGGGGAGGGATCATGCGGAGAATGTAGGAATGGCCATGCCTGAAATCAACCACGGCGGGGGAGACAAAGTTAATTTGCCATAGTGGACACGTCCGCAAGGCTGCAAGACAGCTAAAGAAAGCTAAACATGAAAGAAGTCAGGAGGTTGGCGTTAGAGTCGTCGTTGCTACAGTGCCAATGCTAAATGCAAACTACTATAACACCTTTAACTTAGAGAAAGGAATGGGGATCTCTCTAGGTGCGAGGAGAATGTTTACAAATGCGTTACATTTATTTTTAATTATATAAAATAACATAAACAAGGTTTGTGTAATCTGTATAGAATTTGATAGAAACATTACGGTTCACTTTTCCACCACATGAGTTAGCATTACCATCCTGCTGTGGCGATTGCAATCTATGCAAATAAATTATGGCTAAAAATAATAATTATGGCTTCATATAGATGATTAAAGTTCCATATAGGGGTTAGGTATTTTGTGCAAGGATTTCCATATAGAGACAGGGACATTGGGGTTTGAACCCAGTCAAACCCCCTAAATCCCCCTACCAGTTGACTCTCCTCACAAACACACCAACTATGGGCCGCAGTATGTGAGTGTGTGTTATCGGGTGTCATTGAATCTGGATTCTCCTTCCGACAGGCATGTCTCTGTTGGAACGGCTCATGGACACCATGCCTGTGTACCGGAAGATAATTGACCTTGACGATGAAGGTGAGGAAGAGGACGTCAGCGATGACGACTCCAAGCAGGAGGCTTTCGACCCCCGTTTTGTAACAAAGCTGTTGTGCAACTACAGGTTTGTCTTGTTCATTATCTACCATAATGACCCGTTATTCACGGGTTGCCTTAGTGTTTGATAGACCCTGGCTGTTCCGTTGATTCTACTGTTGCCTTCCTCCTCAGGTCTCATCCTGCCATCCTGAAGGTCCCCAACGACCTCTTCTATCATGGGGAGCTTCAGGTGTGTGCGGACGAAGCCCTCCGCAACTCCTTCTGTATGTGGGAGTACCTTCCCAAGATGGTAATGAACACACATGTATACACACACTTGGGCTGGCCCCAATACATAGTTTCAAGCTACGAGTATACTTCTGGTTTTAGGAACAAATATTTGAATTCATATAACCAAAATAATCTTCCCCTGCCTCAGAGACCACTGCTGTGGAATTTTATCAACTCAATGTTTCCTCTTTTCCTTTCTGCTGGGCTTTTTAATAACGCACAAAGCAGTACTACAATATAACATAGGATTGTTGGGTGGACACCAGTGGCTTTTGGATACACTCATAGGTCCGGGTCCGACTCGGGTAAGGCAGAGCAACAATGTAGCCTGATAGTATCCAAAGACACACAGCTTCTATACTTTGAGAGCATGCTTATTTCCTATCAGCACAAAGCAAATTGTTTGTTTTAGAAAATGTGCCAAAAATGTTGCAACCTGTTCTATTCATCTTGATAAAATCACCGACTTGTTAATATTGGCAGGTAGGGCATTTTGGCATCTTCTGGCCTTTTTTTAACATTCTGTTGAATACGTTAATCTTTAACCCTTCTAAAAACATACATGCCTCTTATTTCAATGGCCACGACTGAACAGTCAGATCCCCACCATGGCTAACCATATCATGGGGAGAACAGCAAATAAATATTATTATTACCTCCAGTTAGTTAAAGTCTGTGTCTGTCGGTCACACTGGTTGGCAAGTGTCAAAGTACCAAAGTATAATGGGAATAATATAGAATAATCCAATAATGTTCTCATATCCAAATGCAAAATGAACGAAGGATAATTAGGTCACCCCATGTTTGGCCAGGACAGTTTCGTGATAGCTACCCTTAACTCAATGATGCGTTGACGTGCTTGATATCTCGCAACCTTAAATATATATTTTTATTTAATCCCTGGGATATCAATTGTATATTTTGGACGAAATGAACCCTTACCTTCTACCTGCAAATCGCAAATATTATTATCATAAAAGAAAAAACCTGAGGCAGGCTTTCAAATACTGAATGAGGTTTTTGAATAGCTTTCCAACAAAGGTATATCCCAATATTCACACTTAACCACAATGTACAAATGAACACATGAACTTGTTAGGACTCACAATGTAAACAGTTGCAAACAAATAGGAAAGAGCGTATTAAGGTTGGGCTAAAGTATAGACAAACCCAAACACATACAGACACACACCAACACACACTCTCATCGCTCTACTGGGTCATCACAGGGCTTCCCAGTGATCTTCCACGGTGTGACCGGTGTGGATGAGCGGGAGGCCAACAGCCCGTCGTTCTTCAACGTAGCTGAGGTGGAGCAGCTGATGGAATACGTGAAGAAACTGCTTGAGAGGCATGGGAGGAAGGGCCTTTACAAAATCTCACCCAAAGACATTGGCATCATCGCCCCCTACAGGAAGCAGGTAGAACGGCATGCACCCGCTGTTGCTAAAAAGTAGACCAACCTTTTACTTAATTTGTGTCGTGAAAGGCATACTGAAAATAAAAACCAACCTTTCCCCCTGAATAACAGGTGCTGAAGATCCGCAAGGGCCTCAGGATATTGGAAAAAGACCTGAAGAACCCAGACCTCGCTAAATACTTGAAGGTGGGAGGCAGAATTGTTTGCTGATAACAAAACGATGATTGTGCTTTTTCCCCGAGCGGCTGGTTAAATTGTGTGGTGTCTGATGTCAGGTGGGGTCTGTGGAGGAGTTCCAAGGCCAGGAGAGGATGGTGATGCTGGTGTCCACGGTGCGCAGCAGCCCCAAGTACGCAGACCACGACCAGCAGTTCGACCTGGGCTTCGTCAAGAACGAGAAGGTGTGCAGCCTTACAAACGCCCCTACACAAACGGCCATAAACACCAGCCATCAGCCAATGGCAGATAGATTTGACAATTGGTCAGGCTCAAACAATAAATGTCTAAATGTTAATGTATGAAACTTAATCCATCCTAAATAACTTTTGGATGGTAAGGTGGCAGGTTGTGAAATTCTAAAAGTACCATTAAAACAAAGCACAAAATAAAACTCATGAATGTATATGTTATACACGGGTAGAGAGGCGTGCCACAAATATGCATACGCACACATCAAGGTCATCTTTGGATCCTTTGTTTGTTGCTTTGGCAGAGGTTTAATGTTGCAGTGACTCGTGCCAAAGCCCTGCTGATCATGGTGGGAAACCCCATAGTGCTCGGTACAGACCCGGTTTGGAACAGGTGGGTGTCTTGCAATGAATGTCTGTTTGGACCTCAATAGGAGCGAGTATACGAGCTGCAGAAACTAACTAGCCCTAGAAAATGTATGAATTGAACAATTAAAAGGGAATGTTTGTCTGCTGACATTCCTTTGGGGGCTGGGTTCAATGAAAGCTAGTTGTTGGAACTTATTCCCCTGTGTTTCTCCTCCTCCATCTCTAGCTTTATCGAGCACTGTAAAGACAACGGTGGCTACACTGGTGTCTCGTACGCAGAGGAAGAGGAGGATGTGGTGGCCCGACTCGCCGCCCTATGGACAAGCATCGAACCAAAAGGTATTATGCCCACAAACATCAGTTTCCCCATGTTTCAGTCAGTAGCTGGGGTAGCTTCCCCCAAGCGGGAAAGTACTAGGTTCGATCCCCAGTGTGCACAGACTACCCGTAGGCATCCTTGAGCAAGTTCTGCAATAATATAATCTATTTGAATTCACTGTAAACTCTTTGAAAAGGTTATTGAATTAAAATAACTATATAGTAGGATGGGGCCGTGTTGGCTGTAGCTAATGGCTGAACGGGCCATTCATATGAGCAGCATAGCTAAGCAAAACCGGATAGAAATCCTGACTCTGTCCTCACACCAGGTGGCTTTTACTCTTTTTAATATTGTCAAAATAAACATATATAATGACAGTTATACCCATGCATCACAAAATAATTGTTAGATGTGTTTGAGAGGTTATATGTAAGTGCTACAACAGAAATGGACACATCAAAAAAGGTTTATGGTATGGTGTGATGGTTAAATTTGGTTTTAATGTTTTTATATTAAATCATTTAGGATTGATTTTATGTTAATCTTTAGATTGTTAAGATATCAGTATATATTTCAATATTTGGGTTAGAAACATTAGTGGCATTAGTTTGATATAGTTGGGTATTAACGGTTTGCAGACTGATATTTTGGCCAGCTGGCATCAAACAACCAGGATGTGTACCAGCCGGACTACGGCCTTGAACGGGCCTGATGCCTCGTGGTATCTAGCCATGCCCCGCCCCAGTCTGCAGATAGCCTTCTCCCCAAAACACACGCACACACCAATAAACACCTCATCCTCCCGCCCACACTCACCTCCTTCCTTGTGTCATCTTAACCCCACCAGGGGAGACAGAAGAGACAGGAGAAAGCCTCCTTCAGCAGCAGCTGGACCCAGAGTGGAGGAACGAGCTGTGATGAAGGGCCTGGGACGCTTCCTCCATTCGGTTTGGATGGAAGTCAATTCATTGTTTTCTGGATCATGTTCTGGACTTCTGCTGTATGTTTATGTTCACTCACTGTGATAACTCAAATAATCACTAATCATTTAGATGAAGTCAAAATATGTGATGGATTTGGTATAGTGGTTTGAAGGTCTTCTGAAAAAATTGTCTTTCAATTACCCGTTTGTCTTTTTTTTTGTCAGAGTAAAAACATTTAATCTGTGATCTTGGAAGTTTTCTATTGTACTTGTTTGAAAGGACACACAAAATGTGTGCCCAGGGAAAAATGTGCCTTAATGCTGTGCACTTTAATAAAAATTAAAGTATTGTTATAAATAAAGAGAGCCTTGTCTTGATACGGTCACCATTTCGGTTAAAACACCTTTCATTTCCTACCAAGGAGCTCGACATATTGTTTCTTAACGAGATGTGAAAGTGAAGTGTATAAGTCAGTCATCTTGCATTTCAAAAATACTTTATTAACATATTTTACTCAGACACTGAATGCGGGCCCCAGTCCGGTTTGTAAAACCATCATTATGTCAGCGTCTTGTTCTGGGTGTCTGTGGCTAATACTCTGGGACATTACAGATAGGAGGGCCGTGGATCTATGCCCAACGCTTTCTGACTAGTTCTTAGAGACTGCTTAAGCACTGGCGACCAAAAAGTTGTTTTAACGTTGATTGGCAGCATAGATCCACTCGCACCATGTTAGGCCATCAAGTGTACTTGTATTTGAGGTTGTTCTTGGACGCATCACATTAATGGATGGATGGATCACAAAATACTTTAAGCTTTGATGCATATAAGGCATATGAAGACCATGTCATGATTCAGTACATGAACTGAAAAGCAATCAAAAAGTCTTAGAATCTGCTAGGTTTTGAATGTTGAATCGTAAAAATAACTAGGGACACTGGTTTGGTCTTAAGGAATGTCTACATGTTTATGTATTTACAAAGCTGTGATTACAGTTAAAAATAATGGCACATATATTAAGTTACCCATGCCAAAATAACCTAATTAAGCCGTTTGCCATTAAGAGTAGTACTGTTTAAGGTTGGCGCTCTTGGTTGGAGCTCTGATCAACACAAACCAAAACCATTTAATTGCAACATATCATTTGTAATGTCACCAAATACCTAGAAATCCGTCCGTATGACTATGTGAAACAGAATAGATTGTAATTGATCTCATAAGGACTGCATAAGGCATCTATGAAATAGACATGCTCACTGAGCATCAGCCAGTATTGCATTATGTAGAGTATTGTTTTTGGACGTTAAGACACGTGTCAGAAACACTGCATTTATGTTATATATAGGCTGATATAATGCAACTAGCCACTATTAGTTAAAAATGTCCCAATATAAGTGTTGTTGTATGCGAATAGATGGAAACAAATCAAAGCAGACACGGACATGAGATGGAATACCAGCGATGCGTGAAGCATGTGCTTTTAACCAGAGGCTTCCCGTTTACGTTGACTCTAAAGTAGTGTTTTATGTGGACGTGGTTTCCACCAGTAGTTTGCCCTTTGAAAATGCAAGCCCTTAGCCCCTATCTGTAAACAATCAACACAGAAGCGGTTGGCCAGTTGAAAATATATATGTCAAGATTATACACATATAAATAGAAAACACACACTCATACAAACAAACAGGAGATGGGGCAGGCCCCTTACGTACACAGGCTGGTGTGTTTGTGAAAGAAGGAACAGAAAGACAGTAAACAAGAGAAGGAAATGTGAGAGCAGAGGGAAATGGAGACAGTAAAAGGCTGATCTGTTAAGGTTTTCAACAAGTGTGTCAGTCTTTCAGTTTGCCGTGGCATGTTATTGGTGTATCCTTATGTAAATACAGTCCACCAAAACCATTGGTATAAAGGTTTCATCTTGTAGGCCCTCCTATGCCGGTCAGGCTCCTCCTCACAGCAGCAGGCACATGCCCCTCTTCTTGCGCTTGCGAACCTGCAGGGCCGCCCGAGTGGCCATCTCAAACACCTCACGCACACCGTCCTTGGTCTTGGCCGAGCACTCCAGGTAACCGAAGGCACTGATGCGGTTCGCCATGTCCCGACCCTCCTCTGGCCTCACCGGCTCCTGGGGGATGGGCGGAGATAAATAAACAGGTTTTAATTTTAAGCTAGGGCAGGCTATTTGGAAAAATCTGCCAGAGGAAGTTAGGATTTGAAAGGCTCGACCCCTCCCTCTAAAGCCACTCTGCCAAACACAAGACTAGCTCGCTATAGAAACAATTATGCCTAGCCTTGGGAGGGTGCACACAGGTAGGTGGGTATGTAGGGAAGTAACATGCAGGTCAGGGCTTACAACAGGCCTTCGACAACCATCGACCCGATTTGCTGTTTTTTGTGACACCATTAATGCCAGAGGAAGCCATTACAGTTAATCCAAATCTTGAAACTGAATGATGCCCACATCATAAATGGTGAACTCAAGTTATGCTCCTATGGATTTTGCCAGGGTTCTGCATCTCTCCCTCTCGGCGATCTGACACGTATATTATCGATACATGTTCCAAGATACAAAGACAATAGACTAACATTTCTAACAATCCAATACACTGTGGTTAAATTCAATTTCAGTTCAGGTTAGATTATATTTTATTCAGCCCCGTTAACCATGATTTGAGATATTTAAAATGACATTAAATTGCTTATTACTTGAGTCATTGCTGTCCACCGTGAAGGGTTGAGACTAGCACACATGGCTGCTTATATTGCTTTTTATTATTTGGACCTTTCAATACCATGCTGCTTTCGAAGATGAACAGTAATTGTACCACTGGTATATTGAATTGTTACATTGCAAGTTTTACACAACACTGCACTCGTGTCCAAATTTCCTTCGCTACTTTTGTGGGATCCACTATTTGCGGTTGGTGCATTGTACATTGTACATTTTGTTTACGCATGAAACATCTTGAATTAGTCAGGTGATAGGAACATTTGGCATGAGAAGGGTGGGTCACGTTCACACGCTGTAGTGGGACAGGAACAATGTGACGGCTATATTTAGACATTGTTTTTTGGCAGCCGTATCGATTGTTAAGAATGTCTCATTAGCTTTAATCTCTGGGTTTGAGACCTTATGACAATGCTGATTGTTTTGACCAGCTTCTTCAACAGAGATACACACCTGCTTCATCTTGGCCAGCTCTCTGCGTGTGTGGTCATCGTTCCTCAAGTCTTTCTTGTTGCCGACCAGGATGATTGGGACATTGGGGCAGAAATGCTTCACTTCAGGCGTCCATTTTTCGGGTATGTTTTCTGCAAGCCAATAAGGGAAACAAAGTTCTCATGCCGATCCACTCACAGCCTTGGCAGAAGTTTACAGTTCTGTCCTAGAAGGAGAGCTCCGACCGCCTGCTCAACTCCATCAGAGAAGGACATTGAACGATTGAGGATGTCAGTCTGGGCTGGCCCATTAGCCGTAAGAAGATGACATGTAGCGATGGAGCTGGAGTTCTAGGGTTAGGGTTAGTCTTGCGTGGCCTTGTCTGAAGGCTGTGGGGAAGTGCCCTGGGCACAGCGGTCCCCAGGGGGGTTAAGATCTTTCGGCGGATCTGACAGGAAAAACCCAGTGCCTAAAGACTTCAGGAAATGTAGTTGGTTAATTATGTAGGTTTGTTTTCCCCTTACAGTCTTCAAATCATTGTGACTATTTCTTCGGTGTAATAGAATTCCTAACTCGCCAGTTTGATAAAAAATATAGGTTTCCTTGAGCGAAGACTGCACAACGTTAAACAAGGTCTTAAAACCTGGGTGGTGCCATCAGATCACAAAGGCTAATACAAATTAGATTTTCTGCTCTGCACATTAGAATTTTGACTTTCCATTCAAATAGGCACTTTTTGCCAGTGACCCAATATGCCATTATATAGAAACATCCAAAAGGACAAAGTCTTACCTAAACTGTCGGGACTATCGATGGAGAAGCACATGAGGATAACATCAGTGTCAGGGTAGGAGAGGGGCCTCAGCCGGTCATAGTCCTCTTGGCCTGCTGTGTCCCATAACGCAAGCTCCACCTAAGAAAGAAATGGGAAGAAAATACATTTTCAATTGATGATTAAAAATAGGGAGGGAGATTGAACGAGGGGAGAATAGCAAACCACTTTGTAAAGAAACGGAGAAGCCGGATTTGGAATAATCCAGTTCTCCTCCAGTTAGCATTGTACCCAGAAACATAGTCAGAGCTGCTGAGGACTTCCCCATCACTTCCGTTACCACTTCTAGCATCTATTTACAACCTCTACACTGGTTCTGTAAAACTGTTTTGCATTTAACCTGGTGGAAAAAATCTGAATAGCTTGTGGGTGTGTTTGGACTACCCTCATGGGGACTAACGTTTGATAGCATTCTGAGCAACACACCCCATTTTATCATTGACTGCAGTCAGCTTCAACATTACCGGACAAGCCAACAAGTCTAGGGATGGGGATCATTAATATTTATTGATATCGATACCATTTTCGATACTCTTTTTTTAGTCTTTATCGATACCACCATCAATACTTTTCTATTAATTGGTGGAAATACGACACGATATTAGTGATGAGGATAATTTTTAGGAAATAAATAATTGTATTTTAAATTAAATATGTAATTCTGCCAGACTTCACTTGTTTTACTTGTAATACCTGTTTGCTTACAATTCCATTCAAAAACATTGGTGGACACGCTGCAGTGATTTAAATGCCGTGACGCGGCTCGAGGGACACATTACGTTACGGGACAAAAAATAATAATAAATGAACGACAGGGTTCGATAGTGGTATCGATAAGCCCAAACGTTAATGATTTTCGGGTTTTGAAAAAAGTGGAACCGGGTCCTTGATAGAACCAGGTTTCGATCCCCATCCCTAAACAAGTCCATAGTTTACGTTAGACCTGCTTGTGGGCCTAACCTGAAGTGGGCTGTGCCAAATCTGAGAAGATTAAAATCAAGACCGTGGCACAGTAGGATTGGGCTAAACTAGCCTACTGTAGATCTTGTTAGTGGTGCTGGCATTGTATTACCAGCGAGTGTCTCTGTGACGCTCCCCTCCAAGAGACAAATTGCAGTTCGTTTCTCTGCAATTTGTTTTTAGACATTTTTTTGATACACAAAACAATCTGCCTACTTGTGTTCGTTGGCCTCACTGTAACTGCCAACACGAAGGAGAACCATGAGAACCACTCAGAGCTTTTAGAATCAGAAGAATGGCTAATGTTCAGAGAGAGGACCCGATTTGAGCAAAAAGGACAAAAAAGTTCACAATACAGCCGAGCCAATCATGAATACACCAGTTACTTACATACCAATATCCTGGGTGCTCTCAGAAAACAAACTAGTTTTACTCTCTGAAAAGCTTAATTACACAGTTCTCAAATCAATTTCTCATAATGAAGTCCTAGAGATGTGGTTGGTTAGACCTGCATAAATGGCGAAAGATTCTGCGGTGCAGCGAGCTGACCTGAATCTCTGCAGCATAGTACAGAAAACAGGAACAGGAAGTGAGGTACAGCTCATGATGAGGGGGTTGGGAGGGAGAGAGGGGTAGAGTTTATCCGTGTGCAGGAAACTAGTGACATGAAATTTCCTGTTGGCTTGGGACCTGTGGTTCCCTTACAAACAAAATTTGGCTCTTGTACAACACAATATTGAACACTCAATTTCCTCTCTTTCTCCATCAATCCACTTCTTCCAGCTATCCTTCAAATGATATGCTTCCCGTTTTCTTTCTGCACGTGTTTCAAGGTCTGGGGATTCCCAGATACTTATTTGGTCTGTGGGTGTTTTGACAAAGGCAGGGGGATAGGAAAAGGAAAAAAATATCCTGTTTGCTGTTGTAGTCTTTTGTTATAGCCAAACTGTTCTCTCCTCCTATGTCATTTCTTCCTTTAATGTGATCGAACTAGGGCTGCAACTAACGATTATTTTAATAATCAAATAATCGGTCAATTAATTTTTTCGATTAATCGATGAATCTGATAAAACAGGAAACATTTGTTATTGCCGCATCTTCATTCAAAAACTGAACATTACTTCAAATTCACAGTTCAGGCTGAAGTGTAAAAACACCAGGTTATTGCTCCAACGTCCCGGAACTATTAAAAGTAATATTAAATGATAAAATAAAAAAACATAACTGGGATAACACAACAAAACATACAATGTATGATATACATTTATATACAGTATATAAGGGAAGTCCATGGTTAACCGATAAGATCTTTAACAGGTAAATACTAACGGTTAGAAATAAATCAAATCATCTTAATTTCTCTCAGATGACAGGAGATCATTAATTTTGATATTGATACCATTTGAGACTACTTTGTCTTTATTGATTCCACTATTAATACTTTTCTATTATTTTGTTGAAATAGAACTTGTATTATTGCTTTAATTGCTGCTAAGATGATCGTAGCTCAAGATAGGATGTTAAACAGGTCATAATTCCATCTTTACTATCTATTTTATATTGCTGGGAAAACAAGTTTTCTCCAAAATCTGATTTTTTTTTTTTTTTGTGTTGCATTTGAACACATCATACTGAGCCAACCTGAACACATCACATTTGACACTGTTTGCTACTTTTCTTTAAGCTAACTAGCTCTATATCCTGCCGATTTTAACATGGATTTAAAAAGTGGATTACTATTTTTAACTGACGGGTTGTCCGGTTGTGTGATTTACCGCTGCTTTGAATGACTGTTGATGTACGCAGTGCCGACTCCGAGCCCGTCTGCACACCGTCTGTAGCAGCAGCAGCTGACTTGTTTTTGGTTGGACTAGACGGATACTGAGTTGAAGGAGTTTTTTTAACCCAAAGACAGTGAAGGTACAACACTTTTATATAGGCCTACAGTCCAGTTTTAAGATATGACCAAAATACAAGCTGTGGTCGCGCACACTAAAGCTCGCTGTGGGCGTGCATGAACCATGAACCCCACCTGTTGGCGGCTGGCTGTAAACAGTGCCTCGCCTACGAGAGACGTATTAATCGCGCGACTCAACGAATCGATGACCAAAACGCTTTTAGTAATCGATTTTTATCGATTTTATCGATTCGTTGTTGCAGCCCTAGATCGAACAACATTATATTATTTTTACTATTACATTTAATTAGGGGTGTAACGGTACACGTTAGGGATGCAAATTATCGAGTAATTCATTGATCGATAGTTGTTTCATCTTATCGATCGATGATCGATTAATTGATAAGCGGCAATTCTTCTGAGAAGCTGAATTTCCTTCTGAATGTGACACATTTAGGTGGTAATTCAATGAAGTCGTTTAGTTGTTGTACTTTAAAATACTTCCACATATTGTGCATTTGGCGTTTTTGTCGTCATTAACCAACTTAAAGTGGCTCCATACTGCACTCCGTTTTGCCCTCTTCATCGTGTCAGTGTCCCGCTTTTCGTTTGTCTTGTCCTGCCGTGTTCCAATACCCGTACTGTCTGTACTTACTAGCCAAAATTTGAGTACGCAGTACTCCAATTCAGATCCGGCGAAAATAAGTATACTTCAAGGACCCGGATGCCGTACTCAAAACGGGCTAATCGTGAAGTGTGGATCGAAGGACACTCCCCGTACTCAACGGCAGCCTTCTTAGCTACGTAGCAGAAGAGGCGGAGCCAGGCTGAGCCAAAGTCGGCGCATTTTCCCCATAGCCTGCATTAATAGTCATTTTGTAGTTTTTATAGTTTTTATAGCTTTTTATAGCTGCTAGGCGTAAATAGTTCACCGTTCAAAGCGGGATGTTTATTGCGGGGGAGGAGCCACGGCGGCAGTCGTGATCGTAATTTCCGGTTAGTGCACCACGGAGTACTCGATTTGGAACAGCACTCACATCTGAAAAATTAACGTAGTAGCCAGTGCGGATAGTATACTTCCTTTAAGTATACTCATGGAAGTACGGGTATTGGAACACGGCACTGCTTTGCTTGTGTTCCCGCTTGTGTTCCCGCGTGTGCGTCAAGTACGTCTGGCGTCAAGTGCGCCCTCACGTGGACGGTTGGGGAATTACGGGTTAAAAAGCGATTAATTGCAAGTAATTTATTTTAATCGAGTAATCTCTTATCGACAATTAATCGATAATCGATTAATTGTTTGCATCCCTAGTACACGTATTTGTACCGAACCGTCACGGTACAGGCACTTCGGTGCGGTTACAGAGGTGTACCGCGGTACGTAAATGTGGCGTACATAGCGTTAATATGGCGAATGTAAAGGCATGTTTTGCGATGCGGTATTTAAAACTTAAAGTCGGAGTTCCACCCGGACCGTTTAGCCAAAGTATACTACTCTGACTCTAATCCGACTCCATAACTACGGAGACCTCTCAGCAGCTCTCCGTTGGGATGTCGGATACGCAATGCAATTCGCCGCCCGATCTATCTTATATGTTGACTACAAACCATGTAAGCAGTGTTGTAAATAAACTTCCAAAGCTTATCAATCTTATTTTGTGCTTTATTGGCCCTTAAGGTGCAAAGTAAACAATGTACAAAGTAATTAAGGTGCAAAGTCAAACCGGAGTCGTGATTCCGGAAATGAATTTGTTAGAGGACCAATCACAGCCTTTGCCGTCTCTGTTGCGTCAACCAATAGGTCCATGGCTTCGATGGATAGTTATAAATATTGGATGCTCTCCGGCTATGGAGAGGGCTCTCCGTGTCTACGTACAGCACTTTAACATGCACACCCTATGGGCAACGATCGTCGAATAGTCAGAGTCACGTAGAATATCGTATAATGAATATGACTACTGCTTGAGCTGCTCCCCCTGCGACCCGACCCCGGATAAGCGGATGACGATGAGGATGAGGAATATGACTATCGTTATTTATTACACGGCTCTTCTCAATGCTGTTGAACGCTCCGTTGACAACTTCCGGTGGTGAATAGCGTCCTCGGTTGCTAAGCAACGTCAACGTCTTTGGCAGACTATTTCTCTGCTGATCAACACTACGAATGCTGGTAACAAATAAATTGTAAAAAGACACACCGTGTGAAGTTACTTTTTTGACGTGTATAGTTCACCGTCATGCAAGCTGTTCAGTAAAATAAATAAATAAATAGCGATCCGTTTGGCACATGTAGGTCTATCTGCCAAAGCCCACGTTGAAATAATTTTTATGTTGAATGTTGATGGCGCAGTTGTTGAAATAAACAGCTTGATTAAAATCACATAAAATCATAAAAGCAGTGTCATTGTGTGTGCGTGTATCGGAGGTGCGTGCGTGCGTGGGGGGTTCTTGATTGAATATTATTCGAATACTTCTCAGCGAATATCGAATAGTATTTTTGCCAGAAATGCACATCCCTAGCACACGCATTTGTAAAGGCACCATTCCAGGTGTTACTATCACTGTTACTGTGGAAATAAAACGAACTGTGCAAACCCAGCTCACGACACTATTTCAACAACCCCTGTCTGGGAATTCAGAAATGAAAATGCCATAACCAAGTTTATTGGCGTTTTCATTGCTACTGATCTACGGCCATTCTCCGTTGTTGACAAACAAGCATTTTTTTTTAATTTTCCCCTTAACTATGAACCCGCAACTATGTTGCCCATTGTTAGGAGAAGCAGCCAGGCCCATTACACTCAATTGTAGGGGGAAAGTAAAAAAGGACCAATTGGTCTGAATAAAAGTCTTGTCAGAGGCACAACTCGGGAAACAACAGAACCAGGCATGGAATTACCTGTTTGCAGTCCACCTCGATGTCTGCAATGTAGTTCTCAAACACTGTGGGGACGTAGACCTCAGGGAACTGGTCCTTACTGAAGACGATGAGCAGACAGGTCTTACCACACGCTCCGTCCCCCACAATCACCAACTTTTTCCTGATGGCTGCCATCTGAAAATAAATAAAAACAAAAATGAGTAAAACGGTTACGTTTCCTGGTGTATCACCTTTTTAAGGGATACATTTTATTTAAACACCAAAACACAAATTAAAATATAACCCTTCTAGAAAACAATTTCTGATTTCAATTTCTTTCCTCATTTATCTAGATATGTGTGCGTATCGCTGACCACGTTTGCAAGACATCTCAAAAGGAAACACACAAATACCTCATCATGACTTGCCGGAACTGTCCCCATGGCCCAAGTTTGCTTTATCAAAGAGAAGTCTGTTGTTGAATCGCTAATTCACTATAGTCCTCCTTCACATTCACACTTGTTGTTCAATGACAATTTTTTGGTTTGTTATTTTAAGTGTATTTGTATCCTTGAATTCCCTACTTCAAGCAAACAAAATTGTAGTACAAATAGACCATTTCTCAAATATAATACAATCTCGAGCTAGGGTAAATTACATTACTTTATAACTTCACAAGCGCACACACAGCCAACCTCTAAATCAGACCAGGTTGGTTTCATGATTTCTGGAGAGATCCACCTGTTCACTTTGATAGCATTGGACAAGCAATACATAAAATACACCCTTTAAAGCTTAGAAGAACGAGAACTAGTTGGTTGTTCTTCTGTTTCAATGTAAAAGCCCAGTAGATTACAGACTTCCCCATCCCCACTCGACTGTATCCCATTTTATACGACGGACCAAAAAAACATTCTGAGAAAGCATGGAAAGAGTTTATTCCCCCAAGGAGATGGAAACAATGCAACGCAATTTATGTAACGCACACACTGTCTTGCATAATATTTGCCCGCACCACGTGCTGTTAAGTAAAGGACAAAGTTCTCATTCCTCCGCTTGCCTAATACACACACACACACACACTCTCTTTCTCTAAGGCAGGACTTGGTGAACTCCTACTGATCAGACATTAATCAGGGCTAATGTTAGCCAATTGTGCCTGTGGTGGAAATATCATGGTAGGAAGTTTAAAGGATGTCCGTATCAACCACGTATCAAAACTCCCAGCAAGCAGAGAAGTATTTGACACACCCTAGTAACACAATAATCTATTCTGTTGAATATTTATATAGGTACAGGTAAAAAAGAAAAATGTCATTAACTGACAATTTATGTATTTTCATTGCCCTAACAAAATCACTTCCAAGTGGATCGGGTCACCTTTTGACACAAGGGATGAAGGGTCGATGGACATTTTAAAAGAAGCAAATAACAATTACTTCATATTAAACACTGAATCCATTTACATGTTAATGGCTGATCTGTCTGAGGCACTATTTAAAAGGCAGCCCGACTGTGAGAGGGCATACAAACAGCCTTCTTGGGGAGATGACTTTCAAATGTGAAGCATATCCATTTGTAGCAGGTTGAAAACCTGATTGGAGAACAAATGACCACATGACTCAAAAGATAATAGGGGAAGCAGAATATAAACTAAACTACATTGGTTATTTCAGATTAGTCACAGCAGCTAACCCTGTGATAATTCTCAGTAAAAAAGGTTCATTGAAAGGTCACAAGGAAACCACAAACCATCATCCCGAGGGCAAATTCAGCGATATGGGACTTGAAGAATGTCTCTCACACACAAAGACACACACAATTTATTTACGCTATTTGCCAGATATGTCTTAATATGTGGTCTTTCAAAAAGTGAAATTAGAATCTTTAACAGCACAGTTTTCCTTCCCATTGGTACATAATGATGCACTTGAACCTGGATAACAACGTGGCACAATCAGACAGTGAAATGGTGCCTGAAGATAACGTGAAACCCAACTGAACGACGAGGAAAAAGTCCTCACTGACCCAACCTTATTCCTTCAGTTGGAAGTTCTCCAGGGATGGGGCTGCTCTTTCCTGTTGTCTTAGAAAGATTTGCAGCTGCTGACCGGTGTAGATATATCAAGGAGGGGGAAGCAGCCAACCAAAACAGAGAAGCCAGAAATCTGAAGTAGGGCAGAGCCAGGGAGACTCCCCGGACCGATTCATCACGTTGCTTAGCTTAGCTCGCAGAAGAGAAGCCGAGAGGAAATATCAACAGAATGGGAGATGGAAAGGCAGATTTAGAAGACGAGATAATCAGAGCATGTGAAGCAAATGTCAAATCAATGCGAGAGATGCATTACAGTCGAGAAAACTGATTTATATTCCATCATAAGTAAGAAATAATTAAGTGATTGAATTAGTCAAGGGGTGACTTCAAGAGGAAGACTCAGTGACATGACAGATTCAACAACATAATCATTAAAACAATCTAAACTTTTTTTAACCTCTCATCTAACTATCAATCCATTTTATGACAACACAACCAGGCCACACAACAGACAAACGCATGCCACATTAACACGGCTAACACACAGGCTACACAACGGACCCAAACAGGCTAGACGACAGACACAGGCAGAGACACACACACACACTTAATAAATCGCCTGTTCCATCTGTGCAAATGACATACAAGGGCGGTCCCTGTGGCGTAGCCGTCCACACGAGTTGTTGGGGAAACGCCAAAATATATTAATGACTCAGTGTCTTGGAACCAGTGAAAAAGTGTTGGTGGCAGGCATCTTTCCCTTTCATTTTGTGGTTCTAAAATAATCAGATTTAGACTGCATGTGTTACACTTTGTTGTCATTACCCTCTGACTTTAGATTATTTTCCATACACTGATTCATGAAATGATTGGGTGTTCAGAAAACCACAGCACCAGATTGAAACGTATAGGCCGACATAGGACTTGGGGAGTTCCCTTTCTTTCAATTGAATCTGCTTCACGAAACAAATGGACACACATTCAACTCTCAACAGTAACATGACTAAGGATGGCAAGAAAACATTCTCTGTGTATTTGTTATGGGAGATTTGCATCGTGACCCGATACAAAAAGATTCATCATCCAGGAAACTTAAGTGCAACAGTGTGTGTCTCCCCGATCATCGAGTCACGATAGAACGATGAAAATGCAGATTTGATACTCTTTGAATAGATCAATAGACGACTGAAGATCATTTCAACAGATCGCATTGTATTTGGTTTCCGTAGTATTGGAGACTTGTTCCAACACAAACACACACTACGTGTGAAATGCTTGGTTAGCACTCAGCTGTTCCGATACAATGACATCATCCATACAGTGCGTCTCATCTCGTAGTGCGCCCAGACCCAGACGAACGGGGAGTGGCAGAGGCACGAGAACAATCTTGATTCATGCACATGTGATCGCCTCAGTCACTATGGGCATGGTGTAAAATTTGCACTTGTTCTACAATGCACTGTTTGACCTCTTTAGCCCTTCATTTTTGTTATTTCTCTCTTTTCGTTTATTATTTCATTATATTGTATGACGATGTTTTTATGTGAAGCACCTCGAGTCTGCCTCGTGTATGAAAGGTGCTATATAAATAAAGTTGCCTTGCCTACAATGTAGAAAAAGAAGGCGTGGTCGAGTTGAGGAGTAGCAGCAAAATCAAAAACATTCACAAATACTTTATGGGGTGGTAAAACCCGAAAGTTGTGGGCATGGACACCGTTTTGGGCAGATGTTTTGGTGGTACTATGCCATACATTCCAACAACACGCAACGAGGCGTGAAGGCTGATCGCTTGTCGTGGAGAAGCCGAACAAGGAAGGGTGTGGTGGGGGAGAGAAAGGAATGTCCCCGGGACAGAGAACTGTTAAACCCGATAGACAATGAATGACGTGATCACTCTGAGGGATACCGCACGATACATTCACGAATAAACGTAGATTTAGCCGTGATGTTCCCTCTCCTCGTATTTCAAAGTGACAGGTTGGTCGAAACCTCAGGGATGATCGATCCAAAACGGGCCTAACAGGTTCACGTAAAGAATGCGTCTCCAAACAAACAACACATTCGCCGTATGATCCTGGTTAAGGGATACCGAGGTATTATAAGACGATACCTCGGTTTAACAGGGGAACAAACAGGAATGGTCACAAAACACCTAACGTTACTTGATTATTAGATGAAAAACGTGTACATTGTCGGAATGCAAGCGACACTGTATCTCGGTCTGATGGAGGAACCTGTGAATAGTTCTTGATACTTTTCCGCAAAATCATACAACATGTCGCGCAGCGCTCGCTGGGAATTGCGCGAGACACGCGAACGTTTGCGCGAGACATGCGAACATTACAAGTTTTAACACGGAAATCTGTCGAGGAGCAGCGACGCTTCAACCCCTCTCCAGCCAACACCTAGCTACTACTTTTATCCCCGCAACTTGTTAAGTAAACTGGAATATAAGGCGACACGCGGGAAGGTTATCGACCCAAGTGAGAGATCCTTACCTTTATTATATGTTTTTCAAATTCCCGTGAACTCTGGACTTGCCACTCCTACGCTGTTAGCCTCCTTATTGCAGCTCTAATCACGTTGTAGGAGCTAATACTAGCTGTAGCCAAAGAGGAAGGAAGCTGACTGGCAGCACGGAGAAGACCCGCCCATAATCTGCGGGAACATTTGAGAGTCTTGAGCTTGAGCTTGTGATTGGCTAAGAGGAGGTTTCAACCGTTAGAAATGTTGGGGACCCTACCTCTCGACCGTTAGAAAATAGTGACATCATTCCAGAGAGAGCCAACAACGTGGGTGGCAAGATACATTTTCTGGGGCATATCTCAAATGTATTATTTTTTGGGATTTGAAGCAACTTCCAAATGTGTTCAATACATTTTCTCTGATGGTAGAGACTTCTCAAAATATATCCCTCAATGCTTCATAGATGCATGGATGTGGTAGAAATATAGGCTTTTGACGATTTTCTCCTTGTTTAACCAGATTGTGTAACACTGGTAATCACAATTCTATTTTGGCCACAAGGTTATGAATGGGCAATAATCTAAGAACTTGTGAGCACATCACCGTTTTATATGGAAGTATTTATTGGAGTTTATTTTGCTCAACCCATAAAAGGGGATTCAGGTTTTGTGAACCGTGATCCAGATAATTGGTGGTTGATCTTTGTGAAATGTAATCCACACAGATGTTTCACGATCCACAAAATAAATTTTTTGCTTGGGTCCTGTAGAAGTAACTCACAGAAGAAGATAAGGTTATGTGTACCGTGTTCAGGGGCGGTTCTGGGCAAGGGGAAACCAACACGTGGGGGGCGCTGTCACGTTAAAATTGTACCGGGGGCGAAAATTGTACCGGCCTACGTCATCAGTTGTTTACATCTTGACAACCTGCCTGGCAACAGACGACGCCATCGTCTGTTGCCGGGCAGGTTGCAAAAAACATTCGGCTCATGTTTCCAAAAGACGAAGTAACATAATACAGATAACGGATCGCTAGATAAAACTTGTTTTTACTTTATATTTGTATTGTATTTAATTGTTTAATCGAATAGCAACAGACGACGCGATCGTCTGTTGCCGGGAAACGGGCGATCGCGTCAAATGACGTAGGAAGGTTCTTGTACATTCCTACGTCATTTGACGCGATCGCCTCGATTAAACAATTAAATACAATACAAATATAAAGTAAAAACAAGTGTTATCTAGCGATCCGTTATCTGTATTATGTTATTTCGTCTTTTGGAAACATGAGCCGAATGTTGTCGGCAGGTTGTCAAGATGTAAACAACTGATGACGTAGGCCGGTACCATTTTCGCCCCCGGTACAATTTTAACGTGACAGCGCCACAAGGAGTTACAAAAAAAAATTAACAGCCATTCGCTGCTAAATCTGAATACGTTTCATGACCACTGAATGATATGCCACAGGTTAGCAATCATTGTAAGGAAAGTTGTAGAGTATAATTGATGCATGATGCCACCTGTGAGACCTGAGTTTGATACCCAACTGAAGCATGTATGCAGCTTGAGATCACGATTTCAAGATTTGTTTTTAATAAAAAAAATATTAATTGCACTCATTTACCCGATAGAGCAGGAAATGCAACAAAAATCTGGTTTAGACAACAGAAAGTGAAGGCTCCTTTTTTTAGCCTACATGCAACAGCTTCACGAATCAGACACGGAACATAAAATTTTTCTCTGAAGCACTTTCAGATTCTTGAATATAAAGTGCATTATAAATACAATTTATTATTATTATTATTATTATTATTATTATTATAAAAACATCAAAAATATTCAATTGAGTGAGACAATACATTTGGATTTGTTTAAACCTCATTTATTATACTCATTATTTGCTGCTTAATGGGAAATGAGTTGATCTTGTAGAATTTCATTTAAAGCAGCTGATTTCCGTTATTTTGCAAAGTCCCTATCATAGTCCGTAACTCTTTTAAACTGATTTAATTGTATTATTGATTGAGTATTTCAACGTGTAGGCCAGGGATCCCCATTTACTTTTCATAGTGGGCCACTTTTAAAATAAATCCACTTGGAAACAATGGGCCACTCAACCTCCAGCCCCCTTGGCCTTTGAGCCACCAAACCAATCATCTTTAAAACTCAACCCTTGAGACAGGCCTTCGTGTAGTCTTTTTTTTTAATGCACTCAGTTGTATGCGCTTTGAGATCGGACAAACGAAAAGTGATTTGCACATAAAATGTATTATAATACTATTATTTACATATTGGTTATCGGATCATCTTCCTTAGCAGGATAATAGCAACCCGAAAAGGCTTATCATCAAAAAACCCAGAGAAAGAAAGCTGTTCGAGATCAGTTCTATCACAGGACTCGTCGATGGCTAGTGACATTTAATCTGCTCTTTTGAGATCGGCAAGGAGAGATGAAAAGCATTCCTCCGCTAAAACGTTGACCATTTTTATTGCACTATTACTAGACAGTGGTAGTTGCTTGATTAACTCTTCAAAGATTTTCTTGTTTTTCATCGGGCCTGAGCACTTCGTCCAGCATTTCCAGCAAAAGACCTCAAACCTGAACGATATCGTTCGTTCAACCTTGTTAAACTATATCGCTTGTAAACAGAGTAAGCAGGCTGGTTTAGCTATGTCATGTACGGGTAGAATTAATAAATATTGTTGGGTCCAATCTGTTTTATATATCCTATTTTCATTGTCAACTTTCCTTTTTTTGGTAGCCAGTGTTCTCTTGTTGTTTTCTCCCACTTTAGATTAAATTCAATAGTGTTGCTGATATTATTTGGCGATCGCGGGAGGGTGGCGGGATTAGGAAATGCGTTGTTGAATTAGTTTAGAATTAATTTAAGTTTATTTTCCATGTTGATTAATTATTATGTCTCTGATTGTGCTTAAAGCAAAGAAGTCACTGAGCGCTATTGATGTCTCTAATTCTCTGAATGTCAGAATTTTGTATAGATATAATTAGTTATTTAATCGTAAACAAAATTCTCAGTAATTATTTTGTGGGACATAAATCAACACGTGGTGGGCCAGGTCTTGCCCGCGGGCCTCCTGTTGAGGACCGCTGATATAGGCTCATGTAGGACTAAACATTGGCCTCTAGGACTGCAAAACCCTTATTGAGGTGAAAAGGAACCAGCTGTGGTAAAATGTCAGACTTCAAGGTTAAGTATCTTCCTTTCTTAGCACACTATATAATAATGCACAAGGTTTCAGATGGTACAATATATAATAATGCACAATGTTTCAGATGGTGGAGCTTGCTTTCCACCATTGGCTTAAAGGAGTCCAACACCCGTTAGAAATATAACTAGTGTTTGACCCCCATGTCCACCGTGTGGTCGTCCCCTTGATTTATGATTTTTTTTTTCTTCTGTTACTTCTGGCCAAGATCATCAGTAGACAGTGGTTAAATTGTATCTATTGTCTGTATTCACACCACTAGATGGTAGTATAATCAAGGTAACCTCCTCTGCATGTTGATAAAACAGAAGATTTTTTTATTTTGTTTAGTTATTAACATGTTAAAATTGTGCAAAACTATTAATTCATGGCAGGCCATTGTTTCAAATGGTTAGAAAAACTGATTGGCCTTCGGGCAAAAATAGGGGGCTCTGTCTGTACACTTCAAGGTTGAATGCTTTATTTAATGCGTGCTGATTTAGATTGTCATATTCAAACCTCCATGATTCGTTGATTATCATTTGCCTGATTAAATCCTACAAATGATAATTATGTATCATTAATTAAGTAAATTAATCATACTTCTCTGTGAGATTATATTCTGTTCACCACTCCAAACGAACTCCTCCTGCCTGGAGATTATTTTTTAAAGCAATTACAATAATATTTTTATAATAATAATAATAATAATTAAGATTCTTATTCTTATTCTCATCATAACACTATTGGCAGCGATTAACTTTGTACTCCTAAAGTGCAACTAAAGTGAACTGAGATGCAGCAGGTCATCAAGGAGCTGGGGCTGGGACCTCATGCTCAGCCTAGGAGGCTGACTGTGGACAGGGGATGGAGCAGCACCTGTTGGCTGGGAGAGAAACAGCCTATACTCCCCACACCACACTATACTGCGCCCCTAAATCTTTCTGGCTTTTAGAACTTCTGTAATACTGCATAAACCTGACAAGGGCTACGCAGAACACTTCTTCTCTTATCCTGCAGATTGGGCCATCTCTATCTGATCCCACCCCGATAAGACATAAAGCTGCTTGCAAAATGCAGAGGAGGAGAGATGGAGGGATAAGAGAGTGCAACAGAGAGAGAGTGAAAGAGTGAGAGAGGAAGAGAGAGGAAGAGAGTGGAAGAGAGAGAGAGACATTTGGATTTAAAAGGAAAGGGAAAATATGAAAAAAACGATTCATGTCCCTGAACTCACAAAGTGGAACAATATATAATCCCCAGATTTTTATGAATGTTGTTTTTCCCCAGAAAAACTTTGGGATTAGGACCGTCTGTGGCATTAAAGCGCCTGTATGTCATTGTGCAGAGCAGATTACGAACAGAACCCTGTGGCCTTGTTGCTCAGATCAGGGGAACGAGAGGATGTGGGACAGCAGAGAAAACTGGTGAATGCCTCCAAAGTAAAGTTGTCTTCTGATGTTTCTTGAGATGAATAATATAACAAGGCCACTTAATCTTCCTGTTATTATTTCTTTCTTTCGTTCTTTTTTTTTCTTTTTTCTGTCATTCATAATTTCTTTCTTCCTTCGATTGTATTTCATTCACTCTTTTGGATGTCCTTTTTTTCTCTTTCTTTCTTTATTTTCTGAAGATCTCCCCTGTATTTTGGACAACCTTCAGACAAAACAACAGCGAAGGGACCGTGTGCCTGCCATGTCAACGCTCAATACAATCTCATCCGTCTTATTGTGACGAGGTGTCAGCAACACCATCTTCTGTCTGTGATAAAGAGGACAATAACACACAGAGAGCCACCCGCCAACCGGCCACTCCGTTCCAAGATGGCGTGCCATGACAACCTGGCACCACTCTCCCCAACGTCTCCATTGTGTCTCCCGTTTCAAGGGAGCTGACGACAGCAGGTGGCTGCTCCCACCGGGCAGTCTCCTTTGTGTTTGTGTTGTGATTGCCGGCCACAGTATTTGGCTCTTCTATACCAGGAGAGAGACCGTGTGAAGACAAACAGCATGGGACATTATGTTGACATTCTCCCCTTTTCTTCCATCGGAACATCGGTTTCAATGCCGCATGGGCGGCAAAGACAGCTATTTAGTCGAGAACAGGTCATGTTTCACAGAATTCCCAGAACCCTAAAGTGTATTGTGTGTAAATGATGTATGTGAGTACACTGTGTGTGTCCTTGTGTGTGTGTGTGTGTGTGTGTGTGTGTGTGTGTGTGTGTGTGTGTGTGTGTGTGTGTGTGTGTGTGTGTGTGTGTGTGTGTGTGTGTGTGTGTGTGTGTGTCTGTCTGTAGTGTGTGTCTGTAGTGTGTGTGTGCAAGTGTCTGGATGTAAGCATACAGCTATGACTTTATATCTGGTAAGAGGATTAGTGTCGATATGTGAGTAGAGCTTCAGTGCTTTATCACACCATCATAAAGAATAAATGGAGGAAAATTAGGTTAATAAACATCTGCTTGAGTTATGAACTTTCTTTCAGTCGCTCGGAAGCCTATGTTCACAGTCCAATGTAAATCATAGCAGTCATAACATTAAATATTTTATATTTTCTTCTAAGATTAGATATTTTATTGGTTCATAATGTCACCCTTTGGAAAGTCATCAGACACATCAGATTTATAATGGAAACAAAGCATATATTCATTCAAATTAATATGGATCTCTATGAATGTATTAAAAAGACAGATGGAAAGGGAAATTGAATAATACCGGGGAATGAGTAATGGATGTAGACATTGTGAACTCTCACTCTGAAACCTCCTGATACTCCTGGATGTTAAACCCCCTCAATGTTATGGGACGGATGTGTATTCGAACGCTTAGTCCCGCATTATTTTTGGGACTATTTTGCCATCCTTTCAGTTCAATTCTCGCCAGTTAGATTAATTGATATAAACCAATTTTTTGGATAATAAATAAAACCAATAAATATATTTTCCTCTATATTCCTCCTCTCTGTGTAAATTATTATAATGTTTCAGTCCACTGATCAGACTGACAACATTATTACTTGACTCTGCATGTATTATTTTATAATTGAAGGTAACAGATAAATATGGTGTAGCCTTATTGTCAAATAATTGCCCTGTAATCATGGTAAAGTGATGTTAAGCGGTGTAAAGTGACAAGCATAAGCGTGGACTGAAAGCAGGAGTACTGTCCACTATGTGAAGACAGTTACTAATGGAATGTTAATGGACCAGACTCAGTAGCTCTAATGAGAAGCACACTCAGTCCCGCTAAGAGTTTGGCAAGGGTTCCTCTAGATTTCATGCTCCTAATTGCTGGACGATCAATTAGCAATGAGGGTAGATACCGTGCTTTGATGATCATTGTAGCTTGGCTGAAATTAGTCTTTTTGAAAATTTAGAGCTTTGACTATGATGCGAGGGAGGGAGATACAGAGAGAGGGAGAGGGAGAAACAGAAATAAAGAGAAAGTGGATTCAGCAGATATCACGGTATACTGCTATCTTTGAGAAAAAATGCAAGCTTCAGGTTGTCTTTCAGCTCAATGTACATTGTAAGAAATCTATTCTGCTAACTGCAAACCTTGCAATTTAAGCCTTAAAAATATAGATAATACCCCTTGATGAAAGCCTCTGTTTGCATATCTAGCCGTATCAAATGAACATTTGTGACAAAAATAACTACTTTATAAGATATTCCCTGTGTATGGGATGTCTGAATGAATTACAAATAAAGGGGGAGAGGAGCTGCTGCCTAAATTAAGAAGAAGACAACAACAACCACAGCAACCACAACAAACAACAATAAGCAACATCGCTGACAGCTACACTTTCCAGGTACATCTTCCAGCTGCTTTCTTTCCTATGTGTTTAGACCAGTTCTATACCAGCATTGTACCAGCTGGCAATGATATAAGGAGAGTGTTTGTGTTTATGTGTGTGTATGTGTGGCTATGTGTATGTGTGTGTGTGTGTGTGTGTGTGTGTGTGTGTGTGTGTGTGTGTGTGTGTGTGTGTGTGTGTGTGTGTGTGTGTGTGTGTGTGTCTGTGTGTGTGTGTGTGTGTGTGTGTGTGTGTGTGTGTGTGTGTGTGTGTGTGTGTGTGTGTGTGTGTGTGTGTGTGTGTGTGTGTGTTCACGTGTGTGACTTAACTAGGGCTGAACGATCTATCGTTTTCGACCGAAAATCGCGATCTCAAGCATTACGATTTTGGGATCGTCAAAGCTGCGGTTTTTTTTTAATTCTTTTTTATTTTTTATTTTTTTTTTATTTTACAAAAGTGCAATTATTTTGATACTGATGAGCCATTGAAGCAAGTTTACTTAAGAAAGAGGGCTCCCTTTTTATTTGACTTTTTTGGTTGTTGTTTCTTAGGTACTTGAATAAACAGTCTTGCATTTGAAATCTGTTGCAAGCAGTTTTCATTATTTCATTACCTTAATGGAATTCATTGGTTATATTAATTTATACTGAAACTTGATTTAAAGAAAATAAATCGTGGTTGAAATCGAAACCGCAATCTCTACCAGAAAAATCGCAATTTCAATTTTTTCTTAAAATCGTTCAGCTCTAGACTTAACTTAAAACATGATCACTACTCATTGTTTAATCATCATATAATAATATTTATGCCGCACCTTTCCATTCATACGAATGGAGCTCAAAGTATTGCACAACCAGCGCATTAGAAAGAAAAAACAGAAAAAAACTTTAGTCTATGTAATGTACATCAGATTCAAAACAACAAAAAAATCCATCGATACAAGCAGCAGAGAAAGCTGCATGGACAAAATGCTAGTCAAAAGCTAGACAATTTTCATTCTAAAATGCTAATTAAAGCTATTGACAGAGAGTTTTTTGTAAAATGTCGGGACATAATGAATAAATGCAGCTGCACCAATTATTGGATGGATGGTTACCACACATAAGCCAAGAGCAGAGGAACCTGAGTGATCTTGAGGGAGTATAGGTTGTCAACAAGTCAGTAAGGAAGGCTTGTCCCAGACAATTTAGTGCTTACAACCTGAGTAGAGGCACTTTGACGTCAAACCTATATGATGCAGAGAGCCAGTACTGAGCAGTTAAGAATGGAGGGAAATGCTGTCTCCTCTCTACTTCCTTGGGGGACCAGTAAAGTGCATTGCGCTAGTCTCGGTCCCCCCGCTAACTGGGACTTAAAACTAAGTTCAGAGTTAGATTCCAGAGGATGTTTAAAAGAGGCCATTTTGGTTTTAGGTGTCAAGTAAGAGGAATTCAGTTTTGTCTGAATTTTGCTACAAATAATTATTGTGCATCCATTTATTGACAGCTGATAGACAGCTAGTGAGGGAGGAAGGTAAAGTATAGTATAGTTTATATATATATATATATATATATGCATATATAAATATATATATGTATAATTTAGCTATAGTATAGTATATATATATATAAGTAGAATTTAGCTGTTATT
>NC_079412.1:9016599-9026599 GCF_026213295.1 Gadus chalcogrammus | reverse complement strand
TGCCGTGACTGTTACGCATCAGTGTAACTCAAAAGCAAGTCGTTGAAATGTTTCAGAGACAAGTGGATGCAGCCGTCCCAGGTCTATTAATATTACATAACCCATCTCTCTGTTCCCCATCTCTCTGTCTCCTGCGCCAGGCGGGCGTCATGGGCGCTGGTGATCTCAGTCTCCTCTATTTTAGGCCAATCTGGTTTGCGAATGTGGTGAACGAATATCTGTTAGTAATTCACCGTCCCCCGGTGATGTTCTCTCTGCGATGTGATCAGCAGCGCTTATGGAATGAACTGTGTCTGCAGGTTTCACCGAATGAATGACCGGTGGTCGGGGAGATCCCAAACCAGACGCGCGCCTTTGGTTTCTCCTGGTGCCTTATGATAGAAAAAGATAAAAAGAAAATGGGAGAAAATCTACAGAGCCCTTAATAATCATGCTGTGTACGTTTTTTGTTTCACCATACAGCAATAGGTAGGCCCATACCCAACAAATGTGGGTTTCTCTATTTTGGAATTTGAGATCAAGTGCGTGTGTCGCAAACTGATAAAGCTCGGTATGGAGGACCTGGGCGTCCGCAGCGCGTCAGCGGCTGCGGGCGGCATATGCTGACGACTAATATGGATCATAGCATCTAGATGGATGTTTATTAAGAGCGCAATCTTTATGGATGGAACACAAAGCTCATAAGATGCCGGACAATTGATAGAATAAGGGAGTGGACAGCAAAGGATCTGCTCAAGCAGGCCGGGGGATGTAGGCCTGCTGACCCTGGCTCCTCGGATGTAGGGGATGAAGGCCTATGTTAGACAAGGTAACGGCTAATCCATTACATGTTTGATCGAAGCACAAGCTTCAAATTTGCAGGTGATTTAGTGACATTTGAGGAGGAGAACCCCCTTGACATCACACCCTCACTAGTGACGTGTAACCATTTGGTCAGCCATTGTGTAACTGTATGAGTGAATTAGAGGAATTGTGCGTGATAAACCATGGGTGGTCAGTGAGCCATTAGCAACGCATGCTGCCCAAATACTGACTAGAAAGCGTGAATCAAAAAGTACAAGGTTTGAGAAAGAAAGAGAGAAATGTCATCATGATCGGATGTAATGAAAGGATGGGGATGGTTTCCTTTTAGCTCCCCTTGTGTTCCTGTACTTTCGTACAATTTGGGTCTACCTGACTGTCAGACTCTGCCCCCATGAGAGAGCTCTCTCAAGTAAGCTCAGGGCTATATGCTCACTCTGCTGCCATATACCCTCATTAGTCAAAGAGGGAGAACATCCTATACAGCAAAACTCCTGGCAAATCAGACTCTCTCTCTCTCTCTCTCTCTCTCTCTCTCTCTCTCTCTCTCTCTCTCTCTCTCTCTCTCTCTCTCCTCTCTCTCCTCTCTCTCTCTCTCTCCTCTCTCTCTCTCTGTCTCTCTCTCTCTCTCTCTCCTCTATCTCTCTCTCTCTCTCTCTCTCTCTCTCTCTCTCTCTCTCTCTCTCTCTCTCGCTGGTTTTCCTCTTTCCTCTTTTCCTCCAAAGTGTGCACACATAAACACACACACACACACACACACACACACACACGCACGCACACACACACACACACACACACACACACACACACACACACACACACACACACACACACACACACACACACACACACACACACACACACACACACGCACGCACACACACACAAACTGATCAAGTACAAAGATCTAGCAAACAGGTATGTCACCTGTTTTCGCCGGTCTCTCCCTCTCGTCCTCCTTCTCCCTCTCCCCCTCTGTCTTTCTGGCTCCATCTCCATCTCTCTCTCTCTCTCTCTCTCCCCACTCCCTCAATCTCTTTCTCTCTTTCTCCCTCTCTCCTCCTCCCTCTCTCTCTCTCCCTCTCCCCCTACCTGTCTCTCCCCCTCCCTCCCCTGTTTCCGTCGTCAGAGGAACAGTGTAGGGCTGCAGCAGGAGTCGAGGCGCAGGGCAAACAGCGGTTGGGCAAAGTGCTTTTTCCCGGGCTCTGTGTACCTGGGTAATAGAGGCGGTAATGGAGTTTGTTCAGGCTAAGGTAATCCTGGAGCGCTGAGCGGCCCAGACAGCATCTGCTGCACCCTGCACTGCCGGGCGGCTACCTCCGCCTGCTTCTCCAGCAAGGGGCTGAGGGCTCTGTGGGTGTGTGTGTGCGTGTGTGCGTGTGTGTGTGTGTGTGTGTGTGTGTGTGTGTGTGTGTGTGTGTGTGTGTGTGTGTGTGTGTGTGTGTGTGTGTGTGTGTGTGTGTGTGTGTGTGTGTGTGTGTGGGTGAATGTGTGTGTGGGTGTGTATGTGTGTATGTGTGTTTGTGTGCAAATATCTATTTTTTATTTCTGTGTGTGTGCTTCAATGTGTTAGTTCGTCAATGGGATGAGAGCAGACAGCTGACAGCAAGGAACACACACACACAAACACACTCATACAGACATACATACACACACACACACACACACACACACACACACACACACACACACACACACACACACACACACACACACACACACACACATACTTACACACACACACACACACACACACACACACACACACACACACACACACACACACACACACACAATCGCACACACACACACACACACACACACACACACACACACACACACACACACACACACACACACACACACACACACACACACACACACACACACACACACACACACACACACACATACACACAAAGTGCCAGTGATCCCTTACAAACCATTTGTTATGTGGGCTACACACAGATTGGACACTAAACCCGCAACCCAGCAGCAAAAGTAGCAGCAGCTCAGCCAATGAAATAGAAATCACTTTATGTATGGGTAACACACTTTTTAATTCACCGCACAGGAGCCTCCTCTCTCCACCACCACACCTCCCCTCCGCTCTGTTCTCATCTGCAGACGTCTCTATGCCTTCTCGCTCTGCCTCTCTGTCTCGTATCATCTTTGTCATTATTGGCCAGGCTCTCTCTTGCTCACCTTCTTATGTGCACTGATCCACTTATCTGTATACAACAAGAGGGGAGCAGAAATCGTTGTGTGTGTGTGTGGGTGTGTGTTTTTCTGTGTGGGTGTGTGGGTGTGTTTCTTTGCAAGTGCATCTATGAAAATTCAAATCGTCCACGACCAATTCAATTCTCTGCAAATTGACTGTAATATTTGCAATTTAGATTACAATATTATCTCCATGGCATACAGAATATTGTAAAGTGAGGACATGAAACCAAAGTTTTTGTATATTTGTGTGTGTGAGTGTGTATGTGCATCTGTGTGTGTGTGTGTGTGTGTGTGTGTGTGTGTGTGTGTGTGTGTGTGTGTGTGTGTGTGTGTGTGTGTGTGTGTGTGTGTGTGTGTGTGTGTGTGTTTGTGTGTGTGTGTGTGTGTGTGTGTGTGTGTGTGTGTGTGTGTGTGTGTGTGTGTGTGTGTGTGTGTGTGTGTGTGTGTGTGTGTGTGTGTGTGTGTGTGTGCATGTGTGGTGTGCATAGGTGTGTATGAATTGAACAATATCAATCACCCTCAATATTCTCTCAGAGGTATTGTCATTACATTGTTTCCCTTCATTTACACTGTTAATGACCGGCCTCTCTCACCCTCTCCCTTCCTCTCACTTTCTCTCCCCCACCCCCTCTGTCTCCGCCTCCCTTCACTCTCCCTTTCATTCTCACTCTCTCCCCAGCAAACACACACACACACACACACACACACACACACACACACACACACACACACACACACACACACACACACACACACACACACACACACACACACACACACACACACACACACACACACACACACACACACACACACACTAAATGTGCTGCAGCCTGATTGTGTCTTAATAAATGTATCACCCCCTGACGTGGCCTGAATAGATAATGTATCAGTATTAATGATTAGCTTGCTCATTATTCTTCATGATCTAACTTTCAAAAGGGTCAGCTTGCCATTAAAACTTTTCTGCAGGTTAACTCATTTATCACTGAACCATTGCTGAAAACAATGAAAACACCTCCAGTCCAACAGCAGTTTTTATTTATTCTGTAGTTTGGTGGGGTCTACCTTGATAGTTCTCCACTACAAAGCCCTTGACGCGTAAATTAACCCTCCATTTTTATGTTCCACCTTTTCCCTTAACCTAAAATGTATAAAGTTGTACTATGGTGCACATTCTTTGCCAACTACAAGAGATCTGCTTTTGGATGTGCACTCTAGTTCGACTCGAGCAAGTAAGATTCTGGGCGCTCCCCTCAGGCCTCCCTCCAAGGCCAGCCAAACACGTGACCAGCTCTCCAGCTCCAGCAGGGGAGCCTTGCGGAGTTCACCAGGCAGGCGTAATGAGTGTACGGGCAGAGCGCCTGCAGACGCCAGGTAGGGTGGAACACAGGCAGCTAGGTCGTCCAAACATTTCATTTGTGCCAAATGAAGGGCTTATTACAGGCCTGCGACCATCACAGATACCTTATCTTTTACCTTTTTTTGTTTTATTGATTGCTGTCGGGATTCTCAAAATTGAAACAAATATTTTTCTAAAATACATTGCCTACTTTAGCCTCAAACCTCCTGGCACGAACTCCTATGAAACCCAATGGGCCCTATTTTGACGGCCTGGAACGCAATTGAAAACCGCGAAACGGAATTAACTTTGTGGGCGGATCTCTTGCGCTTTTGCTATTATACCGGCGGATAAATTACTCTTGCGCCCGACACAAATCTAAAATGGGTTGGTCTGAATGCCGAAGGTGTGTTTTGGGCGTAACATGCAATAAACCAATGAGAGTGCCATCTCCCATCCCCTTTATGAGCGCATTTGAACCTGACGAGTTGATATTTTGACAGCGTGTTTGCATGACCACATGCATTTCAAACTTGTGATTGATATGCGGCAATACATTATAACAAACATAGTTTCTTACCAGTATTGTATAGGTTATCGTTATCGACTTGTGTTCATCATGTGTACCCCGGCCCCGTTAATATACATTGCAATGTAGCTACTGTATTATGCGTTACGTGTTTAGTTTGCGTCTGTTTAAACAGATGGGTGCACACACGCGCCAAGCATCACCAATATTCATTCATTCTTTTAAAAACTCACTCACGGTAAATCTATCTTTTCTCACGATCAAATACTCATCAATCCTAAAAGTTATGGGCTTGTACAAGATCAATGTGTCAAGAAAATATGTGTTTGCTGTATGGTGTTTGCAGATGCATTGATTTAACAGTAGGGGAGAGCCGGGTCGATTGAAACACTTTTCAGTTTAACGTATTTTTTAAAGATGACGTTACGTATATAAATAATTTCATCATGTGATCAACAACTCACATGTGTATTCTCTTGGTTACAAATGTAATTTAATACATATGTTGGATGATCGTGCTGTTTTTTAACTTTGAACGTAAGTTGACATTTGTTTCAAACGCCCCGCCTAGTCGGGACGTTTGAAACACATATGCGGGACGAATGAAACAGCATATTTTAAACAGAAACTATTGACCTTACTCTTGTTTTTATGCAACATACCGGACAGCATAGGCCTACCAGTGTACTCGTCATTGCAGAAATTTCCCATAATTTCTCATAATATAAATAGGTTAACAAATATTTTTGTCCTGTGCGTAATTGTCAAGATGCACATTTCGATTAAAACTCACCTTTTTTCTTTTATATCAGTTGGACGACTACATTTTCATTTAATTTACGTGTTTCCCTGTCCTCAGTCATGTTTAGGGATGCATAGTTGAACATCCAGTTATTTATTTTAAACAAACTGGTGACGTGCGGGACGTTTGAAGCAAGTGTTTCAATCGCCCCACAGCGACTACTGCCACTTAAACCTTTTTTGCCTCTTAACTTCAAAACTCTGACATTGCACACTATAGGACAGGTTTAAGTACAAATACATCTGTAGTATTGTCACATTATTATGCCAGGAAACAAAAAACACAACTCTTTATTACAAAAAAACTGCCGCAGAGAAATCTTTTCTTGCCGTACTCAAAAACAGGTCGCAGGGATAACATTTGAATGGTATGAGTCTGTCTTGCGTGCTGAACGTAGTGATGAAATTTGACGTGAAAGACTTGCGTGGTTTTCGAGGAAATCGCTGTGTTACAATCGTCCCGTATTTCAATCGACCCGGCTCTCCCCTGCAACTTATTACCGCTGCATCAACTGTTCTTTCCCAAATAATTTACCCTAAATCGAGATGTTGTTCTGGAAGGCTGGGATATACTTTGCTTGAGTTTATTAATGTTATTATTATTATTTTAACGCATGGCATAGCCTACTACAGTGTTCATTCCTGCAGCCCCGATGGAAAAAATATGTTTGCACAATCCACATGCTGTTTCTATGCAGTTTCACACATATGAACAATCTTTGACATAAATTAGGCTAATTGTTTGCATGTTTGTCCTGTGTATAGCCTATAGTGTGTGTTGGGTACGTTGGCTGCGGGGGAAAATCATCTTTGCGCCGGGTGCAAAGTAGCAATGATACATGTGTCGGTGTAGAAAGTGAATTGCGCTGGGTGCAAGATGGAGCCCAATGTGTCAAACCTATGACCTTTTTTGGTGCCTCTGATCAAAGCAATTTTCATCCCTCAGTAGGAAGTTGCCTACCCGGTAAAAGTTCAGCATAAACAAAACCGTGGTCACCACGATCCCTTGCTCGCGGGGCAGAAGTCCCACTGATTGCTCTGCCCTGCTGAATCCTCTGTAAGCCGCATCATCTCATAATGACACTGCAGTGTCAGGCGTCTGTGCCTTAATAGGGCAGTGGGTGTGGAGGAGATGGACTGAGGCGTGTGCTGAATGCCCCCAAACACTGTCATGGCGGAGCTCATTACAGCTGAAGGGAAGAGCAGCCTCAACTGGGAGACACCGCGCCCAGAAGCCTCCAGCGTCCTCAGCTGGATGTTATGAGGCCAACAAGACAGCAATCACCACAGTCATTAGAGCTGCATAATTAGGCACGCCCATGTATGTATGTGTGTGTGTGTGTGTGTGTGTTTTTTCCCTCCTCCGCTCTGTTTTCTCTCCCGTTATGTTCTTCTTCCTCTGAAAGGGGGGCATGGTGACAACACTGGGGACTGTATGAAATGAGAGGTTAGGGGCAGACAATGACCAAGAGGTTAATGGATGACAATAATAGGTAGAGAGAGGAGAGGGAAAAAAAAATATATATATATAGACCATCTTCTTAAACCACGACACACACACCGACACACACACACACAAGACACACACACACACACACACACACACACACACACACACACACACACACACACACACACACACACACACACACACACACACACACACACACACACACACACACACACAAACACACACTCTCTCTGTTGAGTGTTAGACTGGTACAGATTCAACGCTTCGTCTGTCCTCTGTGCACAGAACTTGCAATTATCACATTACTGTACAGAGCAGAATATATTAAGAAGTCATCAGCCTGCGATGTTTGAACATACTTACTGTTGTCTAGTTAGCGTCTGTCTGTGTTTACATCGATGTGTGTGTGTGTGTGTGCGTTTGTGTCTGTCTCTTGTGCTACAAGGCTGTATAAAGGCTGTACAAAGCAGCAAACACACAGACAGACACCCACACTCGGAGACACTCGGGTAGCAGCGATAGACACTCTGAACAGTGGCGTACTTCATGACCCTCTGAGGAGCCATGACGGCGCTGGGGACGCGCCAGAGCCTGGCAGGCACAGGGAGCGAGGCGCAACAGAAAGCATTCTCCAGCCTGCCCTGCATCGCGCTTTGGCATCTTGTAATCCAAAAGCCCCGGCGTCCAAAACAGCCAGAGCTCTTATCTGTGTCTCTCTCCCTTTTCCGCCTCACATGTTGAGACAGGATTCACACCAGCGATCACAATATTTGAGATTAAACAAAACATACAAAAAACAGTTGGAAGCAGGAATCGGCTCTGGAAACATGTTGTCACGGGCAGTGCAGTGAAGCGGGGGTGAGGTAGTGCGGGGGTTTTACCCGTGTTGTTAGCACGCTGGCCGGGTGAGCCCTCGAACCGTGGCGCGGCCATGTCCCCCGTGTGGCTCTACAGATCCTCAGAGGAGCAGGCCAGCCAGTGTTGGTCGGTTACGGGCTGACAGTAGGACTCAGACAGGTGCCTAGCAACCCCTGCTTGACCAGGGCTCCCGTTCTCTCTTCAACATGGCTACTCTCCCTAATCGTTAATATGACACACACACATGCACACACACACACACACACACACACACACACACACACACACACACACACCCTAAATGAACACCAAAATACGCAGATGCAGGCAAACTCGGTATAATGGAAAATACAGGGTTTCTGTAATGGTATATATACCAAGAAATATGACAAATTAAACTGGTGCAAAAATTGGCTCACCCACAACGTTAATGATGGTGTATATCTTGTGTTGTATGGAGTGACCAGCAGCAGAACTAACTGAAGGCCTAAAAAGGAACTACATGCTAGTCTATACCTCAAATTTCCTACAGGCAGTTAGAGGAGCTACATGCTAGTCTATACCTCGAATCCCCTACAGGCAGTTAGAGGAACTACATGCTAGTCTATACCTCAAATCCCCTACAGGCATTTAGAGGAACTACATGCTAGTCTATACCTAAAATCATCTACAGACAGTTAGAGGACCTATATGCTAGTCTATACCTCAAATCATCTACAGGCAGTTAGAGGACCTATATGCTAGTCTATACCTCAAATCATCTACAGGCAGTTAGAGGACCTATATGCTAGTCTATACCTCAAATAACCTACAGGCAGTTAGAGTACATGCTAGACTCTCTCTGTCCTTCTCTCTCTCGTTCTCTAAACATATATATTTATCATTGGAAGTTATGTCCTCATACTTTCTCCTTCAGTCCGAGCCAAGATGATACGCGGCCACTGTGAGGGAGACACAGAAAGTCTCTTTGAGGGCATAACCACAACACAGATTTAAGAGCCATGAATAACCAATGGGCTGCTTTCAATGTGATTGAATCCAACTTTATTAGCATTCGGTGTGTCTTTGTGCGCGGAGGCTGAGCTGGCTCAGCGGGCTCGGACCGGGCTGCAGCTGGTGCAGAGGAGGGCGAGGAGGCACAAAGAGAGGCTTAACCTATTGAAGGCGCCCCTCGGGGAGGGGAGGGGTGGTGGGGGGGGGGACGTCACTGTGCACCAGTTTGAGCAGCGTCGACCATTTCGGCTCCACATGGATCCACATGGCGGACACCGAGGAACCGAAGCACACACCTGGGGCCGCAAACGCTCACACAGAGATTTATTTCTCATTTGAATGGTTTAACCGTCTGATGTATTTACTGATGTATTCGTGTCGCAGACACATATACCCTTGTTGATGTCACAGATTCCTCCGTTTCCGCCTGGAGATCTCCCTCTGAAAAGGGCTTTTTTCTCAACAGTGGAAGATTATCTCAGGAATATATATTCCCCCTCGGCGATGACTTACATCTAAAAATGTTCAATGTCTCTGCCTTGTTGTGGCAGTGTCAGCCCCGAAACTAAAAGATGAAAGTGAAAACTTGCTTAAAAATCTAAAACATTTAAATCCACTCTCAGATTGGAGCAAGAGGTTTGGGTTTTTTAATCCTAGCTGAAGGGTTGTAGGTTCCAATCCCAATGACCACACAATCCACCTGTAGGCATCCCTTGGCAGGAACCCCTTCTTGCTCATTAATGACACTCCCTAAAAAATGAATCACTGTGAGTGGTTTTGGATGCAGCCATCTAAATGACTAAAGAGTCAATCCTAAACGGGAGCTTCATCACACTTCACCACCGCGGCACGGTCACCACACCAGGGTGTGCGGCGGCGGTTGATGGGTGGTTGTGCGCCTTCTGTATCCCCCTCCAGGGACTCGTTGCTGCTGCAGTGCACTTCCCTGGCGCGGCAGTGTTGGCTAATCTGTACCCTGCAC
>NC_079412.1:9006599-9011599 GCF_026213295.1 Gadus chalcogrammus | reverse complement strand
CACACACACACACACAAACACACAAACATACACGCCCATACAAAAATGCCAGCAATAAAACGATGAGGTAGCTTTAGCACAAGAGTGTTTCTGCATCTATTTGTGTGTGTGTGTGTGTGTGTGTGTGTGTGTGTGTGTGTGTGTGTGTGTGTGTGTGTGTGTGTGTGTGTGTGTGTGTGTGTGTGTGGGTGTGTATGTGTGTTTGTGTGAGGGCAGCTTATGTGCTGGGAATAGGCTTTGGGGGATTTCAGGCGGTGTGTGCTGTTACTGATTCCAGCCGGCTTCATGCGGATAGATTCGTTTCACATCTGTAAACATGACTTTTGAAAAGGGGGAATGCACAATAATAATATTTCAATATCCAGACGGGCTTGGCTCTTTTGGCCGTCAAATTGGTGGAATGTCCTGGATCGATATCCCGCATGAGAGCAAATTAAATGATTGGCGAGGAGGCGATTCTAATGAATATGAACCAGTCTCCATATCCCCTGCACAAAGGAACCATTGATTCACATCCAGATATTGATGCAGATCACAAAAGAACGCAGTGGTACACGCATACTAGAAAAGACTCGTTTGAAACGTCTGCTAACCGAGCATGAAAACGGAGAGCGGATATTTCTTTAAGGGACACGGTCCACGCTGGTGAGTTGACGTGCAGCAGGAACGGCAGCATGGCCCGCAGGCCACCCACGGCTGGGGCACCGCGGTCAGCCGCTCTGATGAGGGAGGCGCACGGAACACCGCGCTGAGGGGAAGGCTCTCTGACATGACGGCTGCTCCTGACAGTCCTGTTGGAGACGGATAGTATATCACCTGGTCCCTGCTTCCCCTGTCTGTCTATCTATATATTTGTCTATCTATCTATCTGTCTGTCTGTCTATCTATCTATCTATCTATCTATCTATCTATCTATCTATCTATCTATCTATCTATCTATCTATCTATCTATCTATCTATCTATCTATCTATCTATCTATCTATCTATCTATCTATCTATCTATCTATCTATCTATCTATCTATCTATCTATCTATCTATCTATCTATCTATCTATCTATCTATCTATCTATCTATCTATCTATCTATCTATCTATCTATCTATCTATCTATCTATCTATCTATCTATCTATCTATCTATCTATCTATCTATCTATCTATCTATCTATCTATCTATCTATCTATCTATCTATCTATATATATATATATATGTGGATCTTGGCCGTTACCAATACCAATGTTCAGCTACTATTTCTCAATACTGATACAGATGTTTTGTAACTCGTCGACAGCCACAAGGCCTGCCCAGGCCTCCATTCAGCGCCTCTCAGCCCCATGCACTGCCCCCATGAGCTGGCCCCACGCGCTGGCCCCCATGGGCTGGCCCCCATGGGCTGGCCCCCATGAGCTGGCCCCATGCGCTGGCCAACATGAGCTGGCCCCCACTCGCTGGCCCCCATGAGCTGGCCCCTATGAGCTGGCCCCTATGAGCTGGCCCCTATGGGCTGGCCCCCACGCGCTGGCCCCCATGAGCTGGCCCCATGCGCTGGCCCCCATGAGCTGGCCCCCACGCGCTGGCCCCACGCGCTGGCCCCCACGCGCTGGCCCCCGGGGGCCCTCCGAAGGCCCTGCAGTGGTTGGCGTGTTGCAGCAGAGTGTGGCGCTGGCTTGGTGCTCTGCCAGCAAAGCCAGGTGGTGGGAATCTGTCTGAGATTAAACCGCTGGCTAACCAGCTGCCCTGGTCCCAGCGGGCCCCCCGGACCTCCGCTGACGCTGGGCAGAGGGTCCGGGCTCCAGGTGCCAACAGGGGACAGCCGCAGCGGTCACAGGCGAGAGAGCTCAGGGCGGCCGTCGACGAACCTCCACCCAGCGGGTTACACTCTGGTTCACCGCAGAACGCTTCCTTCCTTTCTTTTTGCCACACCAGAGGACATAGATTCCCAGTTTGGCCAGTTTGACCATATCCTCTCACGGGAAGCTCTATTGAAAGGAGGCAGCAATACATTTTTCTGAATATTTTTGTTGACATTCAAACCAATTCTCTCCAACGTATTGTTGTGATAAAATGTTGCTCTAATGCATAACCTTAAAGCTACCAGCAAAGACGTAGCCAAATTAATGCTGTGGACTTCAGATGGCCCACTTTCTTCAAATGTTTTAACATTTCTGTCAGATCCCACACATCCCTTCAGATATGTATATTGCCTTTCTTACATAACCTGGTGCTAGGAGATAAGAGACAATAGCAGCAAGGAAATCACATGGAGTGTACCCTTTTGGGCAGCAGTCTGTGTGTCACTGCCTTTGTGTGTAAGTGTTTGTTTGTGTGCAGCTTTTGATGAAGACAGACAGCAGAGCAAGACAGAGGGAGAAAGCTAGTGTGTGAGTGTGTGTGTGCAGGTGTGAATGTGTGTGTGCAGGTGTACGTGTGTGTGTGTGTGTGTGTGTGTGTGGGTTTGTGCTCGCATGTGTGTGCGTTAGTGTGTGTGTTTGTTTTTATGCGCTTTTGATTTCAATACCCCACTGTTCGCTCTTCTTTCCTGCTGTGCATGTCACGGCACATCTCTGATTGCCAGATGTGTTTACAGTCCACTGTGTATGGTGTGTGTGTGTATGTGTGTGTTTATATATGTGTGTCTTCCTCTGGGCTGCTTGGTGTCTATGCTTGTTGAGTTGTGTGCTTCCACAGGCATATTAGGCCCAGGTGTGGGTGTGTGAGTATGTGTGTCTTAGTCTCTGCGTGAGATCTGTGTGCTGAAGATGCTGATGTTGGTTTGTTTTGACAACACGCTGATTGGAGCTACCGCCGCGATGCAGGGAGTGTGTGTGTGTGTGTGTGTGTGTGTGTGTGTGTGTGTGTGTGTGTGTGTGTGTGTGTGTGTGTGTGTGTGTATGTCTGTGACTGTTTGTCAGCGCTTATGTGAGCCGTGCATCTGCAAACTATGTCAATCTTTAGGAGATGCCTAATCAAGCACAATCCAATTTGACTCTGTTTGAGTGCATGGGAGTGTGTCTGCGCGTATGCTGGTGAGTTGTGTTGAGGGAAGGGTGCTTGCATATGTGTGGATGTGTGAGTTGTTACAACTAATTTAATTACACCTCACCTCAACCCCAACCCTCGCCCTACAAACATCTCTAGAGTATAAATTACCCCCCCCCCCCCCACACACACACACACACAGACACATTACCCGCGAGCCCTGATATGAAATATTCCGGCTATGCTACATCATCTTTCTTATGGTTCAGAGAGCCTCAGTCCCTCCCTATTATTTCCCACAGCTTCATTAATTCAATGCAGGCCTCCTTCCTGCAGAACAGTACTGTATATATAGCATAATGAGTTTCCTGGCGTCGTTGATTTGAAGCAGGATACGCATATACACTCCCACGTGTGCCCAAGCTGTAACTTCTTCTGCGCCAGCCTCTAATGATTTGTCATTTCTACATACCCAGGCCAGGGCCCCTCTGTGTGAAGTTGCATGAACTGAGGGAGTAGGAAGGGCCGTCTGAAACCACAGACACAATGCTCTTGGTAGGCTACTGTTCAGCACTTGACACAAGCTTCAGCCGTAGATTGGATATGATACATGGTAGTGCTTCCCTCCCAATAGTGATCTGATACATGGTGGTGATTCCCTCCCCACAGTGATCGGATACATGGTTCTGAATCTATTACACGTCTCTCTTTTGTACAGTTCTCTTCGTGTCTCTTTTTGTGGTTTCTTTTATTCGTTTTAGCTCTTTTTCAAAGTAAGTAGCTTTAAACAACCTTGTTTGAAATCAATATTATGTATTACATTATACATTATATTATTAGTATTAGTAAAGTCCAACGGCTATGTGTGGCTATCGGACGCGGATGTCTAACAGTATGTTTTTCTCTCAGAGACTGCACTGTTACACGAATGATCCAATCCAATTATAGCAGTAGCGTGTTCCTATGCTTCACATGGATGGTTGATATTGTGCAATCAACACTCTGAAATTCAAAATGAATCCATGCACATTTGATGAGGAGGACTAGAAAACAAGTGTGTGAACGAACAGGGCTGCATTTAATGAGTGTGGAGATGAATTGCACGGAAGCCATTACGGATCAGACATAGCACGGCATTGCAAACACGACGTGCTGATTAAGATTCATATATTTAATTTGTTCATCCAATTTGCAGACGCAGATGTGACAATGCTGTCACTTGCAAGGAGCTTCACTCAAACTCCAATTGAGGAGTAGTAGCTTTGAAATTGAAAATGGTTGTGTGGTATGTGCATGTCCATCTCAATGTGTATGTGTGACTGTAGTTAGTGTAGTGTGTGTGTGGGTGTATATACATGTGTGTGAGTGTGTGTGTGTTTGTGTGCATGTGTGTGCATGCATGGATTTTCGAGTGTGAGTATTAGCTAGTGTGTGTACATGTATTGTACATGTATGTGTTGATTTGCATTTTTTTAAATATCTGTGCGTGTGTCTGTGTGTGTGTGTGTGTGTGTGTGTGTGTGTGTGTGTGTGTGTGTGTGTGTGTGTGTGTGTGTGTGTGTGTGTGTGTGTGTGTGTGCGTTTGTGGTCGTGCGTGTATGTGAGCGTGTTTGTGTGTGGGTGTGGGTGTTTTGGTGGGTGTATGTGTGTGTGGGTGGGTGTCACAGCGTGTGTGCAGGTGTCACCGTGTTTGTGTGGGTGTCACCGTGTGTGTGTGTGTGGCTGTCACCGTGTGTGTGTGCGTGCCTGCGTGTGTGTGTGTGTTCCTGCATGCCGCTGCCATGTTCATACGGGGAGTGCATGTGAGCATCGGCGGCAGTCAGAGTTAAAATGATTGACACACGTCAAAGCCTCCCCTCCCTGGAGAGCGCGGGCTGTCGTGGAGGCACATCTTTGGCTCAAAGAGAGAAGGGGATCGGGGGGTGGGGGGGCTGTATCTGTGTGTGAGCGGAGGGGTGTGTGTGTGTGTGTGTGTGGGTGTGTGTCTGTGGGGGGGGGGGGGGGGGGGGGGGGGGGGGGGG
>NC_079412.1:9004202-9006499 GCF_026213295.1 Gadus chalcogrammus | reverse complement strand
CACACACACACACACACACACACACACACACACACACACACACACACACACACACACACACACACACACACACACACACACACACACACACACACACACACACACACACACACACACACACACACACACACACAGGCTAACTAGCAGCTGTTTGTAGTGTCTTTTGCATATTAAACCATAACAAAGCAAGGCAGTAAATTCTTAAAATCACTGAATCTCCATCACTTGGTTCTATTGGCCTCAAATCGTTAATTGATTTAAACATTGGAACAAAACACACTTTTGTTACCATTTATCTTGCTGAGGTTGGGAATTAATGTATTTAATTAGCATGCACAACAGCATGCTACATTAATGGTTTCCTGGGCGACGCCTGTTGTTGCTGCCAGCTGAAATAATTCACGAGTAATAAAACTAACGTTTAATTCATATAAACCATCGTTTTTACTCCAGCCAACCCCCGTCGGCTGGTTCTGGATGTCATGACACCTTTAATATTTATTGCAGAGATTAACATGTTTGAACCCTTTCTCCCACATATTAGTGCAAACAGCGAGTGTGGCTGCTGATTGATCATTTATCCTCTGATAATAATTTCCTGTGCATGTGACCAGAGAAATAACAGACGTCAGCTCGCCATGCTGGTCATTTCTTGAACTATCCTCTTAAGGGGGTGATATCAGGCTTTTTGGACTTTTCCTTTTTCTTTTAGACTGATATATGCAAATTTGTACATGTTTAGCGTCTGCCAAGCTAGAACAATCCGAGCCAGGGGGAGTCTTCGTGTCCACCAAGAAAGGCCTTCAATAAGTGCGTGAAACAGCTCTTTTGTGCTCAAATTTTTACTTTGCCTCCCGGCAACACGCAATGTTCACAACTTCTCGGCGGGATTGAATTTGCCGACACACGTGCAAAGGGTTTAAAAAAACAATCCCAAATGAGTGGGCATGCTGACCAATCACAGCAGACTGGGCTACTTGGGAGGGGGGCCTTACAATGACATGATACAAAACAGAACGTTTTGGAAAGCTACTGAAATTGGTTTTGCAGAAATAAACAGTTTGAGAATAATATTTTTCTTTTCAACATACAGGCATGTAACCCTATTCTATTAGTACCCCCAAATACAATTATTGACCCTAGAAAAAGCATGATATGGGATCTTTAATGCTGACACCACCATCCCCTGAGGTGAACTGGGCTTCAATACCCGGGTGCTCCTGCTAATCCTCCAGGTAGATCGTGTGGAGGGCTGCTCTGCCAGGTGGGTCGCCCCAGGCAGGCTCCCTGACTCCCCCAGCAGTCCAGTCGCATCATCATGCCCTGGTGCGTTCCCGACCGGATACCAAACCACCGCAGCCAACACCAGCAGACTCCGGCCCAAACCTCCAAAGCAACCATCATGCTTTGTTCTCTCATGCATAGAGTGTGTTTGTGTGTGCGTGAAAGCAAGAGCAGTCATGAGTATAGTCTGGTACGTGGGTGCTTGTGTGTGGGGAACCGGGTGCGTGTGTGTGTCACTCTAGTGTGTGTAACTCAGTGGCGATTTCTCTAAGACTGCAAGGGAAGCTCAGCTTCCCCTAAAGTTTCGAACATTAAATTGTCAAATATGTATTGTTGTGTTAACATTTCATGGACTACAAATTCGTTAAAATACGTTCATGTCGAAGACAAGTTCGATAAGAATCTTATCCAAGACTGACTCGATTTTGTTAACTTCTCATACATTCCCGTAATGTCAATGCATTAGACCGTAGAAGCCGAGCGTCCATTCACTTCAATGAGACTGCATGGAACAGTTTTTTTCATTGCCTCGAAACTCGACGGTCATTGGATAAATGCCCAGATTTGTCCCGCCCCCGGACGCTCAGCGTCTCTGGGGGTGGATGGAGCAGTGGGCTGGCCTGGGCTAGCCTGGACGCTGGGCTTCCGTGTTATGATTGGAGGATCAGTCGAAAGTCTGAATCACTTTTTGATTGACAGCTATTTTGAGATATACACAGTCACTTCACTATCTGAGTTCAGTGACAGTCCCATCGCGGATTTTGCAAGTGAAGTCTCATGACAAACTGCAACACATTTCTTGGTATTTGCTTGGCGAAATTGCTTCCATTATTAATTTAACAGGGTCACAGACCATTTTCTTGAAAAGGAACGGAGGGCCGAATTGAGGTATAAATAAATTGACAACTATTTTGATGTAGGCCAAAAATGAGCTTCCCCTCTTTAAAAGACCAGCAGCCGCCACTGGTGTAACTCTAGTCTATGATTGGAGGCATGGCCGTCTGGGCTTGGCC
>NC_079412.1:8984202-8999202 GCF_026213295.1 Gadus chalcogrammus | reverse complement strand
TAATTTTAATTTATTTATATTTTATTTGGTCATTGTTGTTTAGTTCTGGTCATTGTTTTAATTCTGCCATGGATATGTTACTTAAATTTCAAATAATACTTGGATTTTTTTCTAAAATAAATACTTGATTCTTGACTCTTCTCTCTCTGTGTCCCTCTTACACGTACACAGATACAATCACAAACACATGGAGCTGTTTTGTCTATGGGACAGTATTTATTTGCATTATGTCTGTAAATAGATCGATATCGAATCGAATCGGATCGAATCGTGGATCAAATCGGATCGTGACCTTATGAATCGGAATCGGATCGATCCAGGAAATTCGGATCGATTCCCAGCCCTAGTGGTTGATATGGACCCCCGCCCCCCCAACCCCCAGTTATCCATATGCACTGTTTTTTATTTAATACAATAAGTTACATGAACACAACATTCTGATCAACCCCCAAACATATTGATTCTAGATTCCTGGAATAGGTGCAGGACGCTGTGATGAGGAACATTAATGTACACAACGTAAGCACCGTTCATTTTGCTAATTACTTTATGAGTTCCATGTAAAGGTTAATTTGCACAAACTTAGATGAAGATGGATCACCATAATAGTGCAATGTCATTTACTAATTTAAGGATAAAGGATTTAGCCGGCACTGCTCTGCTATGCTCCAAACCACAGCTCACTTGATGCCATCACGACGTAAAGGTCGGCAGCCTTTACGTCGTGATGAACGTTGATTGTGTTGTTTTTGTGTCGTGAACTAGGTTCTGCTGGCTAGTAAATAGGCATATATTCTAATGTGTCTTTTGAAGGCCATCCGCAGTTACCACAGTTGCGCACAGACATATTTGTTACGTTAGACGTATACGATTATCAATTTGGGGATTCCAGCCCTAGAAAAATTACTCTCATAGCCTCTGAGAGACGCCCTGAGAAAGCCCTGAGAAACTCTTCCATTCAAAATGCACGGGTTTACATTTTGTTCTGTGTAGCACGAAAAGAGTCGGACAATCATGCTCTGGGACACGATACAATAGTCATTTTTTTGTTAGCATGAGCACGAAATCGAGTGTAACCTAGTTGGTTTGTGTGTGTGTGTGTGTGTGTGTGTGTGTGTGTGTGTGTGTGTGTGTGTGTGTGTGTGTGTGTGTGTGTGTGTGTGTGTGTGTGTGTGTGTGTGTGTGTGTGTGTGTGTGTGTGTGTGTGTGTGTGTGAGTTTGTGTGAGCATAATAGCAGGTTTTTTCTGGGAGCAGGATGCCAGGAAGTGAGATAATGGGGGCAGTCCCTCTGACCCCTCATGGGTGCTCTGGGCTGGAGGAATTGATGCATCACCTCTTGCCGTTCTCCAACATGCAAAGGTCTCATGTTAAAAGGTAGCACTGGAGGAATAGTAGGCAGATCCAAACATTATCAAGTGTGTGGGTGTTTGTGTGTGTGTGTGTGTGTGTGTGTGTGTGTGTGTGTGTGTGTGTGTGTGTGTGTGTGTGTGTGTGTGTGTGTGTGTGTGTGTGTGTGTGTGTGTGTGTGTGTGTGTGTGTGTGTGTGTCTGTCTGTGTATGTGTTAGGGCTGTGCAGATTTCTTTATTGCAGTCTGTCCTCGGGGGATCTCTGAAAATAATCAGAATTCATAACAGCAGCAGGGCCGTAGCCAGGACATTAGTACTGTGGTGGCCAGCCTCGGCCAGTCTCATATTTGGGGTGGCACTTGATTATGGGGGGCGGGGGGCGATATTTATTCAAAATGTCAAAATATAACACTTTCAATAACAATAATAAGTCAAAGTTAGATCAAACTAATAGTGCATATATTTCAGCTTTCTTTAGACCGCTTCCGTTCAAGATTTTTTAATTGTATCTCTTCAGACTCGGGGGGCCAGCAGGGTGGCCAATCTCTGACCAGGGGGGCCGTTGCTTGTTGATTATCTAAATAGCTAGGGTAAAGGTGACTTATTGTTTTGCCTTCACAGCGTATTTCAAAACTCAACTATCTTTTTTTTTTATAAATGTGAGAAGTGAAAACAATCGAGAAAAGAAACAATCTGAAATAATCTGTTAAAGCCTGGAGGATCTAATTTGCTAATTAAAATATAGCACATTTATTTCTGTAGGCGCAGCTTTAGCTTTGGGAGGTTCGATTACGCAGGTTCATCTTGAAAAAACAAAGGTGTGAGTTCTCCACACCAGTGAGACCTTACAACCAGATGATGCCTGGCATTAAGGCCCTGACACCAAGGCCGGCTGTTGTCTCGCAGGGTTGTGTTACACCTCAGAGACTGCGGCCAACAGCCAACTAGCACGCACGTTCTGCGCCTGCGCAAGAGGAAATATCTCTTCCCATCAACAGGACACAGTCAGGGCCAGGAGAAGTGAATTCACAATGCCTATCTTTCCCTGTCTGAATCGGAGCCGGCAGAGACCACTGCTGTAGAATTATTTAATAAACTGTTTTTCCTTTTTATTTAAAAAAACCTTTTATTTTTAGTGAAGCAAAAAGCAAAACTACAATATCACGTAGGACTGCTGCATAGACGTCAATGGCTTCCCAATCCACGGTCCGCCTTGAACGCAGCCTCAGGTTCTCTGAAGACGCGCCGCTTCCAGCATATGACACTTCCAATCATCACAAAGCAAAGAGCTGGTTTGAACCTTGACATGTTTCGATGAAATGGCTTGGTATTCACCCGAAGATAGGAACCACAGGCGGGGGACGGTTTGCCCTACGAGGAACACAACTCTGAACCGGGTCTATTCATGTTGATTCAATTAGCGACCTGTTGCTATTAAATAAATAAGACGGTTACCAGACCTGGTGAGACGGAGGTCAATGGTGACGATAGATTACAATCAAAATGACGTGAATGGCACACCCCTAATGTGTGTGTGAGTGTGCATGCAGAAAAACGATTTAGTGTGCAGACATTTGACTGATTGCACGCACATCATACACACACATATACGATGGCATTTGAATGAAGGTTTCTGAATAAAAAAATACCTGCCTCTCTCCTTCCGCCAATTATACTGATCTCTCTCTCTCTTGTTGTAATTGTGTGTCGTGCTAAAAGTCTGTTTTTCTCCCACCGCGCTAAACTTGGGGAATATTTGTTGTTTGCTGATTTGTTTCATGGCAATACTAACATGACCATCGCTGGGCCAGTGAACCTCAGTATGATAAAGTACAAAAAAACAAAACCTATAAACCTATAAAGTACAAAAACACAAAACCTATTAAACCAGAGCTTCATTGGTGGACAGGAACACAAAGGTACTGAATACCGTATTGTAAAGTGAATCTCCATTCCTCTCCCTTTAGCTGGTCTGACGCAGGATGTCTGTGTTTCCCCAGAATGCGGGAGCGAGGTCCGTGTGTCTGTGGAGTCGGGGTGTGGAGTCTACTGATCTCTCTCTGCCTGGCATCGCTCACACATGCGCACAGGAGCCACACGGGTAAGGCTTTGTGTGTGTCTCTACGTAGCTGGTTCTATTGTGCGTGTGTTTCTGTGTGTCTGTGTGTGTGTGTGTACCTGTTTGCCTCTGTGAGTGTGTGTGCACTCACAAATGTATGTGGGTGTGTGTGTGTGTGTGTGTGTGCCCGTGTGTATACTTTTGTCTGCATCTGTGTGTGTGCACTTGAATGTGTGTGTGGGTGTGTGTGTGTGTGTGTGTGTGTGTGTGTTTGTACTTCGATGTGTGTGTGTGTGTGTGTGTGTGTGTGTGTGTGTGTGTGTGTGTGTGTGTGTGTGTGTGTGTGTGTGTGTGTGTGTGTGTGTGTGTGTGTGTGTGTGTGTGTGTGTGTGTGTGTGTGTGTGGCTTGCGTCCTCATCCTGTGTCATTCCTGGTTGCCCCTTCTACAGTTGCTGCCGCTGCTGTTTTTCGGCAAATGTACTTTCTTTAGTTCAGTTACGTAGGAATGTATAGTGCCCTTGAGGCGCCAGGGAGAACTTCCAGGCCACATCCACAACGAAATAAGACACTGAGAGAGACTCTTGGGTTGGAAGAACACCTGAAAAGTGGCTAAATAACGGTTCCAAGGGACGGGGACGAGTGTAATGGCAGGGGGGACTCATCGAACAAGAGGATTTTCCATTCCAGGGAGAATGAGCGGTGCTCTGTAATCTCCCACCGTCAGAGCGAGGTGGTGCTTCTGCTGGGTTTGGACCGGCCAATCCACTGCTCTCTAATCCCCAGGGCTGGAGGCTCACAGAGACAGCAGAGTCCTGGCTCTGTCAACAGAACTCTCCTCACTCTCCACGTCATGCCTCCCTCCTCACACTCCCTGTCTGTGGAACAGAGACGACGGGGAACTCTAGAACACATGTAGAAGCCCTCACAGGCACAAGCACACACTTGGCTGCGTATCAACCTATGTCTCAGCGGATCATTTATTCAAGGTTTATGCATTCATGTTTGAGAGGGAGTTCGGTTTTCGTGAGGATGGTGAAATACAGAGATAAGAGTCTTTGGTAGCCACGAGGAGCGGGATGGACCACCTAGCTCTAAACCACTGAATCAAATCAGCTTCACATGCTTCAGATGGAGAAGCTATTTTTGATTGCTTGAAATCAGTGCCAAAGGTTCATCCCTTCACTAGACACCATCATGCACCAATTGAGCCAATCAGATCCCTTGGGATAGCACGTGATCACCCGAGATGTTGCTGGCCTGGAGGGTTGTTACAGGGTATGATTCGAGTTGGTACATAGCCCTGGATATCACTTCTGTTGTTTGTTGCAGGTTAATGTTTAGCCTTCCGGGGTACTTCTCTAAGCCCACTGTAAATGGAAATCTCTGTCTCTGCCAAAATTATGACGCAACGGTAGGACAGCCCCAATCTTCACTTAGCGATGAATATAAAATAAACAGAACCAAAGATATATTTGTGGAGTAAAACATACATGAAGGGACCCACATGTATGTCTGTGTGTGTGTGTTTATATGCATTTGTGTGTGTGTGTGTGTGTGTGTGTGTGTGTGTGTGTGTGTGTGTGTGTGTGTGTGTGTGTGTGTGTGTGTGTGTGTGTGTGTGTGTGTGCTTCCTGTTTTAGTGCATTAGCATGTTTGATTTTCACACGCTTGTGCACGGGTGCGAGCCGTTTTATAATAAGCTGACAGAGTAGCGACACGATCCAGAAGCCGATGAAAATACCTAGTGTACACTGAGACGGATCGTCTCGCCCAGGCCGCTTGGCCTTCTGGGAAGAAACCATAAACTTCCCCCCGAGGGGCCCCTCCCTACCTCAAGGTCCTCTCCGCGTGCACGTGTGCACGAGAATAAAGGAGGGTTTATTTAGGCAGTAGGTCCACTCTCTCTCTCTCTCTCTCTCTCTCTCTCTCTCTCTCTCTCTCTCTCTCTCTCTCTCTCTCTCTCTCTCTCTCTCTCTCTCTCTCTCTCTCTCTCTCTCTCTCGCTGCCAGGCATTATCTCTTCCTCTGAGCGCAGGACTCTTGACAAGGCAAGGGCAGCATTTCCATAAAGGGAGGCTGGGGTGAAGCAGCACGCGGCCGCTCGTCGTGCTGCATCACCCGTCTCTCGCCAAAAGTGCTGACGTTGGCACCATGGCAACCGAATAACTAAAAACACCAAGTAAAAGACGAACGGCAAAGTCAGACAGAGAGAGGGAGCAAGAGAGGGGGGAGAGGGGGGGAGAGGGGGAGAGAGGGAGAGATGAGTAAACTTCATCTGCAGGCGTTTTTTGTGTTGCTAAAGATGTTATCATGGTTGTAGTTATTCTGCAGATAGGGGTTGGGGTCTGAAGAAAAGGCATTGTGTGTGCGTGTGTATGTGTGTGTGTGTGTGTGTGTGTGTGTGTGTGTGTGTGTGTGTGTGTGTGTGTGTGTGTGTGTGTGTGTGTGTGTGTGTGTGTGTGTGTGTGTGTGTGTGTGTGTGTGTGTGTTTGTGTGTGTGAGAAAGAGAGAGATAGAGAGGGAGAGAGAGAGAGAGAGTTCCAATCAGGGAGGTACATTGTCATTCGATTGTAGCCCTCTAAGTCAATAGAAAAACAGACGAGTAATCAGATAATCACTGAACATAAACCCCCAGGTCCCCCTTAAGGTTCACACACTGACACACACTGACACACACTCACACACCCATACTCGCATACACACTCACACACACATACTCACATACGGCTCGTTAAAAGTGCAAGATGAAATTTTGCATGTTTGTCGCATCGCATAGCAACAAATATTTCAGTACTTCCTACCATTATTCACATAGGTTTTACAGTACCCACAATTAAACTCAGAAACCTTTTGAGTAAAGTAAGACCAAACAAGCACTTAACAAATCAAGTAACACCATTTTTGTTCAATGTGATGTGGGATTCGTTAAGTAAACCTTATCTATAGACTAGCATTACAATCGTCCCTAGATTCATTCTGACTGCATCAACTTGTCTCTTTCTTTCTTTCTTCTTTTTGTTTATTTATTTAACAAAACTCCATCGATGAAACAGGGCCCTGGCGTTGGCTGTGAGGAAGAGGTCACACTTGTTTAGTGAATTGCAGATCTCCTGCAGTGAGCAGATCTTTAATCCCTGCCCAGTTAGACTCCCAGTTAAACGCCTGAGTGCCTTTCCCGATAGTGTGGATCAAACAGCTTGTTTAGGCCTCAGCAGAGAGAAGGCGTGATCACTTGACAACAAGCAGCCAAAACATTGATCCTCGGTCTGCGGGCGTCTCACACACAGACACACACTCACGCACACACACACACACGCACACACACACGCATGCACTCACGCACACACACGCGCACATGCGCACATCCACACACATGCAAATACGCACACACGCACCAGTGGAGGCTTCTCCATTGAGGAGAGGGAGGAAGATCCTCCCTACCATTGTTGAGAATAAAAAATGTAGATTGCCCAGACTATTGTAATGAATTAATGCCCTTAAATATGACTACTTTATTGCCTTTGAATATATAATGTTAGTTTCCCTGGGTAAAGGGACATTAGCACCCCCTATCGCCTATTGACAATTACTTCAGGGAGGAACGTCCTCCCTTTGCCACCGTTCACTCCCATTCATTTTCCCGAAAGTACTGGCGGCCGGTGGATAACATGGGTTTCAATGGGAGAGAGGAGGAAAATCCTCCTCTGAGCGGGTGGGACCTTAAGGGGTCTGATTCGCGCAAAAATCTATCCGTCTGTGCTATGAACCAATAAGCAGGATCCCTGGATGTTGAGCAGTGTTGCCAGATTGGTCCGATTTCCCACCCAATTGGGCTACTTTTAACCATGTTAGGCTGGAAAGATCATCATTGGGCGGGAAATCTGCCCAATCTGGCAACGCTGTCGATAGCAAACCCGGTCTGCATTGCCGCAGTGTTCAGTCTGAGAGACGCAGAGCAAGTGAAATCTGCGATAGCGAGATCCTAAATGCACAATGGAAACATTGGAAACGGAGGACATTGTTAACGTCTTATGACAAAAAGCATTCCATTCATTCAGTTACAGTGCTAAGTTAGCGACCAAAGAAAGAGGTAGACCACTTCCCAAAATCAAGGTCACCAGAAGTAATGGCAACGTCAGTGTTGTGAGTGCTACATGGTTTGCTAGGTACGCATGACTTACTAGTAGCATTACAAGCAATTGTAACTGAAAATAAACATAGCTAAATAACTTCAGTCAGTGAGGGCAAAAATAGGCCCAATGATAGGCCCAGATTTTTTGATTTACTTTTACAAATCAATAGTAGGCCTGATTTGACTAATATGCTTTGCATCCTTTCCTTCTCAAATTACAGTGATGCCACTGGTGGCTTTGTATACATTTTGTTCACATAACTCCCTCCCTGCTATTTTGTAGTTCACCAAAACACCCTGAAACAACTTGAGTCTCACATTCTTATGCCACCATACACCAACAGTGCAAGCAGGCCAATGGCAACCAAGCGCGCAGTCCTTCCTCCCTCACTTTAAAAACCACCAGCCGCCACTGACACGCACGTACGTGTGCAAAAACAGATCCACACACAGACACACACATACTCGCACACACATGCATGCACATAGACACTGGCACACATGCATGCACACACACACATGCACGCACATACGCACACACAGACACATGCACGTGTACACACCCACACGCACACACACACACGAACAGACAAAGGCTCGGGTACACACACACAAGTACCCACACACAAACACATGCACGTGTCCGCACAAGAACATGCAAAGACACACACATGCACACACACACACACAAACACGCACAAACCCGTACAAATGGACACCTATAGAACATGTTCACGAGGACTGGAGGAAAACTAAAAATGTCTCGTGACTATTTGTGTGTGAAAAGTCAATCGCCCGCTGACGCTTTTGCTTGGTTGGACGAGGCACACGGTTCACAGACATACATGCCCACACGCACACAAGACACGAGAGAACACAAAGCCATGAGCACATGGGCCCTCATACATAACACAAAACTGACTTCAGGAAGATAAAGCATCTCAGACACGCTTGCTCGCACACACACACGCACACACCCACACCCAGAGACACACACACAAACACACACACACACACACACGCACACACACACACATTCAAATATGCTCTGCTGATTTAATGTTATGTGCAGAGACAAGCTGTCTGCCTACCTTAGATTTTGCTTGAGAGTAAAGCTCCACTCTTCAGTTGGCTTACAAAAGAAACATACACACATACACACACACACAAACACACTCACACACACACACACACACAATTCCATATGGCTTGTTAAAAACCTAAGATGAAGTAACATTTCGACTTCCAGGCACTTTTGTGCTTCATTGAGGGCAAGAGTTAAGGCAGTGTACCATAAATACATCCCCAGCCTTGAGTATTCACAGAGAACACATTGAGAGGTAACTCTTATCCATCTAGTGTGCCCTGAGGCAGTACCTTTACAGACACAGAGCCGGCATGGCTAGAGAGATGGCAACACACTGAGCATGAAATGATAGATCACAAAGGTTAAAGGTTAAAGACTAATACCAAACAATAATATATATATACTGTATATATATACATATATCAAAATATATAACAGAAGGAACAGCTTGTGTAGCAGATTAAATTGCAATTCGGAAAAATTAATGAATAGGCTCAAGAAAACCCACACAAAACACCAATCCACACATACACACACATACACACAAACACACACACACACACACACACACATACACACATACACACAAACATCCACAACCACAACCCCACACACACACACACACACACACACACACACGCGCATACACACACACACACACACACATACACAAACACACACACACACACACACACACACACGCGCATACACACACACACACACATACACACACACACACACACACACACACACACACACACACACACACACACACACACACACACACACACACACACACACACACACACACACACACACACACACACACACACACACACACACACACACCACACACAGAGATCCCTGACAAGAAGCCTGTTACCAGCCATCCATTTGTATATGATTAAGGCTCCTTTTCTCCATCCTGGTCATCCTGTGTTCGGCCTGACTTGCTGCTGCTGACAGCCTCATTTGCATATGCTCACCTTCTCCCGTCCATGTCCTTGCTATACACGTGAAGGGGTTCTGTGGATTAGCTGGGATACCTTATTCAATTAGTGGGATAAGTCGTTCAATATATAGATAAATATATATATCTGTACACATTTAAACATTTACATTTATTTATAAATGTATATATATCATTTATATCTATGTATATTCTTATATATATAATTATATTTAATATTTCAATAATAGTTAATTATGAAGCCGCATTGTGAACATACTGGTTGTTTTATCCCTACACAGCGTCGTGGAAAATAGACGTTTCCCCGGTCTGCCTGTGTTTGACGAAACACCAAACGAGGAGAACACAGACTGCCAAAGAATAGGCTATTTTGCGCAATAGCGAGTGTTGTTTAAAAGGGCTGCTTTCTCTCGCCTGCACCCAGTGAGAACCATACTATCTAGGAGTGTGAAGGTGCAGCCGGTCTGTGAAGCGCTCTCTGCCTCCTCGGCGCGGCGGGACTCAGAGCCAACGTGTGATGAACGGCCAGACGACCCACAGACGAACACACGCGGTGTGATTAACTTATTAAGGTCCCTGCGTTCTGCTGCTCTGTACGTGCGTGCAAGTACACGTCCTTGGGATTGGCCTGCGTGCGTTCCTGTTCTGTTTATTGATTCGGCTCGGTGGCTTACTTAAAGGCCATGGTGTCTAGCAGGTACTTTGTGGACGGCCGATTGTCACCATACAGCTGGTTAGTCCTCCTCCATTTCTCAGGAATCTTAACAGCTACACACAACCTGTTTTAATTGCTGAATGTGTACCGCCGCACAGCTGGCAATCAATAAAATAAATGACAATTACATGCATGTCATGTTACAACAATCGAAGCAATCCAGTTGGAAGCCTGCTCTTTTGTAAAACATGCGCCTGCACACCTTGTCTTCTGTATTATCAGGAGATTTGGACTTTCATTCTGGAGTGGGAGGAATTTATTCCGCTGTGTCTACCAAATGTTTTCCTCCAAACTGTGTGCGCTGCCTCCGTCTTCATAATTAGGTAAAGATTGAGGTAAAGACATGCGTCAACAGTTTGTAAGTCGGTACAGCCCCAGAAGAGAGCGATCCCCTCCCCTGGTGGGCTGGAGCCGGAGCTCTGCTATCCAGCGGAGGCCTTTTAAGAGCTGAACCTCTCCTTGAGTTTAGTTTTTCTCATTAAAGTCCCAAAGTCTATAGGATTCCTCCACTTTTCTCGCTCTTTTTCATTATTTCAGTCAAATTAAAGGTATATACGCTGCAGATAGCGATGGAAAAGGGCCTTTATTAAAGTAGAAGGAAAGAAATGTTCAGCTTTTCTAATGAAAGATTAATAGGATATCGGCTTCCTCCACTTTCCTCCGTCCACTCTCCATATTATTCCTCTCGTCAAACTAAACAAACCCCTCGCTCTAAAGCCTCGTGTCTTATGACTTACTGAGCAGAGGAACATCAAACACCTTACGTAACGGTGAGATGAAGCACGAAGGAAGCACCTTCAGGTTAAAGGGGGGTGTGAACCAAACACAAGTGAATATATTATACATTGTTTTCAGGGTTGTTTATGGTGCTGGTTTCAGAAGACTCGTCCAGTAAGCATTGCAGAAATGTCTCTTTGTTGACTGGGTAAATATGGTGGAAAAGAATTGCGCCTCAACCCCAAATATATCACCCTTGTTATTTTTAATCTCAAATATTAGGGTTCCCAAATAACCAGTCCGGATGCTATATGAACCAAAGGGGGGGGGGGGGGTTGCATTATAGCCCTATGGATGTGAATACCGGTACTCTGTGGTTCTGCCATATGGATATTGTAATGCTGAGGATACCGTTAAATATTCATAAATTCTTTGTTTACCTTTTTTTGAGCAGACGTTGCATGCATTGGTTGCGCGCATTTAGCAACAAACGAGCGTGTATAGTCTGACAGCCGAGAGCAGGTTTCAGGCGAGATCAAAGCATCGCAGCTGAACCAGTGGACAAGCCGTGGGTGTTTCAGACACCGGATGCAAAATGTTAGATTTAATTCATGCAGGCCCACCTTTAATGACGTTGCGTGTTTGCAACGTTGAAGAAAAACAATTGCACATTAAAAAGAGAAAATGTCAGGCGCATCCTCAAAGTGAACAGGTTCTCTTCACCAGGTGCTCCGTGTCACACAGGGTCATTCTGAACCTTGAACTTCTGGGGACAAGGCGGCGAAAACTACGTAGCAGCATTTGAGAACGAAAAATCTGAAATGACTAAAAAGAGTCAGAAATAAGGGCAAAAATAAAACTCAGAAATCACAAGAAAGCATCAGGTATAATGTATATGTAACAACGGGTTTAAATACATATTTTGACTTTAACTATCAGGTAATGAAGCCCTTCTTAGTTATGTAACTAGGAAGGGCTGCATAATGTAGGTACTAATGTATCTAGTCATGTGTGAGATTGTGTTAATCTCCTTTTAGCTCATATCGCCCACTCCTATATGAACCTACAATGGGTAAACTAGCAGGTGTGAAAGGTTAATTTCCTCTGGCTCTGTGTTGAAAGATCTATATGCCATCATTTGGTGATAATCATTAGCTGGTCAACCTATCATCTTACTGTAATGCTTCCTAAGGCACAAGTTAATCCTTTTATTGACTCTTTGTCCACCATTAAGCCACTCTCGATTACAAGGGTATTAACTACGTAAGAGCGTGCATTCAAATGTTTGTAGTGGTTCAACTTAAGAGCCATAATTAAGTGTTTTTAAGCGATAGCTTTTATGAGCTTAAAACACAGTGTTTGTGTTATTCATTCAGGCCATCTGTGATTTTTAATTTCTGTTGTTTCAAATGCTAGTCCTGTCTCCCTCTCCCTCCCTCTCCCTCTCTCTCTCTCTCTCTCTCTCTCTCTCTCTCTCTCTCTCTCTCTCTCTCTCTCTCTCTCTCTCTTTCTCTCTCTCTCTCTCTCTCTCTCTCTCTGTCTCTGTATTTATTCAGCGGATGCTTTCATCCTCAGTGATTTTCAGTGAATGTAGAAATAGTTAGGCAACTTGCACAAGGACGCCAAAGGAACCCAGTGTCCATCACTGGGAGTCAGAAATCCTAACCCCTACACGATCTTGCCTCTCTGTCGCTTTCTCTCTGTCGCTTTCTCTCTTGTGCTCTCTCTCTCTCTCTCTCTCTCTCTCTCTCTCTCTCTCTCTCTCTCTCTCTCTCTCTCTCTCTCTCTCTCTCTCTCTCTCTCTCTCCCTCTGTCAATCTCTCTCTGTCTCTCTCCCTCCCACCCAGTGTCTTATTCATTCTCCTTTCCTTTCTCCCACTTGACTTTATTTCACAGCTATTAAACCAAGAAATTTCAATCAGGTACCCCAGCATGGATTCCAGCCAGAGGAGAAGGAAGAATGAACTTTTTATTTAATGCTTCCATTCTTTTCTTTCTTCTTGTTCCCTCCATCCCGCTGGTCCCTTTCTTCCCCGGCTGAGCCCGGCCGTGCTGCTTTATACTTTATGATTCAATTTACAGCGTTGGAATCTGTCCTCGGGGGGATTTGTGTAGCTGGTTGGTTGTATGCTATTGTAACCGACAGTATCAGCCGTAGCCATGGAGGGCCGTGCGTGACAAACACCTCACATCCGTGTCTCTCCGGCCGCACATTCCTCAGGTTTGTATATCTGTGGTCGTGCTGTGAAGGCCTGAGGCAGACGCTTGTAGATACATGTCATTAAGGAGCAGGCCTACCTGGGCGGACCACCCTCACCCACTAAAACAGTCGTGGCCCTAGATTACGTTCTGCTAAGTGCTGGTAAATGCTGGTTAAAATAATCCATTTAAAAACGTTGAGAAATTCATTATACATGTTATGCTATGTTATGCTCATCAACCTCTACCGTTGCCACGTGTCTCTGCTGTAGAGTTCCAGCGTTCCCTCTGAGTTGTTCCATATTGTTCTGTTGGACCAGCGCCCCCCCCCCCCCCCCCCCCTCCTCCTCCTCCCCCAGCACTGTGAATAATGGAGGGGTCTTCCCTTGGCCTGTACAAGCGCTACCGCTGCTGCTAGTGCGGTAGATTACACACACATGTCTTGTCAAACAATACACTCGCACACCTCTGTTTTAAAATGTAATGCAGCTCATGATGAGCTAGAGAATAACAATAGTGAGAGAGAGAGAGCGAGCGGGAGCGAGAGCAGAACAGCATTTTCTGTGCTACCACCGTGTCTCCAAAATGGACCACCAGAGTGTGGGTTTTGCTGCTATTGTTCCTGGAAACAGAATATGAAATGATTTCAGTTGCAGTACCGCAGTTGCTTGGTCCCAGTTCACCACCTTCAGTTCACCAGTTACCTGGTTCTCAACACAAATCTCAACCCCATCTAACATAAGTAAATAAAACATTTTCCTTGCGAAGGTATTCGTAGAGTTACCGATCACAATGTCCGGCCTCAACCCATGGGTACAGCTTCACTGGTGAACCCAACGGAGCTGTGAGTCTGTAGGCGCTGCCTGCGTGTGTGTGTGTCTGTTGGTTCTGTCTGTGTGTCTAGGTACTGCCTGTGTGTGTGTCTGTAGGTTCTGCCTGTGTGTGTGCGCTGCCCGTGTGTGTGTCTGCAGGCCCTGTCTGTGTGTATGTCTGTAGGCCCTGCCTGTGTGTGTGCGCTACCCGTGTGTGTGTCTGTAGGCCCTGCCTGTGTGTGTGTCTGTAGGTGCTGCCCGTGTGTGTGTCTGTAGGCCCTGCCTGTGTGTGTGTCTGTAGGCGCTGCCCGTGTGTGTGTGTGTCTGTAGGCCCTGCCTGTGTGTCTGTCTGTAGGTGCTGCCTGTGTGTGTTTCAGTAGGGAATGCCTGTGTGTGTGTCTGTAGGCGCTGCCGGTGTGTTTGTGTTTCAGTTGGGAGTGCGTGTGTGTGTTTCAGTAGGTGCTGCCTGTGTGTGTTTCAGTAGGTGCTGCCTGTGTGTGTGTCTGTAGGCGCTGCCTGTGTGTGTGTCTGTAGGTGCTGCCCGTGTGTGTGTCTGTAGGCGCTGCCTGTGTGTGTTTCAGTAGGTAATGCCTGTGTGTGTGTCTGTAGGCGCTGCCCTTGTGTTTGTGTTTCAGTAGGTAATGCCTGTGTGTGTGTCTGTAGGCGCTGCCCGTGTGCGTGCCCAGGCTGCGCTGCGCAGTAACCCCAGTACGCCTGGCGGCAGCTCCTCAGACATGAGCTAATGGAGGCTCCAGTCCGTCCTTCACTCATGTTCTCTGATCGGCTCTGATAAGATAAGGAGAGAAGGAGACAGGGTGAGGGAGGAAGAGCGACAGAGCAAGAGACAGAGTGCGAGAGAGAGAGAAAGAGAGACGAAGAAAGCAAGATCAACTGATGTGCTGCTTTTTCAAGTCTCTGGCTCACGGACAGAATATTCACTCTCTTGTCCAGTTTATCGGCAT
>NC_079412.1:8969809-8984102 GCF_026213295.1 Gadus chalcogrammus | reverse complement strand
TAAACAATTTGGGCAATAAATCATCTGCCTTAGAGTGTCTAACTGACTTGTGGTAAATGCCACGTTGGACTTTTAAACCCACACACAAGTCCAAGGTCAGAGGTCAGAGGTATGGCATGGAGCTAAACTGTTCCTGTTTTGTGCTTAATTAGCAGAAAGAAACACGAACTGCGATTCATCCATTTGAAAAGGACAAAGGAAAGGAAAGATAATTTTGTGTTATGACAAATGCTTGGATTTCACATTTGTCTTCCTTGAGGCCAAACAGATAGATTAATATTCCATAGATCTCTGTTAACGAGGGCATATATAGCCAGATTTTGTTCAATCTAATACATGGAATAATTTGTAACCCTGCTGTGTTTTATATGCAATTTAGAAATATAGGAAGACATAATGTAGTTTATATTCTGTATATCATCACATTACATTCACATTGCACTAACTAAAAGCATTTTAACTTAAGGATACGGATGGGAAACCTAACTAACTTGCAAACATATTCAAAATGTTGTTCTCTCTCTCTCTCTCTCTCTCTCTCTCTCTCTCTTTGTTCTCTCTCTCTCTCTCTCTCTCTCTTTGTTCTCTCTCTCTCTCTCTCTCTCTCTCTCTCTCTCTCTCTCTCTGACGGAGCTGGTCGTGTTGAGAGTAGTGCGTCATTTTTTCCGTTTTTTTTGCCAATGTTGGCGTCTTTTTTATTTATTTATTTTCTAACAAGTAGCTGTCTAAAGTCAAGTGTAATTTTGTCTAAAAAGGTCGCGTTTGACCGGCTTGGCACTTCGCCAGCCGCAGCTTTACTGCGAACAAACATTTGGTAGAATGGCCACGACAGGTGGTTCTGTGAAGCCCCGTCTCGTACTCACTCCCAAGCATGGCTGTAGGTGCGTGCCGGACGCCTCGGTTACGGTGGAGGATGTTCTATTGGCAATGTGCGAGGTAATTGGAGGTGGAAAGAAAATCAGATCTGCCTCCCGTATGAATAAGGCCATTGTGGTTTTTTTATCGGAAACCGCTTTGGTGGATAAATTGATCGAGGAAGGGCTTGTCATTAAGGACTTATTTGTTCAAGTTTTACCTCTATCGTCCCCTGCCAAGAGGGTTGTTCTCTCTAATGTACCCCCTTATTTTGAAGATGAGATTTTGGAGAGGATCCTCTCCAGATACGGGAAACAAACGGCACCTATAAGGCCGTGTGATGACGCGGCTGTTGGCGCGTCCTCACGCGTCCGTGTTGAGGCCGCACCGGGCATTTATCTGACGTGCATTAACCCGTAATCAAGTATAATCAAGTATCTGCATAGTGTCTGCATATTGTGTGGGGTTTGGTGAATGATGCGATCGTGGGGCGGGTTTGTTTATGGAGTGTTAAAATGTAGAGCTACTCACCGCCGCAGTCAGCTGTGCGATCCCTGCGGCTTCTAGGAAGCGCGCGCCCGACGGGGGACAGCTATATGGTGCGGGGCGTGTGCGAGTGACGCCGTTGCGTCTCCGCCAAATCAATTATCTTTGTTCGAATATATAAATTGTAAGTAGTGGCGTATATAGACGCACGAATAGTAACTAAGGTGTTTAGTTTAATTAATTTAAGATACGTTTGTTTTGAACAGTTTTGAAGCATATTTTGTTGATTTGATATGTAAACACCCCCGCTGATATTTGGGAGATTGGTATGCACCAATCTCGGGTCGGCCCATATAAGGGAGCCGTGTCAGTCCTGACAGGGGGGGGAGCTAGAAGGCAGAAGCTATGCCATGCGCTCTGTATATGCTGAAAATGTAAATAAAAGAAACTTTTGCTGCACTACTGCCTTTTGTGCTGATCCTAAGACCGCTCAACATTCTACCCCTTGACAGGCCGGTTCTAGTCGGCTTTAAAAAGCAGACTTTATTTCATGCGGAGACCTTCAAATTACAAACGTTCATGATTTTGAGTGAACAGCATCGGGACCTGGACGTAGCTGTTAAGCTGACGCAGGGAGGGAAGGACTATGTTATACACATTTCCTCAAACTCCATGAAATGTGTCGCTTGTGGAGAACACAGACATTTCAGGGGATCATGCCCGGGTACAGAGCAGGGAGGACGGCCTTCTGGGGCCAAGAACACTGCAGGTGCAGCGACGGCGAGTCGGGCTTCTGGGGAGCCGGCGCAGGGTGAACGCATGCCCGGTCCCGCACCAACACCAACGGTACCTGTTGCGGAGACACCCGGTCCCGCACCATTACCAACGGGACCTATTGCGGATTTACCGTCCCCCGATCCCGCACCTTTGGCACCGGGACCGGTGGTGGACTCCCAGATCCCTGGTCCTTCTGGTGCTGGAGCACAGGGGGCGTTCAACTGGCGGGAGAAACTTTTTTTTCTGACATCTCAGCGCCAACCGACCAGCGAAGCTGATGAGGACCGAGGGATCGCCGCATCGCTGGAGGACGCCACGGAGGAGGACGCCGCGGAGGAGGGCGCAGAGATCGCCGCGTCGCTGGAGGACGCAGAGATCGCCGCGTCGCTGGAGGACGCCGCTGAGGACAACGCAGAGATCGCCGCATCGCTGGAGGACGCCGCTGAGGAGGACGCGCACCAAACGGCGGGTTTGCAGCATCTGAAACCGGCCAGTCAACCAGAACGGAGCAGCGGCAAGTGTAAAGCGAAGAGCCGTGGGAGCCAGGCGGGGGCGAAAACTGGGCGCAGAACGCGCTCTTTGGAGAGGAGTGGGGCGCTTTCTGAGAATGAATCAGAAATTGATTTTAACGAGTACCAGGAAGTGACCATGGAGAATGTGCAGCAGCCTGTAGGGGAGAGTGTGGAGTTTCCAGGGAAGTTTGTTCGGAAGGGTAAGCAGAATTTGTATTCTATTACCAGACTAAACAAATTTCTGGATGACACAAAGGGTCAGCGTAAGATAAGCCTTACATCTTTCTTTCCTGACTATAATTTGTTTCTCCTCTCCTCTACTGCGGCCTTAAGGAATGCCACCATGACAGAGCTTACCATACAGAAGCGTTTCCGAATCAAGAAACTGCAGAGTACAGTAAGGGCTGAATTAAGTAGTCGGGCCAAATCCACAGTACCTCCCAATGAGTGTTCATAACTTGTTTTTACGGTTGGGTTTTCTTACCATCTTCATGGCCACTATTATTCTTGGGACCCTAAACATCAATGGCTGTAGAAATGCTAAGAAAAGAGCGGCACTACTGGAATATATTCGTCTTAAACAGTCGTCTGTTGTCTTTTTACAAGAGTGTCACTCCAAGATAACCAGCCTCAGTGGGAAATGGAATGGAAGGGACCAGTGTTTTTCAGTCATTGTTCTAGTGTTAGTGCTGGAGTAGCTACTCTTCTCTCTCCTGGTTTACCTTGGCAAGGTTTGTCTCATGTGAGCATAATAGCAGGACGCCTACATAGGGTTGATGCCTCCTTAGATGGAATGTTTTTTTCTTTCTTCAATATCTATGCTCCTTGCCTAGGCCAGGAGAGATGTGTTTTTTTTAAAGCACTGTCTGACGCACTAAAAAGCTGCCCCCCAGATAATGTTCTGATTCTAAGTGGGGATTTTAACTCCACACTGGACCACACTTTGGATAGGAACCATGATGAGCCTCATCCCCAATCAGCCAATGAGCTGAGAGCGTTGATAGCTTACCATGGCCTTGTGGACGTGTGGAGAGAGGAATTTCCAGGGTCTAGACAGTACACCTGGTTGAAAACGAATCGAAACATGCTATCAGGGGCAAGGCTAGACCGTATTTATGTCAGAAAACAGGATAGGGGACGTTTTTTTAAGACTAGTATCACCCCGATGGGCCTGTCTGACCATCACTATGTCACTGTTTCAATTGTCACCACACTTTATAGGCCGAAGAGCCCGTACTGGCGTTTTAACAGTAGGCTACTTCAGGATCAGGGGTTTGAGTTCTTTCACCTTTTTTTGGGAGACCTGGAGGGTGGAGAAAGCACGATGCAAGTCCCTAACTCAGTGGTGGGACCTTGGGAAAGTCCAGATTTGATTGTTTTGTCAGCAATACACCGCAAATTCCACCAGAGCGGTAAAGATAAAACTTGAAGCTCTAGAACAAGAGATTTTATTTATAACTGCGAAGGCGAGTGGTAGGGATATGGCAGGGTTTGAGACCTATCTGAACCAAAATAAGTTACAACTCAGGAGCCTTCTGGAGGATAGGGGGGAGGGGGCCCTAGTGAGAGCCCGCTATTTACTTTATGCAGACATGGATGGCCCCACAAAATTTTCTTTGGGCTGGAGAAGCGGACATCAAAGACTGAAAATATGCAGCGTCTCAAGCTCCCTGGTGGAAGAGAGACAACTGACTCAGCTGACATCAGGTCACTTTCATTGGTTTTTTACGAAGATCTGTTTAGAACTGAAGATTGTGATGTATCTGCGGTGGATGAGCTCCTGCAAGGTCTACCACGATTAGGAGATGAGGAGGCCCTGAGTCTAGAGCACCCCCTCTCCTACAGTGAGCTCACTCAGGCGGTGCAACAGCAGAACTCTGGCCGGTCGCCTGGTTTAGATGGTCTGTCGGGTGAATTCTATAAGGCTTTCTGGTCTCTTTTAGGGCCTGACCTGCATACCGTCCTCCAGGAGTCTGTTGAAGAGGGAAATCTCCCTTTGAGTTGTCGCAGGGCAGTCCTGTCTTTGCTCCCCAAAAAAGGGGATTTGGGATACTTAAAAAATTGGCGCCCTGTCTCCCTCCTATGTGTGGACGCAAAGATCTTCTCAAGAGCACTCACCAACAGGTTAAAGGCTGTAGTAGGCTCAGTGGTCCATAGAGATCAAACATACTGTATCCCAAATCGATCGATTTTTGATAACCTGTTTCTGGTTCGTGACATCATAACCACAGCAGCTTATCATAAACTGAACCTGGGCCTTCTCTCCTTAGACCAGGAGAAGGCTTTTGATCGGGTCGATCATGGTTTTCTGTTTAGAACTTTGGAGGCTTTTGGGTTTGGTCCAGTTTTCATAGGCCTCATCAAGTTGCTATACAAAGACATTTATAGCATCCTTAAGATAAACGGCTCACTCACCAGACCTTTCTCTGTGTCTAGAGGAATACGGCAGGGGTGTGGCCTCTCTGGGCTTCTTTATGCAATTTCTATTGAACCTCTCCTTGTGATGCTGAGGGCACGCCTGGGCACCATCGCTGCACCAGGGATTCCACAGGCCCCTACCGTGTCACTTACAGCCTATGCGGATGACGTAACAGTGATTTTGCAGTCGCAGGAGGATGTGCAGGTGCTTTCCCAGGTTTTACAAACCTACCAAAGAGCCGCGTCCACTAAGGTTAACTGGGAGAAATGTTCTTCCCTATTAATCGCAGATTGGCAGGACTCAACACCACCGGTTCTGCCACAACGTTGTGCCTGGAATTTGGAGGGGTTTAAATTTTTGGGGGTATATCTGGGAACGGTTGGATATATGAGTAAGAACTGGGAGGGGATGGAGGAGAAGATAACAGGTCGGTTGCAACGCTGGAGGTGGATTTTACCGCAGCTCTCATATAGAGGACGGGTGCTGGTGGTCAATAACCTGGCGGCATCAATGTTGTGGCACAAAGCGTTTGTACTTGACCCCCCTGTCTCACTCCTCTGTAGTCTCCAAAAGGCTTTTGTACATTTCTTTTGGGATGGCTATCATTGGCTGGCCCCAGGGGTTTTGTGTCTGCCAGTGGCTGAAGGAGGGCAGGGACTGATTCACCTGGCAAGTAAGGTTGCCTCCATGAGACTGCAGACAGCTCAATGTCTCCTCTATGCGCCGGACAGTGTGCTTTGGGTTTCCTTTGCGAGGTCAGTGATGCATGGTATCGGGGCTTTTTCACTGGACAGACATTTCTTTCTGATGGCAAATATTCAATGGATACAAGGGTTTCATCTACCGTTTTTCTTTAAATCTGTTTTGGAAGCATGGAATATATTAACTGTGTCTAGAACTCCGGATCAAAACTATGGTACAGAGGAGCCCCTTTACTTTAATCCTCAAATGCACACTCAGGAGAGAGTCGGGGATAGCCTGATCTCGGCATTTATGGGAGCAGGTATAACCAAGCTAGGGACCATGAGAACGGGAGGTGGAAGTTGGCACTGGAGGTTAGTGCCCAGACTGGACTGAGGTCTCTGCGCCTGGTGGCTGACCTGTTGGGTAGGCTCAGAGTCTCCCTCCCGAACAGTCTCAGTGCTGCAGCAAACAGCGTTGTAGCTGGAACACCAGAACAGGTGGCTTTCCCTGATCTTCGGATATCTCCCAGGTGTGCATCGAGAGGAGGGGGACACCTGTTGACTTTTAATGCTCTTACTGATTTAAGTCTAGCCTCAGTTGACCGAAAGTCACTTTATAACATATGCAGCAAATCCTTGTTTTTCAATCAGCTGGTCAGTCGTCCAGACACCAAGTGGCGGGAACATGGACAGTTTCCACCAGACTTTTCTCCCACATGGAGGTTGCTGTACAAGCCTCCCATCTCCAAAAGAGTGGGGGATTTGCAGTGGCGCGTCCTTCACTTGGCCATCCCTTCTAATCGCTTTGTTTCTAGGTTCAACCATGACGTCATGCCAACCTGCCCTTTCTGCCCGGCCCCGGACACGGTTTTTCATTTTTTCACTGAATGCTCCAGACTGTTAATAATAATAATAATAATGCATTTTATTTAGAAAAGCGCCTTTCAAGTCACTCAAGGACACTGTACATCACACACAATAAAACACACAATGAAATATACAAAAAACGTGATAAAATAGACACATAAGGACAACATAATAAGTTAAAATACATAGGGCAGAATGGCAGGAAGCATGGAGGTTAGAGAGAGTAGGCAGTCCGAAACAGGTGGGTTTTTAGTTGTGCTTTGAAAATGGGGAGAGAGTCACAGTTTCGGAGGTCGGGTGGTAGAGAGTTCCAGAGCTGGGGAGCAGAGCGACTGAAGGCTCTGCCCCCCATAGTGCTGAGGCGGGCAGGGGGCACAGAGAGGTGGATGGAGGAGGAGGATCGAAGGGAACGGGTGGGGATGTTAATGTGCAGGAGATCAGAGAGGTAGGGAGGGGCGAGGTTATGGATGGCCATGAATGTAAACACTAGGAGTTTGTAATTAATGCGGTGGGTTACGGGGAGCCAGTGGAGCTGCTGGAGGACAGGGGTGATGTGATGGTATGAGGGGGTCTTTGTGATGATGCGGGCGGCAGAGTTTTGGACCAGTTGTAGTTTGCGGAGGGACTTGTGGGGGAGGCCGAAGAGGAGAGAATTGCAGTAGTCCAGACGGGAGGTGACGAGGCTGTGAACAAGGATGGCGGTGGTGTGGGGGGTGAGGGAGGGGCGGAGTCTGTTGATGTTGCGGAGATGGAAATATGCAGTGCGGGTAATGGTGTTGATGTGAGAATGGAAGGAAAGTGTGCTATCGAGGATGACACCCAAGCTCTTAACCTGAGGGGAGGGGGAAACTGAGGAGCTGTCGATGGTGAGAGAGAAGGTATTGACTTTCGCTAGTGTGGATTTAGTGCCGAGGAGGAGCATTTCAGTTTTATTGCAGTTTAGTTTAAGGAAGTTTGAGGTGAACCAGGTTTTTATTTCGGAGAGACAGTCGGTGAGGGAGGGGGGTGGGAGTGAGGAATTGGGTTTGCAGGAAAGGTAGAGCTGGGTGTCATCAGCGAAGCAGTGGAACTGGATATTGTATTTGCGGAGGATGTGGCCGAGGGGGAGGAGATAGATGATGAATAGAAGAGGCCCCAGGACAGATCCCTGGGGCACACCAGTAGTGACTGGGGAGGGATTGGAGGTGAAGGATTTAAGCTGGATGAACTGGGTGCGGCCTGTGAGGTAGGAGTGGAACCAACTGAGGGGGGTGTGGGAGAGGCCAATCGAGGAGAGTCTACTGAGAAGGATGGGGTGTGAGATGGTGTCGAACGCTGCACTCAGATCGAGGAGGATGAGGATGGAGAAGGAACCAGAGTCAGCTGCAATGAGGAGATCATTAGTGATTTTGATGAGGGCGGTCTCTGTGCTGTGATGGGGGCGAAAACCGGACTGGAAAGGCTCGTAGAGTGAGTGAAGGGATAAGTGGGAGTGAAGTTGGGAGGCGACAATCTTTTCTAGGATTTTGGAAATGAATGGTAGGTTAGAGATGGGGCGGAGGTTACTGAAGTTGTTGGGGTCTGAACCGGGTTTCTTTAATATGGGGGTGACAGCGGCAGTTTTGAAAAGTGAGGGGACTATTCCAGATGAGAGTGAGGAGTGAATGATGGCGGTGATGAGAGGGAGGAGGGAGGGGAGGCAGGATTTGACTAGGGTTGTGGGGAGGGGATCAAGCTGGCAGGTGGTGGGCTTAGATTTGAGAATGAGAACGGAGAGGTCGGAGGCAGTGGGGAGAAGAAAACTGGCGAAGAGATGGCAAGTAGGGGGAAGTGCAGGTGGGGAGAGAGGGGGGGAATTGGGATGTAGGTGCTGATGAATGGTGTGGATTTTCAGATTGAAATAGTCCAAGATGGAATTGCAGGATTCAGTGGAGTACAAGTGGGGGGGGAGAGAATTGGGTGGGTGGAGGATTTTTTTGAGAACCGAGAAGAGGGTTTTTGAGTTACCTTCATTGGTTAAAATGAGGCCGGAGTAGTAGGTGGATTTGGTCAGGGATATGAGGTCCTTATATTGTGCAATGTGGGAGGTGTACATGTCATTGTGGATGGTGAGACCGGTTCGTTTATAAAGTCGCTCAAGTTGACGGTTTTTAGCTTTCATGGACCTGAGCTCGGGGGTAAACCAGGGGGCAGATGTGGAAAAGGAAACAGACCGGGTTTTTAGGGGGGCGATAGAGGTGAGAGTGTTTGTGAGGCAGGTGTTGTAAAGAGTGACGAGTTCATCAGGGTTTGAGGTAGAGTCGGTGGTCGGAAAACTGTCAATGAGGGAGCAGAGGGTGGCAATGTTAATGTTCTTGATATCGCGAAATGAAATGAGGCGGGGCAACTTGATTGTGGAGAGGCGGAGTACAGCTTTGAAAGTGAGGAGGGAGTGATCTGTGGCGGGGAAAACATCAGCAGTGGGCTTGGAGGGGGTGAGACCGGAGCAGCAGACTAGGTCAAGAGAGTGGCCTTTGATATGGGTGGGGAAATCAATCAGATTATGTAGTCCAAAGCTGTCAAGACAGGATGCAAAGTCTCTGGTGAGAGGCAGGTTGATATTGTCCATGTGAATATTGAAGTCCCCCAGCAGAATTACGTTGGGTGAGAGAGTGGATATATGAGTGAGCAGAGTAGAGAATTCACTGATAAAATCACTGTGTGGCTTGGGGGGGCGGTAAAATGTAGCAATGATGGTAGGTGAGGGGCCAGGAAGCTTAAAAACAAGGCATTCAAAAGAGCTGAATGCAGGCACAGAGACGGGCAGGACTTTCCACTTCTCACGGTGAATTACCGCGAGACCTCCCCCACGGCCGTTGCCACGGGGACGGCAGATGTAAACAAAACCGGGAGGAGTGGAGTCGTTGAGTGTGGAAAAGTCACTGGGCTGTTGCCAAGTTTCAGTTAAAAAGAAAAAGTCAAGCTTACGGTCAGTGAGGACGTCTTGGATGAGATGACCTTTGCCGGTGAGAGAGCGGATGTTGAGGAGACCGAAGTTGACAGCGGAGGAGTCGAGTTTGACGGTAGCATTAGCCGACCTAGCTAGGCTGGCTAATGCATGATGGTTGACGGTGCGGCCGGAGTTGATGGGAGAGCGACGAGAAGTGGACCAGGTGGAGTTGATTGTACTGGAATTGTCGCTGGGCTGGACATGTCTGCGGGACCCGCGGTGGATGTAGCGCCGACGAGGGGGGCGAGCGAGGTCCGGGTGATGGTGCAGCTCCGGAGGTGGGGGCTCCAATACATCCAAGCGGGTCGCGAGAGGGTCTGTGATGGAGTAGTGGAGTAGTCCTGCCACAGGATGATGGCAGAACAACAGGAATACCCAGACCAGTCCAAAGCAGGTGAGAGAGTTGTTGGGCCGCATGATGAGGCAGGAACCAGGTAAGCTTAGAAAGCCGGTGTCGCGACAGCCGGTTACCTTTGTTTTCTCTTCTACAGACATTGTTGGGGAAACTTGGCTTTCTTTTTAACCACAATCTGTTTGTTTCCTCGGTGAGGTACACTAAAGGGAGAAAAGGGGAATGCACATTGGCAAATTTCCTATTTGGACAGGCAAAGCTGGCCATCTATAAAACCCACAAGACTGAGATGGAGGAGGGCAATGGGAAGGACTTGGTGGGGGTGTTTAAAACGATGGTCAGGACCAGGGTGGCAGCTGATTTTGCATACCTTAAAATGACTGATGAGCTTTTGTTTTTCAATCAGCGTTGGTGCATTGGTGGAGCTATATGTTCAGTGGACTCCACTGATGGAATCTCTTTCCGGTTTTAGACATACAAATATTTTTTATTTTTTATTTTTGTTGTTTTGATTTAACAGAAAGGAAAGATGAGGTATTTATTTTATGATGTATCACATGTCTGAGTGATGAAATAAAAGTATTTTAAAAGTCAAAAAAAAAAGTCTCTCTCTCTCTCTTTGTTCTCTCTCTCTCTTTCTCACTCCCTCTCTTTCTCTACCTCTCTCTCTTTCTCATGCAGTCTTTTTGTTCTCTCTCTCTCGCTCTCTTTCGCGCACACACACACACACACACACACACACACACACACACACACACACACACACACACACACACACACAGTCTCATTCCTCCACTTCATCTTTCACACGTGGATGTTCTGTCAGGAGGAATCTGAATCAAGAGTCCATCTTTACGTCATCCCCAGCGAGGTGTGGGAAGGCCATCGACCCGTTGATAATGTCCCAGAGAGGCCTGTGAGACATGGCGCTGTGGTGCAGGGCTGCTGAGGTCTGCTGGTCTGAGGGGCGGCCCGTGTGTCAGGGAGGTCAGGGAGCAGAGTGGGGTTGAGTTATCCAGCCATGGACCCACCATTTGGCCGCGGTTCAAGTGCGTATGATTCCCATCGTCCCGATGGGGCTGACTGGGGGAGAATATTGGATGGTGCAAATCAATTCATTATTCTCCATCTCCGACTTTCCTCAAGTCTTTTCTTTTCTTAGCTCCTGCAAAACGCAGGTCCGAAGTAGAGCCAGAATTGAGTTTTACAGTGTCATTATTTGCATTTACCCCCCTGAGGGAAATGTCTCATCTATCACAGACAACACATGTCCGTGGTGAAATTGCAATTGGAATTGGTGATTATTTCTCTTTTACAAAAGACAGAATGTCAAGGGATGTCCACAGCTCAGAAGAAGAGGGGGAAGAGGAGGGGGAAAGAAGAAACATTGGATGATGATCAATGTTTCAGTCTCGTCTGAAGTTACAGTGGGTTGAGAGGAAAGGAGAGGAAAAGACAAAAGAGAAGAGATGGATAGAGAAGAGACGAGGCACCAGAGAGTTCAGTATTTATGAAAATGAATACCAAAAAGCACTAAGTGTCTTACATAATTCTCCCGCTTAATGTTCCAGCCCATGCTTTGCTGCATATAACCTATATTACCTAGATTATCATAAACACACCGGCAGCGAGAGAGAGAGCGAGAGAGCGAGAGAGAGAGAGCGAGAGAGCGAGAGAGCGAGAGAGCGAGAGAGCGAGAGAGCGAGAGAGCGAGAGAGCGAGAGAGAGAGAGAGAGAGAGAGAGAGAGAGAGAGAGAGAGAGAGAGAGAGAGAGAGAGAGAGAGAGAGAGAGAGAGAGAGAGAGAAGGGAGAGAGAGAGATAGAAGGTAGAGAAAGAGACCATGGCAAGAATAATTCTAAATTACCATCCACAGCTCCTGCTGCATGACTCAATATATGATCACACACACAAACACACACACAAACACACACACATTCACAAACACACACACACACACACACATACACACACATAAACACACACAAATACATAATCAAACAAAACAAACACATTTAATGTAAAGTAAATCTTGCAAATCATTTTTGGGATATTTTGAATATTTTTAGGGAGACAAACATAGGGCTGTGACTTTCTGCTAATTATATAGCAAGTGCATCAGCAATTATTGTGTGTGTATTGTGTGTTGTGTATTTTGTTCTTTGTTTTGTTTGTGATTGTGTCTGTCTGTGTGTGTGTGTCCGTGCGTTTCGGTGTGTGTGTGTGTACAATAAAGGTCTGTCAGTCACAAGGCAGTAACACGCCACACAACTGCTATGACCTGAATACACACACACGCATGCAAGGACGCACACACAAAAACACACACACACGCGCGCACCACACACACACACACCACACACACCACACGCACACACACGCACACACGCACACACACACACACACACACACACAAACATATACACACATACCCACACACAAACACTCACCCACTCTCTAATGGAGGTAAATCCTAGGTAATATTTTAATATTTCGCTCACAACTTTATCACCTCACAGCCTCAGAGGATGGCTCTGTAATTGTGGATTTAAGCTAGGTGCACCCCCCCCCCCCTCCCCCCACACCATTCTCCCTCTAATTAAAGGATGTAACTCTGAAGTTTCATAAAACCAACAGGCATTTACATGGTAGTGGGGAGATACACATCTCACACACATATAAACACACACACACACACACACACACACACACACACACACACACACACACACACACACACACACACACACACACACACACACACACACACACACACACACACACACACTCAGTCACTCACTCACATACATTCACCCCGCTGACAAAAAGGGCTTATAAAGGTCAGCCCAGGGAGCAGTTGAGAGCAGAAGGTGAGATAAGTCACACACTTGGCGCGGTGTGATGCTGGTATTTCTGTCTGAATCACAGTGGGGGAGAGAGCGGTAGAAAGAGACAGTATTAAAAAAGGATGAGTGTTGAAATAAAAAGACAATGTGTGAGCCTTTAGAAAAAAATGATAACACATTCAGTTATTTATAAACTCAATTTACACCGTAGCTCTCCGAGTTTATCCATGCATTGAACGGAAGCTGAGTCTGATTTGAAAGAGCAAGTGCTGACACCCAATAACACTCACTGTGGTGTATGTTTCATGCTGGGGCCATTGTCCTCATCTGCTGATCAGCGCTCAGCATGAGTCACGCAGGCCTGACTTAATGTATGCCTGATTAGCATGTGTAAAGAGATCCAGTCAGGAATGCTTGGTGAGCTTGTTCTCCACCCATCTCTGAAAACCCTTATTGAACATCAGTGGTTAATGTGGCGTTGAGTCTCAGGGGGGCATATGGCACACAGCAAACATCTGACGGCAGGCAGCGTCTACGCCTGAGAGAAGCACGCTCCAGGAATTCCCTCAAGCTCAGAGGACCCGTGGCAAGTAGTGGGGGAAAAAAATAAATACACTTGATATCATCCAACGAAATAGGACTCGCCTCCATTGGCTGACACCTTTCTTGGCTTCGTAAATAGGCCTCTCCTGCACCTTGAGGTTGTTTCCGATTCGTGGCGATTTACCTCTGAAGTAGTCACAGTTCTCATCGTCTCAACGATCCACCTCCGCGAGGACGCAGCGGCGCAGGACCCTACCAGTGATGCACCAACATGAAGCAGCAAGCGCTCAGAGATGGAGAGTAAACAAGCCGATTAAAGGGGGTGGTTTTGCTTTGATACATCTGAGGCTAATGGGAAATGAACACCAGGCGAGGGTAGTTGAGGCCTGCCTGGTCCTTCAATGTAACTGCGAAGACTTCAATGGTGGGGAACCAGAGTTATCTCGGGCAGCGATGGAGAGCTAATGTCCAGTAATTACTGCTGAAGTCTGCCTGTGATGCTGAGTCAGGGGGAATCCGAGGTGCAGAGAAACACAACAATATCGTAACGCCATTGATTGGTTGTCGTTATTTACTTTAATGGGGTTGCAAGCTCAGCTCCGGCTGAAATCCCTTCCACTGTGTTCGGGGCGTATCAGACCCGGCCTTCTGTCGGCATGACAACACCCAGCAGAGGAGATAGCGGAGAGAAAGGAGAAGAGAAAACGGCAAAGAAAATAGAGCGTCAAAGAGGGGACAATCGTGCCCCTGCCCTGTACACTCTCGATTACCAGGCCCCGTGAGCCCCGATTGGCCCCGGGAAACAACCCGACACACATTGTTTACGCTCCTCCATCAGAACGAGACCGTGTCACAAGCGGTGTTTTTCCACTAAACTCCAGCGGGCCGGCTCGGTCAGTCTGACCCAGCCCGGCGCTGCTAGGATCGGCATCGCCATGACAGCCGCGCTTCGCTCTTTCTGCTTCCTAATCTCAACAGGTCATCAAG
>NC_079412.1:8947309-8964809 GCF_026213295.1 Gadus chalcogrammus | reverse complement strand
GTGCCGAATGCCAAATGAGCCCCTCTCTCTCTCTCTCTCTCTCTCTCTCTCTCTCTCTCTCTCTCTCTCCTCCCCCTCCCTCTCTCTCTCTCCTCCTCTCATCTCTCTCTCTCTCTCTCTCTCTCCTCTCCTCTTCCCTCTCTCTCTCTCTCTCATCTCTCTTCTCTCTCTCTCCTCTTCTCTCCTCTCCCTCTCCCTCTCTCTCTCTCTCTCTCTCTCCTCTCTCTCTCTCTCTCTCCTCCCTCTCCCTCTCTCCCTCTCTCCCTCTCTCCCTCTCTCTCCTCTCTCTCTCTCTCTCTCCCTCACTCTCTCATCTCTCTCTCTCTCCTCTCTCTCTCTCTCTCTCTGTGTCTCTTCCTCAGCTCTTTCATATGTCACCTTTGTCATAAATCCAAACGAATATCTATTCGACAAATGCAATTGACCTTTTCCTTCATGTAGTCCTCACTATATTACATCTGAATACGCAGAGAGACTCACAGCCAAGCGGACAAAGAGGATAAAAAGAAGAAAATGAGAGGCCTATAGCGAGGGACAGTTGAGGGACAGTTGAGGGACAGGTGAAGCGAGCGAGAGAGGTAAGGGGGGCTGGAGAGAATGTGTCAGAGAGTGAGCGAGAGAGGTAAGGGGGGATGGAGAGAATGTGTCAGAGAGTGAGCGAGAGAGGTAAGGGGGGCTGGAGAGAATGTGTCAGAGAGTGAGCGAGAGAGGTAAGGGGGGCTGGAGAGAATGTGTCAGAGAGTGAGCGAGAGACACGTTTGGAGCCGATGGGAAGAATCAGATAGATATAGAGATGAGAGGGAGGTAGAGAGAGAAGGAAGAATGAACAGATGACCAGACAGGCAGGTAGGGGAACAGACATGTGAGTGGGTGGTGAGATGGGGTCGACAGATTCCAACGGATTGCCGGTTGAGGAGCAGGTGGATTGATTGTTTGGTTATATATATATATATATAAACAAGACTAAACTCTCCCGAAACACGTCTTTGTTGCCCTGCGCGGCGGCGGCGGCGCAGGCTGCCAGAGACGAGCTGCGGCCGTAGAGGCTGATGGATGGGGCTGCACAGAGGTCAAGTCTAGACAGAGCAACGAAGACAGGAGATGATGGAGGTGACTGTTGCTGTCTGGGCAGGACAGAGACAGAGGGGCAGCCCGGCGCTGCTCACATTAAAAGAGTTCAGGACGTCAACAAGGCTGCTACAGGCGGCCAATATTAATTTCACAATTGGGTTTAAAGTAATAAAAGCGTTTATTTGATTAATTCTTCTCACGCAATTCTGCTGCAACATTCTGTTGCCATTTTGATTGAAACGTATACGACACATTTATACTATATGGAATAGAGTAAGAGAGAGAGAGAGCGAGAGAGAGAGAGAGAGAGAGAGAGAGAGAGAGAGAGAGAGAGAGAGAGAGAGAGAGAGAGAGAGAGAGAGAGAGAGAGAGAGAGAGAGAGAGAGAGAGACAGAGACAGAGACAGAGACAGAGACAGAGTGAATGAATGCATTTTATTGGTCGGTAAGGGCAGAAGCTTCGGCTTATATCAAGCCCCCCCTTCTCACATTTTTAAGAGTAACAAACAAATGTCATACATACAGTGTGTTTGCATACACATGCATACACTTACCTGCATATATACAGTGGAGGCTACTACAGTGAGAATAGGGAGGAAGATCCTCCTCAACATTGTTGATAATAAATATTGTAGATTGCCCAGACTACTGTAATGAATTAATGGCCTTGAATATGACTACTTTAATGCCTTTGTATATATAAGGTTTGTTTCCCTGGGGAAAGGGACATTAGCACCCCCTAACGCCTATTGAGAATAACTGCTTGAGGACGTTCCTCCCTCAGCCTCCATTGACTCCAATTCATTTCCCCGGCAGTGTTGGCGGCCGGTGAGAGAGGAGAGAGGGGGAAATTCCTCCTCTGAGTGGGTGTGACTAGCTAAGGGGTCTGAATCGCGCCAAAATCTATTCACGAATAGGCTGGAGCCCTGGCTGCGCTATGACCCAATAAGCAGTTGTCTACTCTAGGCTAAGAGAGCTAACGAACCCGGCGCTCAGTCTTATGCCTCGTTTCCACCTGTTCTGTGAGGTACTGTTCGGCCTTGGTGGATTACAAAGGCGTCGGAAAGGGGGCCGAAAACGTGGAGCTACACACGCTGTCATTCTGAAATCACTTAAAAGAGATCCAGTTTGGTATGACCAGGTCACTGGTATCTTTTTTGCAGTATAAACAGCGAGGATTGTCTTGACCTATCAATGAAGTCCCTCAATCTTATTTGGCTTATCACCGTGACCAACATTCTGAAACATCCATTAACGTCAACATTTGCCTCATACAATGTCAGGCTTACAGCCCGTGTAAATAGTTGTGAAATAATGTTTTTGTTGTTATTTTTATTGTTTGTTACTATGACCGTACTGTTTGATATTGTGGAAAGGATGTTAGTGAATGATTCAGAGCATGATGCATTTTAACTGGCATCACTTTTGCTCTGGTGTCTTCATTTATCTTAAAACAACTGTAGCTGAAAGTAAACATAGCCAAATTACTACCAATAGCTTCTGTCATTGAGGGCAAAAATGGGCCCAATGATAGGTCCACATTTTTTATTTAGTTTTCAAAATCGAGAGTAGGCCTGATTTGACTAATTGGCTTTGCATCCTCTCCTTCGGCCCTTGTAGTCCACTTCAAAGACATGCTGCCCACCAGCTTTCAAAGTACAACGCTGCTACTGTTGGACTTATTTTATTCACATAATTATCCCTCCCTGCTATTTTGTAGCTCACCTAAACACCCTGAAACAACTTGAGTCTCTCATACGTATGGCAACCAAGCGCGCATTCCCTCCTCCCTCACTTTAAAAACAACCAGCCGCCAGCTACCAGAGATGGAAATTAACTTTTTTGCCCACCAGCCACTGTGGCAGGTAGATTTAAAAATCTACCAGCCACTCATCTTTTTTACAAGCCACTTTTTATGCGCCATATATTTTTTTAATGTATGCGTACATTTTAAACAATATAATAGTAACAATAGATAAGAAAAGTGTTTTTCATACACATCATTTTTTCCATCAGAAGTGATTCTTACTGTAAGTAGGTGCTAAGGAACTGAGTTGAAAATGTTACACTCTTGCCGCATATGATAAACGATACACAGGTATCTGCCATGTTAATGTCAAAGGTGTTACGATGACAAGTTTGGGGATAATGCATCTATACAAAGTATTTTCAATAAAAAACGAATTGACGTATTAACAATAAAACAACATGCATGGCTACACCATCATAAGTCAATCTAATTAGTGCCTGAATACAAATGTTTCCACAGACATGGTAACTAACGTATGATAGTAAGCATTATTGGCCCTTAACACTAATATTCAGAAAAAACACTGCCTCAAAACGCTATTGGCTTAAGCAATACAAGTAGAGGCATATACTTGGACTTTATACCCTGAACTTTTAAACGTTGCAAACGTGCAAAAACGTAATTATATATTTATGTGGCATTCAGTCCAATGCTGGAAATATATCTGTGGCATTCAGTAGGCCAATGCTCTGGTAAAGTATGCAAAGTATGACCAAGTGTTTCTTTCTGTTATTTCTACGTTATCAATCCCCTGTGGGAGAAATTTGTTAATGTTTGTCCCTACAATACAATAATGGTAAAAAAAAAAAATACACGATGGTAACTGCGTAAGTCAAACCGTCCAATCTGAAGGCTCTACTTAACCACGCCCCCTACTCACTTCCACCAATGCAAAGCGAACAGAACTGAGTAGGGGAGGGCGTAGCCTAACTAGTTTGTGAACGACCCAGAGAAACGCAACGCAAATTCAATGTGAACATGTATGAGGATTTAATAAAATCCTGGACGATTTTGAAATTCCGCCACATATTTTTAAAAGTGTCTCAAAAAGAGGGCATGTCTGGGCAAAAGAGGACGTCTGGTTACCCTATGTACGGGAAACCAATTTGATTCCTACCTGTAACACTGTTAAATAGCGGCCCAAATTGGTGAGCGCTATCCTGGTAATTTCTCTGCGTGAGAAATATGAAGTGTGGCGTGTGAGCGTGTGCATGGGTTGAATTGCGTGTGTCAAACGCCGAATGCGTGAGACTTGAGAGCCCTATTATCCCGGATGCCGGACAGTCGCAGTTCAGCAAAAGAGGCATAGAAGAAGAAGGGGGCCGGATGTTGACAGTAATGGTTGTGGAACTGCGCAGCGCCGTATAACGAATGTATTAAATATGCAAATTTGATCTGACCTTACTGGAAAGTATTACCCGACACAGTGGCGGGTGAAGTGACACAATTCAACGGCCACCATACAAATCCACCCTCAAATGGCGGGTGGCGGGTGTTAAATTCCATCCCTGATAGATACATACATACATACATACATACATACATACATACATACATACATACATACATACATACTGTGGCATCCCGCCACTTAAACCTCGGCCCGGGCGGGTCCGTGGTGGGGTGGTTGATGGCGTATACCGCCGCCACCCACTGAGTGGCTACGAAGAGCATCACTCTCTCCCCAATCAGCGAGATTGGGGGACACCGGGCCGAAAGCCGAGGAGCCATTTTAAGAGGAGCACGAGGACTGACGTTTGGGGCAGACCAGGAACGGGAGCGAGGAAGGAGGAAGTGCTCGTGTCCGCGAGTGGCTAGAGGCCCACGGAGGCCCTAGGGGCCGCGAGTATACGAGTATACGATTATACGAGTATACTGTATTGTCCAAGTGTACGCAATAAATACCGGATGAGGCTTTAACCCTCACTGCCAAGCGTGCCATACATACATACATACATACATACATACATACATACATACATACATACATACATACATACATACATACATACATACATACATACATACATACATACACGCCTACATAAACCCATAAGGGTCAATACTTATCCAGTACATTTCCACCAAAAGATGGATGATATTCTGATTAATGATGATAACCATAATGAGAATAACAATGTCCATCATCAACACCATTATCAACATTCTCAAACAGTGATACTACTCAATGTCTGTACTTATCTTGTCCCATGTCTTTTAACCCTTTTTTAAAGTTCAAGACATTCCTACTATGTTTTAATTAATCTGGTAATGCTTTCCATCACTTCACGCCAACGACAGATATGCACCAGCTTTTCATCACTGTGTAACAGGTAAGTTGTTTCCAATTGAGTTCGCCTCTCAGGGCATAACCCCCTACTCTTTCTCTATAGAAGGATGTGTGTTGGGAGGAAGTTGGTCATTATGAGCTTTATACAGAACTAATGCAGTTTTCTGGTTCACCAGGTCCATGAATTTCAGTGTTTTTGACTGAAGAATTGGTGAATTACTATGGTCAATGAAGCCGACATTATTCACAATTCGTAATGCTCTTTTACTAACGCAGTTTTCTGGTTCACCAGGTCCATGAATTTCTGTGTTTTTGACTGAAAAAATTGTGAATTAGTAGGGTCAATGAAGCCGACATTATTTACAATTCGTGTTGCTCTTTTTTGAACTGTAGAGTGGTTTTTCAAGCATTTCCCCAGATCTCGACATAGTACGTTAAATAAGGCAGAATCAGCGTGCTGTAGAGTGTTCATAGATTTATGGTTAAGAAAGCGTCTGACTTTACGCAACACCCCGATGCTTCTGGAAATGTTGGATCTTACATGGTTTACTTGTGGTTTCCAACAGATTTTCTTTAATTTGTTTTTATTCATTTAAGGATAACTTGTTTACATCAAACCACAGTTACAATGTACCTAGTTGAACTGTCACCTTCTCCATTAGCCTCTTTAAACAGTCGTCTGAACAGAAAATGTTGGTATCATCTGAGAAAATGACATATTTCAATATATTGGACAATTTACAAATATCAATTGTGTATATAATGAACCATTTTGGTCCCACTATCATACCCTGTGGGCCGCACATGACAGTGAAAGATTGCGAAACATATGGATACATATATGATACGTTTTTACTTACGGAAAGGTGGAAGGAAAGATAGATGGGAGACATCTTTCAAAGACATATACTACCAGGGTCACAGCAGAACGACCCTGTGCATTCCTCCTTGAGTATACTTCTCTAAAAATGTGTTTCAATCCGACATGCAAGGTAACGAGAAATGGGAAGCTGCCATTGGTCCATTATCCCTGTCAACGACAGGAGGAGAACGAGGAGGCCATGGAGTGCATGTGCTGAGAGAGCGAACCTGAACAACATATTGATCAGGCAGCTGGGGCTCTCGCAGAGTGTTTACCTTCACTGGGGCCGACAGACACAAACACAATCTGAGAGGAAACAAGAAATGCACACCCTAACCTCGTTTTGTCACGGAGTCATCGCTAAAGGACGAAAATTAAGGACGGAGGTAAGTCAAGAACATTAAGTTGGATGAAAGAACGCCTGGCATGGAAAAGACAATAAGAGAGATAGAGCAAGAGAGAGACAGAGAGAGAGAGAGAGAGAGAGAGAGAGAGAGAGAGAGAGAGAGAGAGAGAGAGAGAGAGAGAGAGAGAGAGAGAGAGAGAGAGAGAGAGAGAGAGAGACAGAGAGAGAGAGAGAGAGAGAGAGAGAGAGAGAGAGAGAGAGAGAGAGAGGGAGAGGGAGAGGGAGAGAGAGAGAGAGAGAGAGAGAGAGAGAGAGAGAGAGAGAGAGAGAGAGAGAGGGAGAGAGAGAGAGAGAGAGAGAGAGAGAGAGAGAGAGAGAGGGAGAGACCCATCCAGAAGGGAGGAAAGAAGGGAGGGAAGCATCTGGTGTGGCTCTCTGGTCCTGCATCATATTAATCAAATTTTATGACACCTCATTACACTGCCTATCATTGATAATCAAAGGGTGTGTGATGGGTAACACAAACACACACACACACACACATACACAACACATGGAGATTAACACACATACACGCACACATGTGAGCATGCATAAACACATGTGAACACACAAAAACAAATTCACACACATGACCAAACACACAACACACACAAATACAAACAGAAGGAAGTAAAAATAAAGGGATCAAATGAGGAAACTAAAGTTGAGTTAGAAGGAAACGTTGAACCAGCTGTATCTCATCTCACAGCTCAAAATCATTAATTCAACTGGTTTAGCCTGGACAATGTGTTTGTGTGTCGATGTGTGTGTGTGTGTGTGTGTGTGTGTGTGTGTGTGTGTGTGTGTGTGTGTGTGTGTGTGTGTGTGTGTGTGTGTCTGTGTGTGTGTGTGTGTGTGTGTGTGTGTGTGTGTGTGTGTGTGTGCATGCATATGCATGCGTTTGTACGTATGTATGCATGCTTGTTTATGCGTGCCTGTTTATGTGTGCGAGACGAGTGTGTGAGTGTGTACGTGTGTGTGTGTGTCTGTGTATGTGTGTGTTCGTGTGAGTGTGCGTGTTTGTGTGTGTGCGTGTGTGTTTGTGTGCGTGCCTGTGTGTGTGTGTGTGGGGGTCAACTCCAGAACACCATTGGAATCATCAGTTGTTGCACACTCTCCGATATTCCATCTAGATTCTGCATAGTAATAATATTCAAAACATGCATTATTCCATCCCTATTCTCTCCCTGTGGATCACCGCTCTTCCCCTCTCTCTCTCTCTCTCTCGCTCTCTCTCCCTTTTTCTCTCTATATCTATCGGCCAATCTCTCTCCCTCCCTCCCTCCCTCCCTCTATGCAACACCACTGCCACTAGTAGCAGTAAATAGGATGGTATCCAGGCATTAGTTAGAGTTATAGTGGACTAGGCCGGTGTGAAAATATATAAATTGGTATGGGGCCCATAAGCAGACGACACCTCTGCCCAATGCAAGCCAGAGTTCTGGACCCCTCCTCCCCACCTCTCACACACACACACCAACACATACACACACACACACCTGTGCAGACACACACACACCGAGCCATTAGTGCTTCCTGCATCACCTCACTTAGCTAGGAGCCAAAACGAATGACAGACCATTAGAGTTTCATTACAGAGAGTTGGCCAAGGAGCCAGAGAGAGAGGGAGAGATGGAGGAAGAGTGAGTGGGAGGGAGGGAGGGAGGGGGAGAGAGGGAGGAGGAGGAAGAGGAGGAGGAAGAGGATCTGTTTAGTATGGCCAGGCAGGGGATATGAGCACTGTTGTCCATGACCTCTTCTGCCTACTTGCAAAGCGCCTGTCAATTTCCTTGCCCACGGCAGTTTTAATATGTCCCAACTGTTTCAGACAAACAGAACAACACACATACACACACGCATAGACACTCACACAAAGGCAAATCACACTATATACACGTTTATAATATCCTCATTATTATACTGTGCCTAATTATTGTTATGTTATTGTTAACATGTTAATGTTGATGTTTTGTGTCTTTCTCTTTTTCATATTCACTCTCTCTCTTTCAGAATCACAAACACACACGCACACACACACACGCACACACACACACACACACACACACACACACACACAGACACGCAGACAGAGCTCCAAGGTTAATAGTAGCTGTCATGGACAGTGTGAACAGTAATGGAACACATCGTCTCCCTGGGGTGGAACCGCTCGCAGACGGAGAGAAGGGAGGAGAGGATGATGAAGAAGAGGAGTGGGAGGGAGGGAGAGAGGGCGGGAGGGAGGAGGGGGAGGGAGGGAGAGAGGGCGGGAGGGAGGAGAGGGAGGGAGGGAGAGAGGGCGGGAGGGAGGAGAGGGAGGGAGGGAGAGAGGGCGGGAGGGAGGAGGGGGAGGGAGAGAGAGAGAGGGCGGGAGGGAGGGATGAGAAGGAGGGAGGGAGAGGGGGAGTGGGAGGGAGGGAGAGAGGGCGGGAGGGAGGAGAGGGAGGGAGAGAGAGAGGGCGGGAGGGATGAGAAGGAGGGAGAGAGGGCGGGAGGGAGGAGAGGGAGGGAGAGAGAGAGGGCGGGAGGGATGAGAAGGAGGGAGAGAGGTAGGGGGAGGCAGGGAGAGAGGGAGGGATGAAGAGAGTGGGAGGGAGGGAGGAGGGAGAAGGAGGAAGGGAGGGAGGGAAGAGAAGACGGGAGGGAGTGAGTGGGAGGGGAGTAGTATGGTGGTGGGGGGGGGGGGGGAGGGGTGGGCGAGGGAGGCTGGACCTGAAAGTATGGAAGGGATAGGCTGGAGGCACAACATGCTACTGTGAAAACAATTAATCCCCCCCCATGCTCATGTGAGGTATATTTATCTCTCTATTAGCAGTGAATAATTTACATTGCTTATGTGTGTGTTTGTGTTTGTGTTTGTGTGGGTGTGGTTGCGGGTATGGGTGTCTGTGTGTTTGTGATTATGTTTGTGTGTGTGTGTGTGTGTGTGTGTGTGTGTAGGTGTGTGTGTGTCTATGTGTTAGTATGTTTGTGTGTGAGTGTATTTTGGTTTGTGTGTGCGTGTGTTTGTGGGTGCGTGTTTATGTGTGCGTGTTTGTTTTTGTATGTTTTTGTAAGTGTGTGTGCATGTTTAGAATAGAATCGAATAGAAAGCTTTATTGTCATTGTACAAGTACAACGAAATTCAATGAGCAGCTCCATACATGCACACATGTAATCGAATATAAATATATAATAATTACAAAAGCAATATATAATATAAATAAAATAAAGAAAAAAAAATAATAATAATAATAATTGTTTGTGTGTGCGTGTGTATTGGTTTGGTTTGTGTGTCGGTGTGTTTGTGTGTGTGTATATGTTTGTGTGTGTGTGTGTGTGTGTGTGTGTGTGTGTGTGTGTGTGTGTGTGTGTGTGTGTGTGTGTGTGTGTGTGTGTGTGTGTGTGTGTGTGTGAGTGTGTGTGTGCGTTGATTGTGTATGTGTACATTTGTGTGTGTGTGTGTGTGTGTGTGTGTGTGTGTGTGTGTGTGTGTGTGTGTGTGTGTGTGTGTGTGTGTGTGTGTGTGTGTGTGTGTGTGTGTGTGTGTGTGTGTGTGTGTGAGCGTTTTCCCTGCCTGCCGGGTACATGAGTATAGGAGTGGGGGTGTCGGGGTTCACGAAGCATGTTAGCAAATTAAGCAACAAGCTATTTTACATTTCATCAGGCACGCTCGCCCCTCATTAGTTAGCACCATTTAAATGTTTAAATTACGTTTCAATTAATAACCCACGTACTTTTTCACTCTCAATTCTCTCACAGGGTGAACCGGCTCCACACCCAACACTCTGTTGACTTATTAGCATTCGGTTCATAACATTAGACTTACTGCCTGTCTACCAGCTATGTCTGTCTATCCCTCTGCCTCTCTTACTCCTTTTCTGTCTGCCTTCTTGTATGCCTGTCTGCCTGAGTGGATGTGTCTCTGTCTGGCTGTATGTCTGTATGATGTGTGTCTATCGCTCTGCATATCTTGCTGCATGTCTGTCTATGTCTCTGTTTGTCTGTCCATTTCCCCCCCTGCATTGGGGCCTTGCTGTAGCTGCATGGTAAACTCCAGCTCTTGTGTGGAGCCCCTCCTGTATAAAGAGCTTCTCTGGCATGGCCTCATCGTGTCAACATGCCTCCTCCCTAATTGATTTTCCGGCCAGCAGGGCTTGGCCTTTCCATTTTACCTAGACATGGGAACAACTGTTCAAACAGATGAAACTTTCAAACACTTTCTAAAAGACGTCTGGCTCCAAGATCATTACTTTCAGACAGAAGTGGACCATAAACTCTGAGACAGGCGGACGGACGGACAAGCGAGGCCGTGGCCTCGTTTAGACGCTGGACTTTCCTACACTGTCTATCTCATCCCCACCAGGTGTGTGTGTGTGTGTGGGGGGGGGGGGGGGGTGGGTGGGTTATTGTGTTTGCAAGAGAGAGAGTCAGAGAGAGAGACAGATGGAGAGAGGACAAAGGAGAGGAGGAAAGGATGAAAGTGGGTCAGTGAGTGAATGTATGCATCCTCTGAGTCATCATCATTAGTAATTAGTATTTTTGCTAATGTAGTAAAGTTCACCATACATTCCCGAATGCAAACAGGAGACTAACAGCATGAGGGACTGACACCACTGGTCAGTATGCTATAGGAGTGAGGCTACAGAGCAGAGAGAGAGAGAGAGAGAGAGAGAGAGAGAGAGAGAGAGAGAGAGAGAGAGAGAGAGAGAGAGAGAGAGAGAGAGAGAGAGAGAGAGAGAGAGAGAGAGAGCAGCAACATCTAACCCTTCACAGGTGAATATTTTAGAACATCCTGGACGTCAGAAGTGTTATGCGAAAACAAAAGTCTTGATGAAGAGCTGAAGGCGTCCACCAATACCCCTCCAACTCAACCTGAACCAACCCTTCAAAGGATCTCCTTTAAAGAAACAGCTATCCATCGTTTTATGAAATTATCTTATTTCCTCTGAACAGGTAGTGCTAAAACAACGTGGCTACACCAGTGGTCGGTTCATTCCCGTTTCAAAGAGTCATGTTGGCACTCACTTACCCAAATACTAAACACCTTAAAGCTTGTCTCTTTTGCCTTCGTCTGCCAGTGGAGTGAAAGATGTTGACTCAACATTGTTACTGCACAGCCGGTGTCCACAGTCATGTCAGCGCCGTTCTAAGAGGGTTCTCCTGCTCATTGATTCGGGCGCCGTGCTTTGTGTCCCCCAGCAGCTCAACACCTCCTGTCATGTCAACGGGGCCGTGTGCAAGCGGGAGGCAGTCCTCGCTAGTGGGGCTCTCACCGCGACTCCAACCTCTCACAACAAAATCACTTTGTAGTTTCTGTGGGAGGACATTGGATTGGTACACATACACACAAACATGAACATGCAAACACGCAAACACAAACACACACACACAACCACACACATACACAGACACGTATGTATGCCCAGATTGAGCACACACACCATCCACACACACACACACACACACAGATACACACACACACACACACACACACACACACACACACACACACACACACACACACACACACACACACACACACACACACAGATACACACAAACACACACACACACACACAAACACACCCTCAGGCAGCACTCATTCAGATCATAATCAAAACAAACACACACACACACACAAGCCCATTTCACAGGTGAACTGCCCAAGTAAAGAGGCACAGCTTTTAAATGTTAACTTTTTCCATGCGGCACAGTAGCGCTCATCCTTGTCCCCCCCCCCCCCCCCTCTTTATAGCGGCTCGTGCAGCTTTAGGGGCGGCTGGGGTCTGGCCCCTCAGCTCAAGACAAACTGTGTTGGTACAGAGAATGTTAATACCCCCATTAAACGCAACATTACCGGGGCCTATAGCAGTTACTAAACCTTACCTGGGACAGGCCCACTCTGTGAGCAGCTGCAGAGAGCTTTATGGTGGGTATAAGCTAGCTTTGGGGGCAAGGTGTTTGTATGTAATGTAGTAAAACGACCACATTGTAAATATAATGTGTAATACTGGCAGAAGTGCTGCCCATTCTTCTGCCTTTGCCCTCACTGCAGCACAGGGATTGTTCGCTACAGCTGCTTCAGAACAGTAGGAACAGGAGACGGATTCAGTTATATTTGCTACACAGTAAACAGTGTTTGATTACATCCTAAATATATCTGTATTTCAAATAGTTTGGTTGTTCAATTTGGCAGTAAAGTTAACAGAAGTTGAATACTTTTATGAGAGAGAGAGAGAGAGAGAGAGAGAGAGAGAGAGAGAGAGAGAGAGAGAGAGAGAGGAGAGGAGAGAGAGAGAGAGAGAGAGGAGAGAGAGAGTGAGAGAGAGAGTGAGAGAGAGAGAGAGTGAGAGAGGAGAGAGAGAGAGAGAGAGCGAGAGAGAGAGAGAGAGAGAGAGAGAGAGAGAGAATGGCTTAAATAGGGCTCCCTCCCTGGATCTCAGGAAATAACGTCGAGAAAGGGACGGGAAGAGGGGGACCACACATATAACCATGTAGGCCTCAAGTGAGGCAGTGGCAGCGGAGAGCGACCAAGGCTCTGTCTCCACAAGGCTGGCCAGGAAAGCAGCACACACACACACACAGACACAGACACAGACATACACTGGGCCGATGTGCAGCGTCATATTCAACACAACAACAGATTTCACTGAAACATTGGTGTCCCCTACGCAGTTGTGTGATTCTGTCCTCTCCGCTGTCCCCCTCTTATTTTCCTGGTTCTCCGCGTTGATCTCGCCATCTGTTCGCCATCCCCACATTCTCCGTTTCCAACTGCTTAGAGTAAAGCTGGCTCTCCTTATAGCTCGCTCTGTCCTCTGCCGGAGCTCTCAGCTTCCCATCCGCACCCTATATCTCCCCGCCCGGCTCCTGTCCGCTCCTCCATACGTACGATGTGATGGTGAGAACTCCTCGGAAGCCGCCGCCGCCGCCGCCGCCTCCAGACGTTCCCCTCCATCCAGGCCCTGCCTTAATGCCTCTGTAACCCCACATAACCCCCCCGCGGCTTGACAGGAAGAGCGGCCAAAAAGCCTCCCTGCACTCATCTCTGAGCCCCCAGACACACGCCTCTCCCCTACAGCGGCTCAGACAGAGGCGAAGAAGACGTCCGAGGTCTTCATCACCCTCACAGAGGAGAGCGTGAGCGGGAAGCGAAGTGAGGAGGAGGCGAAGGAGCGGGAACATGAGGCGGGAGGCGATCCGTCTTGCTCTCACCCCAATCCTTGAGAATACCTATAATGCAGTGGAACCATTTTTTGTGCAAGCCCGGAGAACTCTGTATGCCCTCCCAGTATCTCCAGCAGCTCATTAATTCAGCTCATTGTAATTACTGCGGCTAGGCTGTGACCTACCCTGGAGGCTACACAGATATTATCAGTGTGGATGCTACTTGGACTCCAAATAGACTTAATGTTAATGAACAAACATAACACATAAAAATAACATGACATGCTTTGGTTTACTCAGCAGCTTCATTTGTGCCATCTTATTTCTAAACTCCCACACACAACTTATCACTCAGAACATAATAACCTAAATTCCTTCTACATTCTCAAATGTAGCCGGCTGTCCCCTGAATGATGTACTAATACCTAACTAATTACCTAATCTGTCTTCAGAGGGGGCTCCGAGATGTGCTTAACAACATTAATAACATGTATAGGGGGAAATTATCAACAAGTTGATCACATGCAATCGGGAGGCCAGATTGCTTATTGCAGATGAACTACACAATAATGGCGAGGACTTGATCAACCTGAGCGTAGCTGCTCACTAGTTTATGTGTATGTTAGTGCTTGTTATCGTGCAATATATTCAACGCACCGCTTCACACACAAGGTGTAAACCTGACAGCTACAAGAGAACAATTATCTGTCTGCTTCAAATACCCCACAGTAATTCCTGTGAACGCTGACAGGCTACAGTGTTTAATCTGGAGGAATATGAAATGGTAAGCGATCACTCTTGCCTTTACGTCTGCGTCGTATTTCTTCTGCTGTCGCTGAACTCAGTGACACAATGTGTGTTGAGTCAGGAAGACGAATGGCGACGATGGCACAGTCCAAGGAGATAGTCGAATACATACACAAATGCATGCACGCCCGCACACACACACTCACATACACACAAACAAAAAAATTGACAAAGACACACAAACCAATACCCCTGAACATAGAGGGGCACACAGTTAAGGTGGAGGTGAGGCATGCAGGGGGCACAGGAGAAAACAGAGGAGAGAGAGATAGTGGAAATAGAAAGGGAGGGAGAATGAGTGAGAGAGAGACAGAGAGCGAGAGAAAGAGCAAAAAAGAAAGAGAGCAGCTTTATTTAATCTCTAGTGTCTGTAGAGTGTAAAGTTCAGTAAACCGGATCGTTGGTTCAGTTAAGCTTTGAGTTTGACTTCAGCTAAGACTTCTTTGTCAGTGCAGTATGTGTCTATTGCGTGTGCGTGTGCGTGCGTGCATGCGTGCGTGTGTGTGTGTGTGTGTGTGTGTGTGTGGTTATGTGTGAGTGTTTGGTTGTGTGTGTCTATGTGTGTGTTTGTGTGTCTGTGTATGTGTGTGTGGTGTCTACGTCTATGTTGGTGTCTGTGTGTGTGTGTCTGTGTGTGTGTGTGTGTGTGTGTGTTTCTTTGTGTGTGTCTGTGTCTGTGTGTGTGTGTGTGTGTGTGTGTGTGTGTGTGTGTGTGTGTGTGTGTGTGTGTGTGTGTGTGTGTGTGTGTGTGTGTGTGTGTGTGTGTGTGTGTGTGTGTGTGTGTGTGTGTGTGTGTGTGTGTGCGTGAGTAAGGGGGGCATGTGTGTGCGTATGTCTTAGAACATGTAAGAGACATTAAACAAGTGCAAAGAGGCTGACACAGGGCTCTGCTGGAGGAAGTGGATTTAATCAAGTAAGAACAAAGCAGTTGTGTGTGTTCCTCCTGAGGGCATGGGGAACACAAGCTCTGTGTGTAAGAGCCCACAAGATTCTGCCCCAGCAACAGAACAAAAGCGTTGCTACACTGCCTGAGCAGTTCTGTTGCATAGCTCCTAATACCAACTGCTTTCACGTCTCATCAGTAAAGCTGCTATTGTATTTGTTTATAAAGTCTGATAGCCTGGATGCTCAATAGTGTCACATATTTTGAAGTAAAACCAGAGTTTGAAAAGTATTGTGCAAATGTGTCAAATTATCTTTTTTTGTCAAATTATTTAGTTAATTTATTCCAATGCCTGAGCGGTTTTATTGCGTGATTCCTAATACCAACTGTTTTTCACGTCTCAGCAGTAAAGCTGCTTTTCCAATTGTTTTATAAACTCTGTGTAAAAGGCAAGGGATTGACTCTGAATGTCACCAGAGTCGCGCATTTTGAAGCAAAACTAGGGTTTGAAAAGTACGATGCAAACATTTCAAAAGTCAATTGTTATCAAATTCTTGAATAATTGCATTACCGCGCTTCAGTTGATGGCATCATACAAATATATCCTTGCTCACCCTTAATTTGAGTTGATTAAAAAACGCCAACAATCATGCCGGAGAAGCTCTCCGGGAGGACGTCAAGACGCACAATAGTTCCTCACATCCAACACTTAGCATTGAGGTCATGCCACCAATTTCTCCCGAACGCTTGCATTATTATTATGATTAAATCAGGCGACCATTTCACCGGCGGAGACCAAAGAGTAACACAGCCCCAACACCCATTATCCCTGGTACAGGATCACACCGCTGCTACCTCTCTCCCCTACACCTCCAACCCTGTATAAAGCTCCGCACGCAATGATTGAAAAAATATATGGATATCGTAATGAAAACCATTGAGGAGGTGCCCAAGGCTGGATTGGACAAGGTTGTGACACAGTGTTTACCCATGAAGCAGTGCCATTCTCTGCACAGCCGCTCTGACCTTTTCAATATTCCTCGACAAACACGCGTCCTTCACCGCAGTACAGTGAGTGTTTGTGTGGGTTTGGAGAGCCCTGCTGGAAGCTCCCGTATATTCATGAAAAAGGGGACATTGAAATGACACATATGTATTCCCACATAACCCAGCCGTAATTCTATTCCAACCTTGATTTCGCAATTTTGAATGCGATCCGGGATCTGCTGTTTTTTAATATGGTGTCGGCCTTTGCAGTTTATCAACATCTAGCTGCTTTTGTTCCCAACTTGTTCATATATAAGACTTCCTTAAAGACCGTAGCTCTCTCCCTCATTTCCAAAACATTTTTGATCTTAATATACCAAACTCTGTCTACGTCACTGAGAAGTATAATGACGAAGATAGACGGGAAGACAAAAATACTTTGAAGTGTTAGCCATTACAGGGCTTTTCAATGCTTAGACAGTATTTCCCACAATGCCGCTGTGAGGACGGACTGAAAGGGAGACAGACCAGAAACAGTTAGACCAGAGGGAGCAGAGAGCCGAAGAGATGCACATTAGATAATGGAGCGAGGGAGCAGGCCAAGCCCGGACTCTTTATTGACCTCCCTGGGCTGATTCACCAGGCCTCCTGTCTCCTGCCGTCTCCAAAGTGTCCATTAGCTCTTCCATCACCTCTCCTCTTAGAACCTTGTCTGCTGAGCTTCCATGGAGGTCCCTGGGTTAGCTGCCATACTCGTTGTTGAGGGGTAAGATCTTAAGATCTCTCTCTTTAAATCTCAACACATGAGTCTTATCACATGCACCCATGATTATATAATATATTGATTCAGCTTGGCAACACATTGTGTCAATTTGCAGAAGCAGAAGTAAATCAGTTTGGCTTTGTAGAGATATAGTCCAGTCATTTTATTAAAAAGGTTGAACAAATTGCAACAAAAGCAAACTCAAAAACTAAAACTGAAGAATCCCAATAGGGGAAAGTTTAGAAAAAGACCCAAATATACCCTATTCATATGCCTATTCATTATTTTTCACACGCGAATAGGAAAAATATTAACCTTCAGATATCACCATGAACATTTCTGAGTTGATTACTTACATCAAGACAAACAAAAAATTCATTACAAGTTTTTTGAAATTGTTTGTTAACATGTGCTAATTTGCATTAATAGGCTACAAAGCCAAAGTTCCTTTCCCCCAATTCCTTCTCAACCATGGCTGAGATAACCCCCACTAC
>NC_079412.1:8937309-8939809 GCF_026213295.1 Gadus chalcogrammus | reverse complement strand
ATTTATTATTAGCTATTAATGAAAACATAGATGCATGCGCACACACTGAAATACACACACACATACACATACACACAAACACACACACACACACACACACACACACACACACACACACACACAGAAACACATATACATGCGTGCTGTGGGCCAGTGTCATTAAGTATCACCGTGTACTCCCTAAGCAGGTGAAGAGCCTCATGGCCGATCTTAATCCTGTTAATGAGGCATTGAGATGGAGACCAGACGACCACCAAGGGACCAGGCTGGAAGACTAATGAGGGTAGGAAATAAATCCCTTTATGAGGTTTATTTAAATGACGAAGAGCAGATGGGTAAAACAGGCCCGATGAGTGTCTGACCTGCAGGTAGGAGACCGAGGTTTCACCGGGGCTCTCTTGCTACCCAGAGATACGATCCCCTCACTCTGATGAGCCCGTCTACTGCTCGTCTCCTCCCCCACTCACTGTTTCACTGGTGCCCAAATAGTGCACTTCAAATTGCAAAAAAACATCTCTCGATTGATCTTGTACCCTTTACTGTATTGTACTGCAACAGCTTGAATACATGTGTTATATGTTTAGTAATTAACTAATTAGTGAACATCTAACACAATTAACTAACTTAGCAGCTTAAGCTACGGGTAGCTAAGTGGATAATCCTACACGAGGATATGGTATCTAGCATGATTAAGTGCATTGATAGTTTACACGTGAAATATGAAATGTGTGTGGTCGAAGATGGCTATAGAAGTTTCGTTCATTTATCAAACTACAACTAACAATACAGATATAGTGTAGAGGAGTGTCTCCTACTGCCATTCACCTTTTGATAGACCATGCGAGGAACCACTGATCTCAGGTAACAAAGATGAGAGAGAGAGAGAGAGAGAGAGAGAGAGAGCGAGAGCGAGAGGAGCTGAGGAGCGAGGAGCTGAGAGAGAGAGAGAGAGAGAGAGAGACGAGAGAGAGAGGAGAGAGAGAGAGGAGAGAGAGAGAGAGTGTTGCCTTTCAACACACCCTGCCTTCTCAACTGCAGTCTCTAGAGGAGGACACCAGATCCTCCTTGTCTCTGACGCCTCCATCCACGGGTGGAGTCTCATCGTGTTGATGATGATGACTTTTTTTCACAGGCTCGCATCTATCTTTAGCCTGCTGTCTGCCTCTTGTCTACACATAGACGTGTTAAGACCGTCCCCTATCATATCACGTCAGACTCAAACCGTCGGTGTTTCACACTGAGTAATATTATAGTTTGTGTTTGCATAGTTAATCATTAGTTATATGTTTGAACTTATAAAAAAATCGATGTATATATATATTGTGTGCATATGTTTTTTTAATAAATGAATACAGAATATAATTATTCATGTAAAAAAAAAAATATTGATATATTTCATTGTGAATGAAAATGCTTCAAATGTTTACGAGGTATTTATCAGCATTCCTTCCCTGAGGCCTGCTAACAGCGGCAACACTGTTCATGTCGTCCCCTCCTCACAGCCCCGGCTGTACAAGATCTGTATCACGACCCAAAGCGGCTAAATGTCATCGTAAAAAATATGTTTTTACACAACAGCAGAGTTTCCTGTCATAACTCGCCAGCGCACGGCGGCCTGGTCCTGGAGCCACGCCAAGTGCCTGCACGCCATCCCCAGCCCCACAACACACTCCTGCAGACACAAGACTGCCAGACCCGCTTGCAAGTAAGCCAACGCATATGGAGCAAGGAGAAAAAACACAAACAACACAAAACAAGAATTGATAAGACAACGATAAACAGAGCGCCTGCAGCGTGCGGGATGAGGTGAGCGAGGCGGGAGGAGGAGGAGGAGGAGGAGGAGGAGGAGGAGGAGGAGGAGGAGGAGGAGGAGGAGGGAGAAAATGAAAGTCTGTGAGATTGTTTGCCGCCAAGCACATCAAATAAATCAGGGGGAATTAGGCTGTCAGAACACGAGCGACATATTACATATTCATAAAAGGACTACATAAGGAGAGACAATAAAGAGAGCGACGCGGTGAGACGGACAGAGGAGATGTAAATGAGTGAAGAGGCAGCGTTGTTGTGAAGTCTTCTAATGAGATCAACATGGAGGAAGGCGCTTCCACTGCACAGATACCATAAGATGTATGTGATGACGTGTGAGGGTGGATGTGAGAGGGGGTGTGTGTGTTTGTGCATGACTCTGGTGTACGTTAGAGGGACATCCAAGTCTCCACACCTGCAACTATTCAAAGACAAATCTACTGTATTGTACTTAATGTTCCGACCTCAATATGAATACAAATGATAGATTCCCAAATGGACAGCAGTTGTATACGTGTTGTATGTGCATGTATCTCACTATTCTGTATTTTTATTTGCTTGTTGTACGTTTCGTTACGTTGGTTGCATGTGTGTGCATGCATATTCAAATGTAAATTGTTGCACCTACTATGTACACATCGGTGTGTGTGTGTGTGTACTTACGTGTGTGCATCTGTGTGTGTGCATGTGCATG
>NC_079412.1:8917309-8934809 GCF_026213295.1 Gadus chalcogrammus | reverse complement strand
AGTCAATCAGAAGCATGTAAATATCTTCACGGTGGCGGAAGAGGACAAACAAGGTGTCCTTCAACATCTACGCTTCCAGGCGATTGCAACGGTGCCACACATGAGCATATTCGAACATGTTTAATGGTAGTAATTAGCTGTCGAAATTGGAGGCCTTAATCAATACTGAGCAGCTATTGATTTGCTTCCCGATAAAGATTAGTCACAAATGACATGTTATTTAGCATCTACACGTTGAGCTGAGTCTAATGACACCAAGAACGGCACTCTAGCTAATGGTAACATGTATTTTACATGGTACACCTAGGTCTAGGACATGATCTCGGTGTAGCAAGAGGCCGAGCTTGATCTCATTGGACTCAACTTAACGTGTAGATGCTAATTAACATGTAATTTGTCAAAAATCTCCATCGGGAAGCAAATCTATAGCTGGTCATTATTGATAAAGGCCTCCAAAATCGACAGCTAATTACTACCCCGAAACATATTCAAATATGATCATGTGTGGCACTGTTGCAATCGTCTCGAAACGTAGATGTCAAAGGACACCTTGTTTGCTCTGTTGCACCACCGGGAAGATATTTTCATACTTCTAATGGATTGATTCATATTTTAAGGTTCTCGGAGTGAGACTTTAAGTGGCTGCAGCAGAAGTGTTGAGACGAAAGATGATATCAAGAGATTTATAGAATATTCCCATTCACATTATGATTCTTCGTCGTAACATCCGACCAAACATCCTTTACATTCACAGAGCGAAGATTATGAAAGTCCAGGCTCAGCAAGTGCTCCATCTCGTTGCACCTGCACCCATCGGCTCGCTTGCAAGATTTTGGCCTGAAGTTCTTCCCAGACCTATTCCTCAAACAGTCCAATATGCATATCTGAGAATCAGGCCTCTCTTCAATAATGACAAAATGTAATGAGAGAAATACAGATTCACTTTTTGTTATCTCATAAGCGGCGTGGTGCGGCTCCTTTTGACCTTTTGACCCCAGACTTCAAAGACGTGGCCACAGGCCAGCGCTGTCTACACACATTAAGCCACAAATGTACACCTCCATCCCGCAAAAAATGGGGCCTAGAAACTAACCTCTGTCTTATGTACATTGACTGTACTGTTGGAGGTCACGCCCCTTTTCCAGCCTTTTCGAGATAGCTAGGGATGCTAAAATGTTGACACACATTTCCCGGGGCCCCGAGAACGACATATGCAAGGTTTGTAGTTCTAGCCCATAGAGAAAAAAACTTTTCCCAAATGGACTGTCATTTGGACAAAGCCCCTTCAGAAGTGTTGCATGCGAGACCTAATGGTTCAGAATGTGGTGGAAAAAAAGTTTTTGAGATAGGAAGGTCCTACCGCCCTGAAATTTGAATACCATATTCTAGGGCCTAACTGGGACCCCCGCACCGAACTTGGCCCGGTCGGACCCCGAGTGCAGGAAGGGGGGGGCCTGGACTTTCAATAACCTTCGCTCTGTGAATGTAAAGGATGTTTGGTCGGATGTTACGACGAAGAATCATAATGTGAATGGGAATATTCTATAAATCTCTTGATATCATCTTTCGTCTCAACACTTCTGCTGCAGCCACTTAAAGTCTCACTCCGAGAACCTTAAAATATGAATCAATCCATTAGAAGTATGAAAATATCTTCCCGGTGGTGCAACAGAGCAAACAAGGTGTCCTTTGACATCTACGTTTCGAGACGATTGCAACAGTGCCACACATGATCATATTTGAATATGTTTCGGGGTAGTAATTAGCTGTCGATTTTGGTGGCCTTTATCAATAATGACCAGCTATAGATTTGCTTCCCGATGGAGATTTTTGACAAATTACATGTAATTAGCATCTACACGTTAAGCTGAGTCCAATGAGATCAAGCTCGGCCTCTTGCTACACCGAGATCATGTCCTAGACCTAGGTGTACCATGTAAAATACATGTTACCATTAGCTAGAGTGTCGTTCTTGGTGTCATTGGACTCAGCTCAACGTGTAGATGCTAAATAACATTTCATTTGTGACTAATCTTGACTAATCTTGACTAATCTTTATCGGGAAGCAAATCAATAGCTGCTCAGTATTGATTAAGGCCTCCAATTTCGACAGCTAATTACTACCATTAAACATGTTCGAATATGCTCATGTGTGGCACCGTTGCAATCGCCTGGAAGCGTAGATGTTGAAGGACACCTTGTTCGTCCTCTTACGCCACCGTGAAGATATTTACATGCTTCTGATTGACTAATGAATTGATTCAGCTATTCCCCCAGAAGTCTGGGGTCAAAAGGTCCAAAAGGAGACGGCACCACGCCGGGGTGGATCCAGATCTCGGGCAACAGCGCAGGGTTGCCAGGTCCTGCAAAAACGTGCCCCCCCACATACCCTTCAAATCCACCCAAAATGTCCTAGAAGCATCCCAAATAAAAATGATATTATTGGCCATTTTGGCCAACGTTTTGAAAGTAATACTATTTGAGGGAATATTTTTTTGTTGTTGTTTTAGCAGCGAAATGCACCGTGTGCGTGTGTGAGTGTGTGTGTGTGTGTGTCTGTGTCTGTGTCTGTGTCTGTGTGTCTGTGCGTGCGTGTGTGTGCTTGTGTGTGCTTGTGTGTGTGGTGTGTCTGTGCGTGTGCGTGCGTGTGTGTGTGTGTATAACACGCTATTTTATGTTGAAATGCGACGTAATCCAGTGTTCACGACAACGTACACTGTCAACGTAGGTATGCTTTTGGCGACTGGGTTGGCTCTCAGATATACGTATTCTAACAAGATGATATCATTAAAGTTACATAAAGTAACAGTTTAATAACACCAACGCAGGAAGCACGTGAGCTGCTAGTTTAGCGAAAGCAACCTGACGTCGTTGAAACATGCGAGCGAGCGATCAATAACTATTAAACTAAGATCAGACACAATCACTGACTGAAGATTATGCAAGTAAAAAGTATATTTCTCGCTAGAAATGTTATTAGAAACACGTTTAACGGTGAATCGGTCCTAAAATATTGCATTTCCCATTCAGATAATAAAGATTAATAAAGATCATACACATTCACTGACTGAAGATTATCTAAGGAAAATGTACATTTCTCGCTAGCAATGTCATTAGAAACGCGTTTAATGGTGTATCTGTCCTAAAATATTGCATTTCCCATTCAGATAATAAAGATTAATATAAGCTACGCCGTGTTCCGGAGCCCGGGGATTCTGGGAATTGGGGTTCTCAGTTGACAAATGGGGCTTTTGTTAACTTGTTTTTGTTGTTAGGATTAAGTGGGGTTAATGGGTTCGGGATGTTATGTGGTTGTGTGTTGTTCTATTAACATTGTTCGTGTGTTCATTATTGTCGTCACCGTCACCGAGAGTGACGTGACAGCTGTTCCGTGTTGAAGTCTCGTTCAATAAAAACCAACTCTCGTTGTCGAGCGTTCAATAAAAACCAACTCTCGTTGTCGAGCGTGCCCCCCCCCTACAACAGTGTTCTCCCCCCCCCTCAACAAACGTGGTCCCCACCTTCCCCTTAACCTACGTTAGTCCCCCCCCCCCCCCCCCCCCTACAATCGTGTGTGTCGTCGTCGTCGTCGTCCCCCCTTCAACAATAACGTGTCGTGCCCCCCCCTCCCCCTCCCCAGTCAACAACAGTCTCCCCCCCCCCCCCCTAAACAATCGTGTCCACAATTTGCCGCGAAAGCCGTGAAACCCAAACCCCGAAACCCGCCTCCACAGCGGCACACGTGGATACTGTAGGTATAACACGCTATTTTTTACGTTGAAATGCTACGTATCCAGTGTTCATGGAAACGTACACCGTGGACGTTTTTTCTTGGCGACTGGGTTGGTGTGTGAATACACACACTGTAACGCAAGTGTTTCTTGTCGGTACTTTGGCGTCTCTTGTATTTCCACAACGAGACTGTGGTGGGGGTTATCTCAGCCATGGTTGAGAAGGAATTGGGGGAAAGGAACTTTGGCTTTGACTCCCTGAAGAACATGAACTGCGTCATGTTGCCGGTTGCCGCGAGGCACCACCGCCGCAAAGCAGCGGTGATGTGATGTGAAAGTGGAAGAACCAGAGACGTTGCAGAACCCGACGAAGTCGTTTGTGATTCATAATATCGTCTGGAGGCGCACACAGCTTTTGGCCGTGATAATATGTATTATATGATATAGATATCTATGTATTATTATTTAGATAGAGAGCTCCAGGACTGTAACGCAAGTGTTGTACACTTCCTTGTTATTTGGATACCCGTTCTGCTTTTGGTGTTATGGCGCATAACACGTCGGACTCTCGTCTCTGGTATTTCTACAACGAGACTCGTAGTGGGGGTTATCTCAGCCATGGTTGAGAATGAATTGGGGGAAAGGAGCTTTGGCTTTGACTCTCTCAAGAACATGAACCACGAAATGGAGGAGAAAGGGATTGTTGGCGGCGAACACGCTTGTGCCCCGCTTCCCGCTGCCGAGGGACCACCGCCTCGGCGCTGCAGGAGGCGGAGGTGCCTAAGCGCTGCCCGGCAACAATCCCTTTCTCCGCCTTGTCGCGGTTCAGTCTACTTCACATCGATGTTGACGTGGAAGAACCAGGAACGTCGGAGAACGTGATATTATTTAGATATAGAGCTCCAGGTCTCCTGTGCGTTCTAGAATATTTACAGAACACTGCTAAAGGCTGTGTGCACCTCGCCATTGCGATACATCCACTGTAAACAGAGCGCATGGTACCGCGGCTGCAAGCTGCTCAGGGCCACACCCCCACCCTCCTCCTTGACCCGCCTCGCTCCTCCTCATTTGCATTTTAGCTACAGACACCAAAACAGCGCATTTGGGGGAAGCTCAATGTGCGACTGGCTCGGAGTGGCTGTAAATCTGCACCACGGCTGAATTTCGGGAACGTCTTTGAATACTGTGTTAGTGGCCCACTAAACCTATATTAAAGCATCCATAAAACAGCATGTCATGGCACCTTTAAGTAAAAGGAAAAACCTCGGACACGAGAAGTTAACGGAGCCGTGCACTAGGCCCTCTCGATTGGCGGGCCGAAACAACATTTGTTTTACTACGACTCCTTTCAGCTGCCCACCCCTCCTTCTCCAGCAAAAAATAATAACATATAACGGCTAATAAAACGCTTGAGGAGGCGTTTTGAAAGAGAAAACTTACTTTTTTTTTAGTACATGGCATAAAGATAATTATGAGCATTTGACTGATAACCAGTCATTTTTGCGGAGACACATTCCTGTGTGAGAGAATGGGTGGGCGGCTCCGCCGTCCTCCCATTGACTTCCATTGTAACAAATAGTATTTTAAAGTAGAATATCTTAAAAAGTATAAAATATTTGAAAAATCTGAATGAAGCGCGTGATTCCAAGCTAATCTGAACATTTTAAAATTGGACTGGAGTAGGGAAAATTTTGAAGAGATAGGTCCCAAAGAGAATAATGAAGAAGAAAGAAAGAATGCAACCTAAGAAGAACAATATTTGAGCGCTGCATGCAGCACTCACCTAATAATATGTTTTTATCAATAATGTGGACGTAAACACACTTTATGCAAACACACACGCATGCACACACACACAGACACACACACACTCTCACACACAAACACACACTCTCTCACACACACACACACACACACACACACACACACACACACACACACACACACACACACACACACACACACACACACACACACACACAAATACACACAAAAATGCCAGAGGGCAATTGTGCACATTGGTAAATATATCATTGTGTGCCTCCAGCTTTCGAGGGTAACTGCACCATAATGCAAAAATAGGTCCCTACACTACCCAACATATCACATTTCTAGATGCACTTCATGATGCAGCTGAGATCAGTGCAGCCCAGGTTTGTTGCTGTTTGGGTTAATGTTAATTTCCATCTGGCTGTTTTGGTCCAAAACTGTTTCACAAACCATAAACAATTGGAAGTTGTATACTTGCACCCTTACTTGCCATTTCTGAACCCTATAGAAGATTTTTTGTCGGCCTGAAGATGGCGCGTATATGACTGCCAACCACATGCCCGCATGCCTCTTCTGCAGGCAATGGAACAGGCCTGCGGAGAGATTGAGGTAAGGTTAATCCATGGATGGATTCGGCACACAGTGCGAGGAGCCATAAACCCACCACACACAATTTTTCTGTGTTTACAGTACAGTAGTGTATTTTTTGTTTTTTTTGTTTTATTTTTGCTTAAACTGAATTTACAGCAATGTAAGGTAGGTACTGCAATTAAATGTACAGTATTCAGTATTCGATTTTTGGGTTGTGGTGAAAGCGTGCCTTCCGTGGAAGTGAATAAAAACAGTGAACATGAAAGACTGCAGTGTTTTATATAAAGTAGAGTGTGTTGCCACTGATTTGAAAGTGTATTCATATGATAGGCCTACAAGTGTGTATCACGTTGTCATCAGAGTGACTTTTTGAAAAGGATTGTTAGGTTTCAATAGCAGAGTTTCAATTTGACAAAGATGTGAATGGTATATTTCTCAGTGTTAGTTATTTGCTTGTGCGTTGAGTCTTGAAACAATGAGCCAAGTTTTGCAAAACGTGTTCAAGCAACGGGCAAAACCGGTAATATAATAATATCTAGGTAGCCTATATCTGAAGACATCCGACTGACTTATATGTCACAAAATTGAAATATGAAATCATATATTTAATCTGCTTGCTCTGTGATTTGAATGGTTGATTCGTATCATATTGTAGTGTGCAGTATTATTTGTTATTATTTCAGAATTCTTTGTCACTGCTACAGTAAACTGAAGATGCTGACCCTGGGAGTGAGACCCTGGCACAACAGCAGGCCCACACTACGTTAGCTCTGTATTGCATATTATGCCCTATGGCTTTATCATTATTAGTAGCAGCAATATGAGAGGTAGTAGCCAAGTAGCCAAATAGCCACAGTAGTAGTAGTCCTAGCGGCAGAATCATTAGTATTGTATTATTATTGGGTAGATGGGCCCATTTGAGACTGAATGTAAGGTGCAATAGAGTATTTGAAAAGGTTTATAAAAGTTGTCCTGTCACGACGAAATTAGATTAATCCCCAGTTTCTGCCGTTTCAGCCAAAGCGGAACCAACGTGTGCCCGTGGGAGGGTAGCACGTTCACCCGGAGCTCTGCAGCGGCGGACCATACGGCGCACAGCGGTAACGGCCTGTTTAGTGTAACCTTGTGGAGATAAAGCATCGGTTCACCTCTTTAGTCTGGGATTTAGTTCGGGATTCATTCTAATAGTATAAAGCTGTCGACATGTCGCTCGCTGCCGAAGCCTTCGTGTCCCAGATAGCAGGTAGGCTCTGGTTTAAGGATGGTTTAATGACTAATGGTTTAATGTTTACCCTGAATTTCCCTTCACTACCGTCACACATCGTGCACTTAAACGGTTCAGATTAAAGACGAACAGCACGCAACAATATGTAGTGACACAACGACGTGTAGTCACACAATGACGTGTAGTAACGCCCCGTGCCCACTACATGCGTCCGTTGCGTGATCCCCATTGACTTTAATGGGGACGGACGCGCAATGCATTGTGGATCCGTACGTTCCGTTGGAGCCTTCGGCTCAGTCAAGAAGTTGAAAAAATGTCAACTTTTTCGGCAGCGACGGATCCGTCATCCAATCAGATCGCGTCTGCAAATTTAAGCACTGTGACGCGACTCGGGCTCTGACGATACTGGAAAGCGGGAAAGCGGGTCATCTTGCATCGCAACAAGCAGGAAGTAGCTGGAAGAACCCGGCGAAGCGATTTGATTGGCTGACGGATGTATCTGCAAAGACTACTCCATCAGTCAGCCACGCCTTCCCACATCAGTCAACGGACGCATGTAGTGGGCACGGGGCGTTACACAACAACGACGGATCGATGGACAGACCCACAATGCATTTCGGGAGCGCCCCATGCAGAGTCAATGAGATCCGTCGACGGACCTCTTGCCCACTGCACCGTCCGTCAACGGATGACGGAAGGCGTGGCTGACGGATGGGGGAGTAGTCTTTGCAGAGGCATCCGTCAGCCAAGCCCGAGCATACGCGATCTGATTGGATGACGGATCCGTCGCTGCCTGAAAAGTTGAAAAAATTTAACTTCTTGAAGGAGCCCACGGATCCAACGGAACGGATGGATCCACAATGCATTGCGGCTCCGCCCCATTCAAGGTCAATTGGATCCGTCAACGGACGGATGTAAGCAAGAGGTTCATACCTCCGGATCCGGACGAAATTCGTCTGTCCGTACCAAACGTTGTCTCTGGGACTACCCTTCATACCTCCGTCCGGTTTAAGCGTTGTTATGGATGTTACGAAATGCATCCTCTAGAGGGCAGTGGCATCTGTAGAGGAGCTGATTTCGCTTCGTCAGAAATCGGCAAAAAAAAAAAGGCCCAACATTTGCTCTCCTCAAAATGTTATAACTCATTGCCAAAGAAGGTGAACAAAAAAATAAAAAGGTATATAGTATAATATAAGTATAAAACGTTAAATACATATACATCTCAGATATTATCCTACTCTCTATTTTCGCGAATGGTTGGACTTCTGACTATCCACCTTATTCCGCACGTAAACAAGGGGGGGTGCCATATTGGTTCCGTTTCGTGTTCTATCTTCCGGTTGAGCAACTCTGTTATCAGTAGGGATGGGGATCGAAACCCGGTTCTATCAAGGACCCACTTTTTTCAAAACCCGAAAATCATTAACGTTTGGGCTAATCGATACCACTATCGAGTCCCGTCAATCATTTATAAAAAAAATTATCCCGTAGGTCCTGTAACGTAATGTTGTGTCCCTCGAGTCGCGTCACGGCAAACATGTATTACAAGTGAAACAAGTGAAGTCTGGCGGTTAACTTTGCTCCCGAGGATGGCTGAACGGGCAAAAAGGGTGAAAATCATTTATTGAAAAGGGGGGAACACAACCTCAATGGCCAAGCACATTAGCATTGTGCATCAAATAAAGGCCAAATGCAGTACCTTCGCCTGTCTCCGAATTGAAAAGACTCCTCCTGTCTCCTCCGTCTCCTGTCGCACCACAGACGGGGCTGTCTTAATCATCCACTCAAAGTACAAACGGTAATCGCACACACAGACATTGTGCTATAGTCCCGTCAGTTAAAAATAGTAATCCAATTGTGAAATTGGTGTTGTAATCGGTAGCATACAAGCAAGTTATCTTAAAAAGTAAATAAAGTTTCAGATGTGCTGCGTGATGATGTGTTGAGGTTGGCTCAGTAAAGCGACGGTTATCATGATGCGTTCAAATGTAACAGGAAAAGTAAATTTAGCTTTTGGTGAGAAACATGAGTAATAATGTATCACTCATGTTTCTGTATTACTAATACAATTGTTTAGTGCTCTAATCATTTTAGTATATATAATTAAAACTACTGATGTCAATATGTATTAAGAATTACATATTTAATTTAAAATACAATTATTTATTTCCTAAATATTTTCCTCATCACTAAAAGCACGTCGCATTTCCATTCCACCAATTCATAGAAAAGTATCGATAGTGGTATCGATAAAGACTCGGATCGTTAAGGAGTATCGAAAATGGTATCGATATCAATAAATATTAATGATCCCCATCCCTAGTTATCACCGGCACAATACATTAGCAATTTTAGTCAAGATGACCAGTATTATTTGACAAGATTCTGAGAGTCTGCAGGTCTATCTTCGTGGGGACATTGTACAAGAAGATGAGGAATAAGATGTTCATTAAGTTGCTATGGTTACATGGTTAAAATGTTGTTTCTATTGTTCATCTTTACAAATATATGCCAAACTTGAAAACTTATATCTGTATTTTTATACACAAACGTGATGTTTTTGTCAGAGAGGGTCAATAAAATAAACTTGACACGAGGCATTTGCTAAATCCTTTAATGATTGAGTTAATACTTTGACATAATACTAACTAATTACATTAAAAACAATAGCCAATACTATGTATAAATAGTAGTTAAAATATGCACACGGCCTAAAACATTTTTTTGTCCAGTTCCGGTTTCCGACCGACCCTGTGAACTTATGTGCGACCCAAGTTATTTTATGAGCTGCTGTAAAAAAAAAGAGAAAAAAGTCCTACCTATCATTCGCTGCCGCTGGAAAAAATAGAATTAATTCCCTACCTACCTACCCATGACCTCAACTGACAACTAACAGGAACCAAATTTTTTTTTTTTAGGCCCAAGTAGTTAGGTAGTATAAAGTAATCATTTGCATAACTGCATATAACGCTCACAGAGCAACAGGCGACCTTCATTATTCTCGTCTGAAACAAAAGCAAGCATGTCTCAAAATAGAATGCTCTTAGGCCGCGTTCACATCTAGCATTTTTTTAAATCTGCCAGTGCTTGTTTTACATTATATTCCTATGGAGCAGAGCGTTTCTGGAAAAAGTCACGGCCGTTTTTTTAAACGCCTCTCCCAGCGTTTATACGGGCCATACGGAGCGTTGAAAAAAGTTCAACTTTCACGAAGAAAGCGGCCGATGTCAGGCGTCTTTTGGGCAACTGACCAATCAGAAGCGGAACATTGACACTTCGTCGCGAAGGAAACTCTCCACTGTCAAAACAAGAAACGATGGCAGACAAATCACTCGGGAAAGTGCCGTTGGAGCGATTAATAGTTGTAATCACAGAACATGTCGAGATCTACGACATGTCCAATGGGCTCTAGCCTGGATACGTAGTAGGCGAGTAACGTCTACCCTTTTCCTCGGATGGCGAACTCGCCATCTCGGTTGAACTCAGTGGTGACCGAGCAAAATTCCGAGACAGAATTCAAGATGGCTGCGCCCAGTGTGACTGTGTGAATAATAATAATTTTATCAAAAATAACACATAGGCTACTATTTATTTAGCGATTAATAAAGCTACAAATTGTTCCACTTGGACAACATTAAGGAGCTAATAAATGCATGCGATAAATGTTGGGTAACTGAACACCGGGCATAGGCTACGTCATGTAATGTGGCCACTGAGTCACATGTGTAACGTAACAGCCAATCGGCGTTCAACCGTCACTCAGTGCAGTGCCGTCCGGGGTGAACTGCAGCTTGGAGGAGAAAGTGAATGTTGCCGTTTGCGACTCCCGGATCTCTATATACAATATAATAGTATATAATATAATATTTGTAGGGATGCACCGATATGAAAATTCTGACCGATATCCGATATTAAAATTGCTGTTACGGCCAATAACCGATATTTACCGATATCGATATTGGTATAAAAACAAGTTTCTATGATGATTTTGTATACTGAAGAACATGTAAACACTGAATATGAAAAAGTTATTTCTTTCTTTATTTACCAAAACTTCGAAATACATTGTTTCTTCAACAAGTTACAGGGCATCCATAACAAACACAAGTTACTAACAGTGTTAGTTCTAGGCTACTTTTACAACTTGCCTCTATGAAAAAGTTTGGATCATAAATCACAATAACGATCACAAATCAAAATATCTTGACAAGGTTTTATAACTTAATAGGGCTGTCAACGAATATTCGAAGTTCGAATATTCGTTCGAAATGTATCCAAAAACGCGAATTCGAACGTGAAAATTAATATTCGAATGTGAAAAAACACTCCCGCGGTACAAGCGCCTCTATCTGCTTTGTGAATGAGCCTCTGTCTGTTCGCGATGTCCCTCATAATATTCGAATGTGAAAAAACACTCCCGCGGTACAAGTGTAACAGACTAGTATTGTGAAGAGCGAATGTATTTTATCCCCTCGGGGTTTCCGTACTTGGATATAGGTATTCCAGCTCTCACGCTGTGACTGGGTGACTTCTGATAGGTACTAAGTAAACGAGACTATTTTCCCTTCCACGCTTGTGTCATTCTTGTCATATAAATATCTAAGTGCCAACGCTCGGTTACACAAGCGCCTATCTGCTTTGTGAGTGAGCTCTGTCTGTTCGCGATGTCCCTCATAATATTCGAATGTGAAAAAACACTCCCGCGGTACAAGCGCCTAACTGCTTTGTGAATGAGCCTCCGTCTGTTCGCGATGTCCCTCGTTTTAAAGTAAGGAAATGCCCAGCAGGAAGCCGCCGCCCTATATATAGGATATATATATCCCACTAATTTGAACCATGGTTTTGTCGCATTATTGACATATTGACGGCAACTGCGTAAAATAGGCAACCAGATATTCGAATAGTTCGAATTCGTGATTTTTTTTCCAAACGAACATTCGAATGTCATTTTTGAGCAATTTTGACAGCCCTATAAGTTAAATCAAATTTGCCAATATTCATGGAAACCAGACACTTGTTTCAAGTTTAAGTCAATTTCAACTCAAATCTGTGAAATAGGCTAAATCACATATATCAAGGGAGGTTGGTTGTAGTTTTTTCACTCGGTTCTTGCCCTACTGTTGATCCGGAGAACCGAGCGAAAAGACTACAACCAAATATAAACATATCCGCTTCCGGTTTCCGTGGATTTCCGGGATTACGGAACGCCAACTAAAACACAACAGAAACTGTATTTCGCTACGATAATGTATATAATGATTTGACACGGCATCCTCCGCACATTACTTCGGCTTTGCAAGTACTGCATATTGCAATTCGAGTACCTTCATTTGAGACCTTAGAAAACATCCAAACCGCCGACATTGATTCTTTTCAGTTAAGGTGACAAACACCTGTACTGCCTCTCCGTGCGTCTCTGGCTGCGTCACTGACAATGTCACATGTCCAAACAAGTTGCGCATGGGCAAAAAACACACACAACGGCAACTAGACTAGGAAATAAATATCGGCTGTTAATATCGGTTTTACTCGGGCCGATGCCGATATGTTAAAAAATGACTAACATCGGCCGATAACGATATCACTGCCGATATATCGTGCATCCCTAAATATTTGTATATATAATATCACGGCCACAAGCTCTGTGCGCCTCCGGATGGCCGTAGCGCGGGGAGCTCTCATAGGGATTGGGCTTCTCGGGGTTTGTTTACCGGCGTTGCTATTAGAGCTGGGTTTCGATTCAAATTTCAAGAATCGATTCGATTCAGATTTTTAAGTTTCAGAATCGATTTTTTCCGATTTTCTCAGATTCCATCCGATTCCATCCGATTTTGATCTGATTTTCGATCCGATTTCGATTCGATCCGGGGGTTAATGTTATGAAAAATGTATTTGAACCGTTTCCTTCACTTCATGACTGTGTAGAGAAGCAACATATTAAAACTAGTATTATATCAATATTAAACAGCAAATCTTACAAGTATTGGTAGTTACTGATGGCTGGAAGACTGAAAAGGTTAAGGGTCAATCTACCTTCAAGAAAGATAATTCAGGACAATAAATGGAGGACATCATTGAGGTGACTATATCTGCAACAGTGGATTCCTACTGGGACACTAACCAGTGCATTATTATTATGCTTGAAAATAATTAAGAATTCACCCAAAAGCGGTTGCTACCAAAAGCATTTTTATTTTAAAACTGCTCTCACTTAATAAACTGAGAAGTACTGAAACTGGAAGTATAAAATGTAAACGTTGAGCATTTTTCTTTAAAGTGCGAACATAAGAACATAACATTTTAAACTGTAAAAGCACTGAATGGCGTCTATATGAGCATGTTCAAATCTGTTCTAAAACCACACAAGATTTGTTTTCAAGAATATACAGCACCCTAACTGTACAGGGGAATCCCATGAATATTTTCCAGGAATATTTCAAATATACATTTTAACTTAAAAATTCAATTTTTTTTTATTAAAAAAATCGATCTTTGGACGTACGAATCGATAATCGGTCATTAATATGCGAATCGATTACAAATCGGAAAATCGATTTTTTCAACACAGCTCTAGTTGCTATGTTTCCGGTCTTGTGTGTTCCAACGGTTTACTAGGCCTATCTAATAAATCTCTGTCTATTCAATACTTCATTCACTGCCTCTTCCGTGGTCATTACAATATTATGAATATACTGCGTCGGGTCCTCCGACGTCTCTCGGGCCGGGTCGGGCTTGATTTTCTGGGCCCGTTTTAAACTCTACCCTCCATTGGTCGTATAGCGCGACTGCAGTCGCCTTTAAAAAAAAAAAAAAGCTGTTAACCGTGTACACGAAAAAAAAGGGGTCGTGTAACCGTTTATAATTTTTTGTAAACGTTCACACCCCTAGCTTGGACCACTTTGGTGGTTTAAATGGCAATTTCAATCACACGTATTACTGCAATACCTTACTGCGTCCGTATCTCTGCCTATGGCCTATTGTAGGGCTGCACGATATGGGCAAAATATAATATCCCGATTTTTTGGCTGAATGGCGATATACGATATATATCTCGATATTTTCTATAGAGTGGGTTAGATGTTTTTTTTGTAAGTCAAAAGCCACATGTGAGATGTTGCAAGCACTTTTATTAAAACATAGGTCCATATGACTGCAACATGTGATTTTGTATCGTTATTTTCAACAGAATTGAATGAACATGTTAAAAAATAAAGGGACGTTTTCACCTTCTTCACCAAATAATCACCTATGCAAAAATATAAAGCTGTAGGTTACACACATTAGCTACTATTAAGAGCATTGGCTTCGTCGCATTGTCCTGCGTACTATGGTGAGGTTTTCAGTGCGCTGTAACTTTAATCCCCCGCCCCCTCCCTTCTCCGTTCCATTTGGGAACATGTTTGGTTTCATTTCGCTTGTTTTGTATATTTTAATTAATTAATTAAGAGCGTCACCAGAGGGCGCCCCCAACACATTTGCCGAGCGCCGGCCCTGGTTTCGGGGCAGAAGAAACTGTCGCGGCCGGTGATGCAGCAGCAAAGCCACGGAGTTTTACGCATTCCTCACTGCACTTTGTGCTGCTGCTGTAAATGGTGGAACAGATTTGTCGTGCTTCCACTTTTAGTCGCAACGGTTTTGCTACACTCTCTACAGATGACCTGCAGCTGCTGCTCATCTGTTTTTTTTAAACCCAAACTTTCCTCATTATGGAGCCGTGGTTTCTCCTCTTTGAAACAATTTCGTCTCCCGCCGCCGTCTCGTTTTCTTTACGGGTATCATCCATGCTTGTTGTGTTGTGAGGGGGCGGCGGGGGCGGGAATGAGGCGTCTTTGCACACGGCACGTTCGGAAATACAGACTGAGAGGGGGAGGGGTTGCGCTCACAGTCTCCAAGGCAAGCGCTGTAGACGCTTGAGGGGGAAACTGACCATTTTAACGAATATCAATATAAACGATATTGTCAAATCTTGTATCCCCTTGGAAATTATATCGATATATCGTACATAGCCGATATATCCTGCAGCCCTAGCCTATTGCCTACTTATTTTGCCTGGTCCTCTGCCAATGCTACCGCGACAGCAGCTTTACGGGTGGCGTCCATGTTTCCTCCAACGACCGAGCGAAATAATAAAACGCTTGTGGGCGTGGCGTCAGATCCGAGATCCGAGTCGGTTCGCAGAGAATACTCAAAGGCAGCATTAGTCTTGGTGTGCTGGAATGACTGGGGTTGACTGCAGCTTTCAAAAATAGATTTTCCTCCTTCTCGTTCTTGGAATGCAAAACACGACCGACCTTTCAACTATGTAAATATTGATACGCCTCGGTGCTCTTGAAATTTTTCATGGCCGACCCATCGACAGGACAAAATAATAAAAAATATCCCCATATGACACCTGAGGCCACCGCCGCATGTCATCCACCCACTCGGTGGAGTTAATTTACCTCGGGTGACGGAAGTACAATCCATCAATCCCAACTTTTGACCGACCGGAAGTTTCAACACAAAGCGGAAGACAAACGCATGTAAAAAGGGGCGTGGCGGGGTGGATACTGCTGCCTCGATTTCCGTTGATATTGCTACATTTCTCCCGGAGCACTCGGATTCGTAAGCTCAGAGGCGACGGACCCACTGACGGACAAAACCCCCTCCGGTCCCGGAGACAGTGTGTTTGGTACGGGCATTGAGTCCGGATCCTGAGGTATGAATCGGCCTTTAGGCTACGGCGAACGTAAATTGCCCCAACGTTCGACTTTACACTCTGATAAGAAAATAGCAGTTGCACCTAGCAGACAGTTTCAACCTAACAGTAAGTTATAACTTATATTTTACACCTCCCCTCTAGCTGGTTTAAGTTCCATTCTAACGATAAAGGCTGGTAAATGCGTTAATAGATTTAAATACAAAAGATGGCTGTTCGTTTGGAGCAATAGGAAGAGGAGTTTCAAAGCGGTTTGCGTCGGGAACGGATTGTCCGTGACCGGTTTGATCCATTTTATCAGTATGATGTGGATTTATAAGCGCGATTTCGGTTTTGCTGGGCGGAAATTACTTGGAATAACCGGCTTTCTTGACGACGACCTGCAGCACAACACAAACTGAAATTCGGCTCCAAGTCCAGCGATGCAAGCGTCTTTGGCTCTGAGACATTTTGCCACTGGGTCTTTTCAGAACCTAGTTGGTGACTCGGTCCATGTGCACAAGTCTACTGTCTGCAGAGTGGTTCGAGCTGTGGCAGTATCTCCGTGCAGGCATCTGAACACATATGTTAGCTTCCCTGTACAGCCTGCATAACTAAACCATGTCCGTCAAATTTTTATCAGATCGCTGGTTTCCCAAACGTGACAGGCTGTGCAATTTTGCAAAAGTTGGCAGTTAATTCCGTTAATACCTTCTTTATGTGAAAATAGTTGCAAACATACCTCCTAACATACCACCTTACCTCCTCGAGAGATAAAATAAAGAACAACTCCAGCCCACGTACAAACCAATTAAATATTCTAGAGCTATTCCATACAATGCATAGCCAGGTAGAGGCCAACTCAGACAAAAACTCACGACACGCACACAACGAATAGCATACAAAGCAACAATGAGCTGCAATTTATTATAAAATCCGCCATCAAATAGCCTAACTTCACACCTCTACCGCCCAAGTCAATTTTAGAGAATAAATGACTGTCAAACTGTTTTCTTTGCCCTCAAATTTGGGTGATAACGCGTCTTCACTCGGATAAGGTGGAAACTTGCCGGAACTTCCTGTTTACATGGTTGGCTGTCAATGATTGGCTTGAAATGATCTAATTGTCATTAAGTAAGACACTGGTACAATTTACGCACTACTAGTAATGTTAAAACTTAAGTTATGGTGGTGCAACCAAAATTTAGACCACCTTTTCATTTGAAACTAGCTACGTCGAGCGTAGGGTTAAGGCAAACTTTACACCCAAACTTATGATGGCATTATGTTCTGCTGGTGCAACCGACTGCAGCGGGATAACTGCATATTACACGTTGTACTTCATGCCATACTGCACGTTAGGGATGGGCATTCGATTAAGTTGTCTTAGTCGATCGTCGGGAGAATTAACAATCAATTAGTCGATTAATCGTTAATATTTTACATTAAGTTTTATTATAGTTTTAAATTATATTCAAAATGAAAACACAAATGTAGCGTGTTTTC
>NC_079412.1:8904809-8912309 GCF_026213295.1 Gadus chalcogrammus | reverse complement strand
TGCACCGCAGAACTTGTGATATTCAAGATCACACAAAGCAAATACACACACAAGCTAGGGGTGGAACACTATATATCCTAAAATAAGAAAGAAAGAATGAACAAAAAATGTATTATTTCACCTTTTTTATACAAATACAAATAGTTTGGCTGCCTCAACAAATACAGATGCATATACGGGGCTCGCTGCACATCCTTAACACACACTATGCTGGATGATGGATGGCCAGAAAAGGAAAATACAAAGCCTTTTTATTAGAGCTGTCAGTTAAACGCGTTATTAACGGCGTTAACGCAAACCAATTGTAACGGCGTTAAAATTTTTATCGCACGATTAACGCAATAATTTTACCAAAAAAAAAAAAAAAGTTTTTTTTTTCTTTGGCTCAAAACAAAGAAGCAGTAGCCTGAATGCTATGTTCAAATGACATTTGTTCAAAGCAGTCGTTCAATTGCACTATAGGCTCTTTTTTTGTATCGTCCTGTTTTGATCAGTATATGCCAATGTTGTTATCAATAAAAAATCATTTGCACAAGGCAAGCCGATGCACTTCACCATGTTCATAAGAGAATTAAAATGAGAAGAATTATGGGACAAAAAAATCAAGGGATATTTAGCATAGAAAAAGAATTTGCGATTAATCACGATTAATCGTGAGTTAACTATGACATTAATGCGATTAATCACGATTAAATATTTGAATCGCTTGACAGCTCTACTTTTATATATTTTATACATTTTAATAAATATCCCAACTTCCCCCAACTTTGTTGTGTGAATGGGTGGCATCATCTGTGCCACCTTGCAACAAATTATGTATGTTTGTTATCAAATGTCCAACCTAAAATGTGAGTTCATTACTCGTGTGCAGAGGTTATATCCATGCTCCCATGCGCATGCCCAAAACACTGTATCTGCTGAGGTGGTCTTAGCTTGTATGTAGAAAATAAAAATGCTTTAGAAATCCGGTGCAGTGACAACATAGTCTAGGTATGGATATATTCTCTGTGTGGACATAGTCTAGGTATTGACATGGTCTAGTTATGGACACAGTCTAGGTATAAACACATTCTTAGTATGGATATAGGCTAGGTATAGCATGGTCTAGGTATGGACACGTTCTAGGTATGGACACAGTCTAGGTATGGACACGGTCTAGGTATGGACACGGTCTAAGTATGGACACGGTCTAGGTATGGACACGGTCTAGGTATGGACACGGTCTAGGTATGGACACGGTCTAAGTATGGACACGGTCTAGGTATGGACATGGTCTAGGTGTGGACTTGGTCTCAGTGTTGGTCTTGGGTTTGATTTTGTGTCTCCTCAGGGCCATGATCTCAGGGTGTGATTGTGTGTGTCCTCAGGGCCATTCTCTCAGTGACGGCCTTGATGATGTCCAGAGAGCAGAGATGAAAGCGTACATGGAGCTGGTCCACAACATGCTGCTGACTGCAGAGGTAAACACGCACATGCATACAAAAACAGCCTCAACAGATTTCATTGTTTCCCCTGTGATATGTTGAGGTGTGTGAGGAGCACTATGTTGATAAGTGTGGTTCTGATGAGCGGTTCTGGTGAGTGGTTCTGAAAACCCCACAGTTCTGATGACAACAGTTCTAATGAGCGGTTCTGTTGAGCACAATTCTGATGAGTGGTTCTGATGAGCGGTTCGCAGAGCGGTTCTCTAGAGCACGTGCGCAGTGTGTGATCAGAGTCAATCAGGGCTCCGTCATGGTCCAAAATTAAGTTGCAAAAATTTAAAAAAAACAGACGGTGCAATTATTTGAATTTGTTAGCAGGTTTTCACCTGCCAATGGTCTAATCTATAATTTTTGACCCTGGGATCGGGAACATTCCAACAGAAATGGTCTCGCACAACGCTATAACATAATCACATATCAAGAAATAGCAGCATCTTTGTCAACCTTCTGCTTCTGTTGTACACAATATGGTACTTTCTATCATGTTGAATTTTAGTCTTTTACAGCAGAACATTTTGCTGTCAGTATAAGTTTATGAATAAATGAAAGGGTGCCCCACAACACTTGTAAGTTAAAACCAAATAGCAGTGGGGCCAGTAATCCAGTGGTGGATCTGTATCCTATGCCACATGTCCAATGAATGTATGCACAACTACATTTTAATCAATTGTGTTAAAATCTCATCCACTGTTTTACTCTGTTTACCTCTTGGTTATTTCACAGTTGTACGTCCAGTGGTGTGATGATTCTACAGCTGCTGAGGTCAGACCCCTGTTTGTGTGTATGTGTGTGGGCCTATGAGCTGTTTGTCCATTTGGAGTCTCCGGAACAGCATTTACTTTCCCAGATGTTTCTGTGCCTGTGTGGAAGGATAGAGCGGTGTATAAATGTGCACATCTTGTCTCTATGGCCTGCAATATAGATCTCTCGGCCCAGATACAGCAGTCCGTACTCATGGCCACTGAACCACATCCTGGCCTACCAGAAGCAGTGGGACGTCCGCAGGAAGATGAAGGCTATTGGCTGGGGAGGAAAGTGCCTGGAACAGGTGGGAGGGATACGTGCGTTTTTTAAGTATGTCTCACTTCTCGGTTTCTAATCCTTACAGATGACGCTGCATGTTGTGGTGTTGTGATAAATTGACTGTCCCTTCTACATTATAGCAGTGAGGCCATGATGGCATTGTTTCTGTATTGTAGCGTTCTATGACGTGGTGTCTTTCAGGTGTATGAGGATGTGAGCCAGTGTTGTCAGGCGCTGTCCCAGAGGCTGGGAACTCAGCCATACTTCTTCAAAAACAGTATGTAACCTCTCTCTCTCACTCACATGCTGTCCGTTCACTGCCAAACAAGGCAAGCGCAGAACTAAGAAATCCACGTGTACAAATTATTATTTTGAGGACTTTGAGTGAAGTGCATCATATTGTCTTGCCGGCGAGAGCGATAATATATCTGCAAGGAGAAGATGATCGATTGGGTGTTTCCATAAAGTTAAGTTAAGCTACAGCACTATTAGCTGTGTCTGCTCCCGGGCTCGCATCGGATTATCCTGCTCTGAATTCTTTTATGTTTGAGTGGATTATTTTCTTTTGGTACAAAGTGGCCAGAGCCAGCCATGGCCATTGTGTACCTGAATGTGATTGGTCATTGTGTCCCTAAATATTATGGGTTACTCATCAGATTTTGACGATCTATGTTTTTTATTATTCCCTACGCCAGGGGTTTTCAAACTTTGTGTGTGAACCACTATTGTAATCAAGATTTTTTGCATAATACACATAATAAAATTTGTCTACACACAGTCCTACCTGAATTACCCGCACCTCTTAAAGGTCCCATGACATGCTATTTTATGGTGTATTAGTGGGCCACTATCACAGTATTCGTGGTGCAGAATTACAGCCACTCCGAGCCAGTCGCATATTGAGCTTCCCCCAAATGCGCTGTTTTGGTGTCTGTAGCTATAATGCAAATGAGGAGGAGCGAGGCGGGTCAAGGAGGAGGGTGGGGGTTTGGCCCTGAGCAGCTTGCAGCCACGGTACCATGTGCTCTGTTTACAGTGGATGCATCGCAATGGCGAGGCGCACACAGCCTTTTGCCGTGTTCTGTAAATATTCTATAACCCACAGGAGTCCTGGAGATCTATATCTAAATAATATATTATACATAGATATCTATATCATATAATATATATTATCACGGCCAAAAGCTGTGTGAGCCGATATTATGAATCTCAAACGACCTCGTTGGGTTCACAGACGTTCCTGGTTGTTCCACGCCCACATCAATCTGAAGTAGACTGAACCGCGAGGACAAAGGGATTGTTGCCGGGCAGCGCTTAGGCACCTCTGCCTCCTGCAGCGCGAGGCGGTGGTCCCTCGGCAGCGGGAAGCGGGGCTCAAGCAGGAGAATTCACGGCCAACAATTCAAAGCCAAAGTTCCTTTCCCCCAATTCATTCTCATCCGGCTGAGATAATCCCCACTACGAGTCTCGTTGTGGAAATACCAGAGACGAGAGTCCGACGTGTTATGCGCCATAACACCAAAAGCAGAACGGTTATCCAAATAACAAGGAAGTGTACAACACTTGTGTTACAGTCCTGGAGCTCTATATCTAAATAATATCTAATACATAGATATCTTATTATATCACTATTATCATGGCCAAAAGCCTGGTGCGCCTCCAGACGATATTATGAATCACAAACGACTTCGTCGGGTTCTCCGACGTCTCTGGTTCTTCCACTTCCACATCAATCTGAAGTAGACTGAACCCCGCGCTGCCTCTGACGGCTGCCTGCTGACGGCTGCTGCTGACGGCTGCTGCTGCCGGCTGCCTGCTGCCGGCTGCCCGCTGCCGGGCAGTGGTGCTTCGCGGCGGTGGTGCCTCGTGGCAACCGGCGGCATGTCGCAGTTCATGTCCAGGGAGTCAAAGCCAAAGTTCCTCTCACCCAATTCCTTCTCAACCATGGCTGAGATAACCCCCAGTACAGTCTCGTTGTGGAAATACAAGACGTCAAAGAACCGACAGCAAACACTTGCGTTACAGTGTGTGTAATCACACACACACACACATGTGGCGCTCACGGTCGTGTCTCATTGGCGGGTAAATTCTTTGGGCGGGCAAGACAGAGAAAGGGGAGGATGATCCTTTATGACGACATATGGGACCACATTCCATTCCCTTGAGCCTCCGTTTTCTTCAAAGGCGAGCAGAACACCTAGTTCTCATTTACACCGAACGCAAGTTTTAGCCACTGGGGGACCATAGGCAGGCTAGGGGAACTCATATTTATGTTAGAGAAAACCTCAGAAAGTGAGATTTTCATGCCATGGGACCTTTAATAGGCCTACTAGCACAATAAATAACAGGTCATAGTATCAGTACACAGGCTTGTTAAAAGAAAGTTTACTGCACACAACGGCTGCCACATTATGCTAACTGGACTTCAACGTTCCCGCCTAGCGCCAATAGCCCTAAGATTCTGGGACACTCTAATCTTTGCACTAGCCTATTTTAGTAATCACACAATAACTTAATTAAATTAAATGTACATTAATACATATTTATAATATAATATTTTCAATTTGATATAAAAAATATTCCTGGTAAATGAACGTTAAAAAAAAAAGTATCTTATTTTGCTTTTCGACTGACCACCTGCAGTACCGTGACAGACCACTGGTGGTCCGTGGACCACTGGTGGTCCGCGACTGCACTTTGGGAATAACACAACTCTGCATCAGTTGCGTGCTGCTTCACAAATACTCTTCCTTGTTGTTCCTTGTATGTTGTCTCGCTGGCTTAAAGGGCCGCTCTGGAAATGGGGCGTGTCTTAGGAAAATGGTAGTCTCCCCGGAAGTAGTTGTTGTTGTGCAATCGGAAAAAAGTGTGCAGTCGGATAACGTGTGGTGTGTGTGTGTGTGTGTGTTGTGTGTGTGTGTGTGTGTCAGCCCACAGAGCTGGATGCGCTGGGTTCGGCCACTCTTCACCATCCTGACCACACGCTGACCAGCAGCGAGCTGGCTGAGCGGATCAAGCGGTGCAGCAACCTGCTGGCCTTTGCAAACACATCGAGCACACTACTTTAAGGAAGAGCGCCTAGAGGGGGCACAACCACAACCGCTTCCAGTACCCTTCCTGTTCTCTCGCGGTCCCCTTATTCACGTGAGCATGCTGGTGCTTGACACGTATTATTTAAATCATATATCGCGGGCGCACTTGCTTGTACAGCCCCCTCTTCCTCTCTGGTTCCACCAATCATCTCGCCTGTATTGTTGCCATATTGCAGTGGTCACCATAGAGAGTCTTAACTCCATAAGATTCACCCCAACATGAGCAGGAATCCTGGATGAGCCCGAGGTCAGCTTCTGGTTGCATATAGCTTCAGGGGTTAGTGTTCAGCCCCTCACTGTTAACACATTTCACCTGTTGGGCAGGGTTTAATCGGCTGTATAAAGGAGATCTGAACATGATGAGATATTGTTAATTTGTTTTTTTCACTTGTTTTGTGTATGAATTGTGAAGCGTCAAGCTCCTAAATAAAGGGCAGGAAACAACGCTGTCTTCTCCATCATCTACCTACCACATGTATTTATTACACTCCTCCTAGTGTGTGTGTGTGTGTGGGTGTGTGTGGTGTGGTGTGTGGTGTGTGTGTGGTGTGTGTGTGTGTGTGGTGTGTGTGTGTGTGTGTGTGGTGTGTGTGTGTGGTGTAGAGACGCTGTAGCAGCATATGGGGTTACCCACTGAACTACACTATAGCAGTGGGCTGGCCCTCATTAGGAGGTTCTTCACCCGCCATGCATGGATAGAGCTCCTATTCCTTGGACCCCTTATTAAAACACACTGTCCCTGAGGATGGTGAGGACAGACCTCTGCCAGAAATCTAGGCAGGGCTCGACGCTGGGGCTTAACCAACGGTTAGAGCTGTAGTGGAAGCGGATGCAGTCAAAACCAACCTTGGAGGTTTCCTCCTCTGCCAGATGTGTAAATAAGGTCTTCTGTTGGGCTGTACTACTTTTGGAGTTATATTTTAAGCTGCTGCTGTCTATTCCTCTTGTAAATTCGATGTTTAATGAGCGTTTAACCTGGTCAAATAATACAAATTCATCGTCAACTTCTCATTGACCGTAAGGAAGATGTGGGTGTTCTGGTCTCAGTTGAACCTTGGTTTGACCCTCGTGCCTCAGACAAGCTCAAGGTCCATGTCATGTCTGATCTCCTCGCAATGTCCTCCTGTGGTTGACCTGGAGGCAGACAGACATGCAGACTGAGTGACCAGGGTTTGGCTTCTGTGTTTTCCGGTGAGGGCAAGATTTAACCTTTAAACTTCCAGATGCCACGACATGTTGAGTGATGAGCTGAAGAAGCCACTGCAGGGTCAGAGTTAATGACCGACAGCGTGAGGGCCCTCCGCTCGGTGAGATGAACTTCAAAAACCACAGCTCAGTCTCTGCATGGTTAGGTTAATTTTGTTACATTATAAAGGTTTCAAAATTATATTGGGCTACACAAATGACCAATGTATTTGAAACCGAATATGTATCTTATATATCGATGGATACTGTGTAATATATACTATAAAAGGTAGCATGATGGCTTAATGATTCATGGTCATGTTGGGCACACAATTTATTGTCTGTACATTCATTTCTCAATAATCCAGTAGGCCTGTAGGTCTTCTGGCCTCAGGATCTTTATGATCATTAATCATTAAGTCACGATTTGAACATTATTACAATATGTATGGACCATATTGTAGTAATCAAAAATGCCTTCAAAAAAATGGAGCAAACAAAAAGCTGCAACAATTGGGGTATAACTAAAGTGAACTCATTGGCTTCTTTCTAAAGTTTAAGGTTTGGATATGCTCTGCAAGCCACTTAAAAATGCTGTGACTAGTTGATTGTATGTAAAGAGGACGTCTCCTCCGGACACTGGACATCTACTGGAACTGGGCCTTCAGGAGGCTGCAGACAGCGGGATGTCTGGTGAAACGAATATTTCCAGAGAT
>NC_079412.1:8898250-8904709 GCF_026213295.1 Gadus chalcogrammus | reverse complement strand
TGAGAACTCCTCGGAAGCCGCCGCCGCCGCCGCCGCCGCCGCCTCCAGACGTTCCCCTCCATCCAGGCCCTGCCTTAATGCCTCTGTAACCCCACATAACCCCCCCGCGGCTTGACAGGAAGAGCGGCCAAAAAGCCTCCCTGCACTCATCTCTGAGCCCCCAGACACACGCCTCTCCCCTACAGCGGCTCAGACAGAGGCGAAGAAGACGTCCGAGGTCTTCATCACCCTCACAGAGGAGAGCGTGAGCGGGGAGCGAAGTGAGGAGGAGGCGAAGGAGCGGGAACATGAGGCGGGAGGCGATCCGTCTTGCTCTCACCCCAATCCTTGAGAATACCTATAATGCAGTGGAACCATTTTTTGTGCAAGCCGGAGAACTCTGTATGCCCTCCCAGTATCTCAGCAGCTCATTAATTCAGCTCATTGTAATTACTGCGGCTAGGCTGTGACCTACCCTGGAGGCTACACAGATATTATCAGTGTGGATGCTACTTGGACTCCAAATAGACTTAATGTTAATGAACAAACATAACACATAAAAATAACATGACATGCTTTGGTTTACTCAGCAGCTTCATTTGTGCCATCTTATTTCTAAACTCCCACACACAACTTATCACTCAGAACATAATAACCTAAATTCCTTCTACATTCTCAAATGTAGCCGGCTGTCCCCTGAATGATGAACTAATACCTAACTAATTACCTAATCTGTCTTCAGAGGGGGCTCCGAGATGTGCTTAACAACATTAATAACATGTATAGGGGGAAATTATCAACAAGTTGATCACATGCAATCGGGAGGCCAGATTGCTTATTGCAGATGAACTACACAATAATGGCGAGGACTTGATCAACCTGAGCGTAGCTGCTCACTAGTTTATGTGTATGTTAGTGCTTGTTATCGTGCAATATATTCAACGCACCGCTTCACACACAAGGTGTAAACCTGACAGCTACAAGAGAACAATTATCTGTCTGCTTCAAATACCCCACAGTAATTCCTGTGAACGCTGACAGGCAACAGTGTTTAATCTGGGGGAATATGAAATGGTAAGCGATCACTCTTGCCTTTACTTCTGCGTCGTTTCTCTTCTGCTGTCGCTGAACTCAGTGACACAATGTGTGTTGAGTCAGGAAGACGAATGGCGACGATGGCACAGTCCAAGGAGATAGTCGAATACATACACAAATGCATGCACGCCCGCACACACACACTCACATACACACAAACAAAAAAAATTGACAAAGACACACAAACCGATACCCCTGAACATAGAGGGGCACACAGTTAAGGTGGAGGTGAGGCATGCAGGGGGGCACAGGAGAAAACATAGGAGAGAGAGATAGTGGAAATAGAAAGGGAGGGAGAATGAGTGAGAGAGAGACAGAGAGCGAGAGAAAGAGCAAAAAAGAAAGAGAGCAGCTTTATTTAATCTCTAGTGTCTGTAGAGTGTAAAGTTCAGTAAACCGGATCGTTGGTTCAGTTAAGCTTTGAGTTTGACTTCAGCTAAGACTTCTTTGTCAGTGCAGTATGTGTCTATTGCGTGTGCGTGTGCGTGTGCGTGCGTGCGTGCGTGCGTGCGTGCGTGTGTGCGTGTGTGTGTGTGTGTGTGTGTGGTTGTGTGTGAGTGTTTGGTTGTGTGTGTCTATGTGTGTGTTTGTGTGTCTGTGTATGTGTGTGTGGTGTCTACGTCTATGTTTGTGTCTGTGTGTGTGTGTGTCTGTGTGTGTGTGTGTGTGTGTGTGTGTGTGTGTGTGTGTGTGTGTGTGTGTGTGTGTGTGTGTGTGTGTGTGTGTGTGTGTGTGTGTGTGTGTGTGCGTGTGTAAGGGGGGCATGTGTGTGCGTATGTGTTAGAACATGTAAGAGACATTAAACAAGTGCAAAGAGGCTGACACAGGGCTCTGCTGGAGGAAGTGGATTTAATCAAGTAAGAACAAAGCAGTTGTGTGTGTTCCTCCTGAGGGCATGGGGAACACAAGCTCTGTGTGTAAGAGCCCACAAGATTCTGCCCCAGCAACAGAACAAAAGCGTTGCTACACTGCCTGAGCAGTTCTGTTGCATAGCTCCTAATACCAACTGCTTTCACGTCTCATCAGTAAAGCTGCTATTGTATTTGTTTATAAAGTCTGATAGCCTGGATGCTCAATAGTGTCACATATTTTGAAGTAAAACTAGAGTTTGAAAAGTATTGTGCAAATGTGTCAAATTATCTTTTTTTGTCAAATTATTTAGTTAATTTATTCCAATGCCTGAGCGGTTTTATTGCGTGATTCCTAATACCAACTGTTTTTCACGTCTCAGCAGTAAAGCTGCTTTTCCAATTGTTTTATAAACTCTGTGTAAAAGGCAAGGGATTGACTCTGAATGTCACCAGAGTCACGCATTTTGAAGCAAAACTAGGGTTTGAAAAGTACGATGCAAACATTTCAAAAGTCAATTGTTATCAAATTCTTGAATAATTGCATTACCGCGCTTCAGTTGATGGCATCATACAAATATATCCTTGCTCACCCTTAATTTGAGTTGATTAAAAAACGCCAACAATCATGCCGGAGAAGCTCTCCGGGAGGACGTCAAGACGCACAATAGTTCCTCACATCCAACACTTAGCATTGAGGTCATGCCACCAATTTCTCCCGAACGCTTGCATTATTATTATGATTAAATCAGGCGACCATTTCACCGGCGGAGACCAAAGAGCAACACAGCCCCAACACCCATTATCCCTGGTACAGGATCACACCGCTGCTACCGCTCTCCCCTACACCTCCAACCCTGTATAAAGCTCTGCACGCAATGATTGAAAAAATATATGGATATCGTAATGAAAACCATTGAGGAGGTGCCCAAGGCTGGATTGGACAAGGTTGTGACACAGTGTTTACCCATGAAGCAGTGCCATTCTCTGCACAGCCGCTCTGACCTTTTCAATATTCCTCGACAAACACGCGTCCTTCACCGCAGTACAGTGAGTGTTTGTGTGGGTTTGGAGAGCCCTGCTGGAAGCTCCCGTATATTCATGAAAAAGGGGACATTGAAATGACACATATGTATTCCCACATAACCCAGCCGTAATTCTATTCCAACCTTGATTTCGCAATTTTGAATGCGATCCGGGATCTGCTGTTTTTTAATATGGTGTCGGCCTTTGCAGCTTATCAACATCTAGCTGCTTTTGTTCCCAGCTTGTTCATATATAAGACTTCCTTAAAGACCGTAGCTCTCTCCCTCATTTCCAAAACATTTTTGATCTTAATATACCAAACTCTGTCTATGTCACTGAGAAGTATAATGACGAAGATAGACGGGAAGACAAAAATACTTTGAAGTGTTAGCCATTACAGGGCTTTTCAATGCTTAGACAGTATTTCCCACAATGCCGCTGTGAGGACGGACTGAAAGGGAGACAGACCAGAAACAGTTAGACCAGAGGGAGCAGAGAGCCGAAGAGATGCACATTAGATAATGGAGCGAGGGAGCAGGCCAAGCCCGGACTCTTTATTGACCTCCCTGGGCTGATTCACCAGGCCTCCTGTCTCCTGCCGTCTCCAAAGTGTCCATTAGCTCTTCCATCACCTCTCCTCTTAGAACCTTGTCTGCTGAGCTTCCATGGAGGTCCCTGGGTTAGCTGCCATACTCGTTGTTGAGGGGTAAGATCTTAAGATCTCTCTCTTTAAATCTCAACACATGAGTCTTATCACATGCACCCATGATTATATAATATATTGATTCAGCTTGGCAACACATTGTGTCAATTTGCAGAAGCAGAAGTAAATCAGTTTGGCTTTGTAGAGATATAGTCCAGTCATTTTATTAAAAAGGTTGAACAAATTGCAACAAAAGCAAACTCAAAAACTAAAACTGAAGAATCCCAATAGGGGAAAGTTTAGAAAAAGACCCAAATATACCCTATTCATATGCCTATTAATTATTTTTCTCACGCGAATAGGAAAAATATTAACCTTCAGATATCACCATGAACATTTCTGAGTTGATTACTTACATCAAGACAAACAAAAAATTCATCACAACTTTTTTGAAATTGTTTGTTAACATGTGCTAATTTGCATAAATAGGCTACAAAGCCAAAGTTCCTTTCCCCCAATTCCTTCTCAACCATGGCTGAGTTAACCCCCACTACGAGTCTTGTGGAAATATCAGAGACGTCAGCGTTATGCTCCATAACACCAACAGCAGAACGGTTATCCAAATAACAAAGAACACTTCATTACAGAGTGTGTATTCACACACACACACACACACACACACACGCACACACACACACACACACACACACACACACACACACACACACACACACACACACACACACACACACACGCACACACACACACACACACACACACACACACACCACACACACACACACACACACACACACACACACACACACACACACACACACACTCCCATGGCGCTCGCACGGTCGTAGCTCGTTGTTTCATTGGCGGGCCAAATTCTCTGCGCGGGCAAGGCAGAAAAAGGGAAGGTAACTTGGCCCCTTATGACGATATATCAGGCCATATTCTATTTATCACCCTTATTACAGGCAAATACTATCATTCCTTATTCAGGACATATTGAGGATACCAAATCTGTTGAGTTTGCTTCTGTTGCAATTTGTTCAACCCTGAACCCCATTTTGGCTTAAAATGACTGGACTAATATGTGTAAAGGCTTTCAAGGCTCCCAGAGCACTTTACATTGTGACCGGGGGAATCAATGCTCAGGCGCTGTCAGTGAGGTAAACACACGTGGCTGATGCACAGCAGTCAGTTTGCACCGTCACGCTCAACACACACAAAGGCCTTCGCTATGAAGAGGGGCATGTATCAATCCAATCAGAAACCGGGTGAGTCGGCCATGTTTGGCTGATGGGTGCCCCAGGGCATTTTGCGGTCCACACGATTCAGGAAATCAATTTCCCGTTGCAAAATCACAGACTTTGGCCGGATCAGTGGCTTTGGGGATGTCCCATTGGCCAGAGGGATGAGCGCTCCCTACTTCTATCATCTCTACCAGCACCAACTGGTAGGCTTGTAGGGGCCAGCGTGTGGCTCAGGATGTAGAGCGGGTTGGCTGGAAACCAAAAGGCTGCTAGTTCAATCCCAGCGTCGATGTGACCCTTAGCAAGATGCCTCACCCTGACTGCTCCAGAAGAGATGGATGTCACCTTGCATGGTTAAAACTGCCGTCAGTGTGTGAACGTGTTCATGAAGGGGTGAATGTTTGGCAACATTGTGAGCGCGTTGAGTGGCCACTGGTTAGAAACGCGCTCTAATGCAGTCCATTTACCAACTGCTCTCCCATTCACAGAAGGCCCACACCAGCCCTGCGGAGCTTCCAGAGGAACCACCAGTGCTAGGTTGCCATGGTGACCTCAAGAATCCTCACAGCCTTCAGTAGTCGCCCCAAACACAGTCTTCCGTGCAGCAACACACGCACACAGACCATCGCAGACACACACACACACACACACACACACACACATGCAATCCTAGTGAACCAACAATCAATCAAAATCAAAGAGCAGAAAATAACAAACTTCCAACTTTCTTTCTTCGTTGCTGAACTAATCAGCCCACTTGTTCGTGTTCCAATGGAAACTCCCCCACCTGTCTCCACTCAGAACTCCCTCTCTCGACACAGCTTTTTGGACTCCAGCTTATAGGAAGTTAGCAACGGTTGCCCTTCGTAGCGCTTCTCGTTGGCAGAGTCAGAGGACTCTGAATACAAAGCAGACATCCAGCGGTGAACATTTTTTCTCTGACCTTTGAAAGTTCCTCACTGTGCAGTACAGACCTGTGGAGGGGAAACCAATGTCTGCCCCCTTCCTCCCCTCTTTGGGATGTGTTGTGTGATCGAATGGGCAGCAGAACCACGCTTGTGTAAAGGCATTGTCGTTTTGATGATGAACCTGTTAAGACCGTTTCCTTTCTACAGAGAATGGCATTGTTTTGTGTTGCGTTGCCTAAGTTGGTCTGGTTTCAACAACAACAACGGAAACAGAAATGGATTAATTATAACCGTTGACTAGATCAGAAGGAATCGAAATGAAGTGCTTCCGAGGCAACATGCAAATCAGGAAACCCTACTTTGACCAGCACGCATACCACATCAAATACCGTCAATCCAGTGTCTCATACTAACTCTGATAGTAAAAGCAATACTAATACTTACTCTAATGCAAATACTCATAAGAACCCTCATTCCAATATGAATGCTGCTTACTTTTACCAATGCTAATACTAACTCTAATACTGATACTACTCACACCCACAACAACCCTAATTCCAATACGATTGCTACTTACCTTTAACCAATGCTAATACTTTAGCATTTTTGTGTCTTTGGAGAAAGCGCTCCATGCATACTGCTGATGGTTATGTAAAAAGCAACGTGAAGCGAGGACAGAGCATGTGCATGAATGCATT
>NC_079412.1:8885750-8893250 GCF_026213295.1 Gadus chalcogrammus | reverse complement strand
TGTGTGTGTGTGTGTGTGTGTGTGTGTGTGTGTGTGTGTGTGTGATGTGGCGAGCAGCGCGCCCCAATGACCTGCAGCTAACGACCCATTAGTGGCTCACCTCAAACCGGAGGGGGAGCCCACATTTATTATTAGCTATTAATGAAAACATAGATGCATGCGCACACACTGAAATACACACACACATACACATACACACACACACACACACACACACACACACACACACACACACACACACACACACACACACACACACACACACACACACACACACACACACACACACACACACACACACACACACACACACACACATCGTCTGGTACGCTCACACAGAATATGTATGCAGATATGTAGCTGGTGACAGATATGAAGAGATGCTCTCACAAACACACACACACACACACACACACAAACACACACACACAGACACACACACACACACACACACACACACACAGACACACACACACACACACACACACACACACACACACACACACACACAGAAACACATATACATGCGTGCTGTGGGCCAGTGTCATTAAGTATCACCGTGTACTCCCTAAGCAGGTGAAGAGCCTCATGGCCGATCTTAATCCTGTTAATGAGGCATTGAGATGGAGACCAGACGACCACCAAGGGACCAGGCTGGAAGACTAATGAGGGTAGGAAATAAATCCCTTTATGAGGTTTATTTAAATGACGAAGAGCAGATGGGTAAAACAGGCCCGATGAGTGTCTGACCTGCAGGTAGGAGACCGAGGTTTCACCGGGGCTCTCTTGCTACCCAGAGATACGATCCCCTCACTCTGATGAGCCCATCGACTGCTCGTCTCCTCCCCCACTCACTGTTTCACTGGTGCACAAATAGTGCACTTCAAATTGCAAAAAAACATCTCTCGATTGATCTTGTACCCTTTACTGTATTGTACTGCAACAGCTTGAATACATGTGTTATATGTTTAGTAATTAACTAATTAGTGAACATCTAACACAATTAACTAATTTAGCAGCTTAAGCTACGGTTAGCTAAGTGGATAATCCTACACGAGGATATGGTATCTAGCATGATTAAGTGCATTGATAGTTTACACTTGAAATATGAAATGTGTGTGGTCGAAGATGGCTATAGAAGTTTCGTTCATTTATCAAACTACAACTAACAATACAGATATAGTGTAGAGGAGTGTCTCCTACTGCCATTCACCTTTTGAGAGACCATGCGAGGAACCACTGATCTCAGGTAACAAAGATGAGAGAGAGAGAGAGAGAGAGAGAGAGAGAGAGAGAGAGAGAGAGAGAGAGAGAGAGAGAGAGAGAGAGAGAGAGAGAGTGTTGCCTTTCAACACACCCTGCCTTCTCAACTGCAGTCTCTAGAGGAGGACACCAGATCCTCCTTGTCTCTGACGCCTCCATCCACGGGTGGAGTCTCATCGTGTTGATGATGATGACTTTTTTTCACAGGCTCGCATCTATCTTTAGCCTGCTGTCTGCCTCTTGTCTACACATAGACGTGTTAAGACCGTCCCCTATCATATCACGTCAGACTCAAACCGTCGGTGTTTCACACTGAGTAATATTATAGTTTGTGTTTGCATAGTTAATCATTAGTTATATGTTTGAACTTAAAAAAAAATCAATATGTATATATATTGTGTGCATATATTTTTTTAATAAATGAATACAGAATATAATTATTCATGTAAAAAAAAATATATAGATATATTTCATTTTGAATGAAAATGCTTCAAATGTTTACGAGGTATTTATCAGCATTCCTTCCCTGAGGCCTGCTAACAGCGGCAACACTGTTCATGTCGTCCCCTCCTCACAGCCCCGGCTGTACAAGATCTGTATCACGACCCAAAGCGGCTAAATGTCATCGTAAAAAATATGTTTTTACACAACAGCAGAGTTTCCTGTCATAACTCGCCAGCGCACGGCGGCCTGGTCCTGGAGCAACGCCAAGTGCCTGCACGCCATCCCCAGCCCCACAACACACTCCTGCAGACACAAGACTGCCAGACCCGCTTGCAAGTAAGCCAACGCATATGGAGCAAGGAGAAAAAACACAAACAACACAAAACAAGAATTGATAAGACAACGATAAACAGAGCGCCTGCAGCGTGCGGGATGAGGTGAGCGAGGCGGGAGGAGGAGGAGGAGGAGGAGGAGGAGGAGGAGGAGGAGGAGGAGGAGGAGGGAGAAAATGAAAGTCTGTGAGATTGTTTGCCGCCAAGCACATCAAATAAATCAGGGGGAATTAGGCTGTCAGAACACGAGCGACATATTACATATTCATAAAAGGACTACATAAGGAGAGACAATAAAGAGAGCGACGCGGTGAGACGGACAGAGGAGATGTAAATGAGTGAAGAGGCAGCGTTGTTGTGAAGTCTTCTAATGAGATCAACATGGAGGAAGGTGCTTCCACTGCACAGATACCATAAGATGTATGTGATGACGTGTGAGGGTGGATGTGAGAGGGGGTGTGTGTGTTTGTGCATGACTCTGGTGTACGTTAGAGGGACATCCAAGTCTCCACACCTGCAACTATTCAAAGACAAATCTAATGTTTGTACTTAATGTTCCGACCTCAATATGAATACAAATGATAGATTCCCAAATGGACAGCATTTGTATACGTGTTGTATGTGCATGCATCTCACTATTCTGTATTTTTATTTGCTTGTTGTACGTTTCGTTACGTTGGTTGCATGTGTGTGCATGCATATTCAAATGTAAATGTGCATCTACTATGTACACATCGGTGTGTGTGTGTGTGTGTACTTACGTGTGTGCATCTGTGTGTGTGCATGTGCATGTGCATATGTGTGTGTGTTCATGCATGCCTGTCTCTGTGTGTGCGTGTGCGTGTGCGTGTGCGTGTATGTGCATGCGTGCGTGCGTGTGTGTGTGTGTGTGTGTGTGTGTGTGTGTGTGTGTGTGTGTATGTGTGTGTGTGATAACTGGTGAATGGTGCTTCTCGTCATACTACAGTGGACTTCCAGGCGGCCAGCTGGCTTCCTGTCTCCTGTGAATCATCACAACGCTGCACCCCTGGGTGACCTCCTGTTGCCGGGGATACGCGGGCAACAGGCCTCATCCTGCACTTAGTCACACTGTTAGATCAGAGGAGAGATGTCGGGGAAACAGACGGACATGGAACACTGTTGTTCATCTTTATGCCAACCAAATATGCCGACGCAAACAGTGAACACACAAACACACGCACACACACACATAGGCATACACACACACAGAAACATGCATACTGCCGCAAGGCCTGGTAGGAACACCTAGACGTTGCAGCGCAGACATACATAAAACATGGCTGGGTTGGGTTTCCTATGGGTCGGAGATGGAGGAGGGCAACCCGGGTGCAGTGATGAATGTATGTGTATTGTGTTTCCACCACCTCTGGTGGGTGGAAGATGCATGTCTGCATGCACAAACGTGTATGTACACACACACACACAGACATACACACACACACACACACACACACACACACACACACACACACACACACACACACACACACACACACACACGCACGCACACACAGCTTGTGCGATGACATTTAGATGAAACAATAAAGTCTTGTTCCAGCAGCTGGGGATCTCATATCATCCCCAGGACTTGTACGCACGCACGCACACACACACACACACACACCCACACACACACACACACACACACACACACACACACACACACACACACACACACACACACACACACACACACACACACACACACACACACAAACACACACGCACACACGCACACACACACACACACACACACACAACCACACACATACCAACCCAGTCGCCAAGAAAATACGTCCACGGTGTACGTTTCCATTAACACTGGATACGTAGCATTTCAACGTAAAAAATAGCGTGTTATACCTACAGTATCCACGTGTGCCGCTGTGGAGGCGGGTTTCGGGGTTTGGGTTTCACGGCTTTCGCGGCAAATTGTGGACACGATTGTTTAGGGGGGGGGGGGGGGGGAGACTGTTGTTGACCGGGGAGGGGGGGGGGGGGGGGGAGACACGTTAGTTGAAGGGGGGGGGGGAACATTTGTTGAGGGGGGGGGGAGACACGTTTGTAGGGGGGGGGCACGCTCGACAACGAGAGTTGGTTTTTATTGAACGCTCGACAGCGAGAGTTGGTTTTTATTGAACGGGACTTCAACACGGAACAGCTGCACGAAACGATGGTCACGTCACTCTCGGTGACGGTGTCCACAATAATGAACACACGAACAATGTTAATAGAACAACACACAACCACATAACATCCCGAACCCATTAACCCCACTTAATCCTAACAACAAAACAAGTTAACAAAAGCCCCATTTGTCAACTGAGAACCCCAATTCCCAGAATCCCCCGCGGCTCCGGAACACGGCGTAGCTTATATTAATCTTTATTATCTGAATGGGAAATGCAATATTTTAGGACAGATACACCATTAAACGCGTTTCTAATGACATTTCTAGCGAGAAATGTACATTTTCCTTACATAATCTTCAGTCAGTGAATGTGTATGATCTTTATTAATCTTTATTATCTGAATGGGAAATGCAATATTTTAGGACCGATTCACCGTTAAACGTGTTTCTAATAACATTTCTAGCGAGAAATATACTTTTTACTTGCATAATCTTCAGTCAGTGATTGTGTCTGATCTTTAGTTTTATAGTTATTTGATTGGCTCGCTCGCATGTTTCAACGACGTCAGGTTGCTTTCGCTAAACTAGCAGCTCACGTGCTTCCTGCGTTTGTGTTATTAAACTGTTACTTTATGTAACTTTTAATGATATCATCTTGTTAGAAACACGTATATCTGCCCAGTTGCCAAAAGCATACCTACGTTGACAGTGTACGTTTCGTGAACACTGGATTACGTCGCATTTCAACATAAAATAGCGTGTTATACACACACACACACGCACGCACACGCACAGACACACACACACACAAGCACACACAAGCACACACACGCACGCACAGACACACAGACACAGACACAGACACACACACACACACACGCACACACGCACACGGTGCATTTCGCTGCTAAAACAACAACAAAAAAATATTCCCTCAAATAGTATTACTTTCAAAACGTTGGCCAAAATGGCCAATAATATCATTTTTTATTTGGGATGCTTCTAGGACATTTTGGGTGGATTTTGAACGGTATGTGGGGGGCACGTTTTTTGCAGGACCTGGCAACCCTGCGCTGTTGCCCGAGATCTGGATCCACCCCGGCGTGGTGCCGTCTCCTTTTGACCTTTTGACCCCAGACTTCTGGGGGAATAGCTGAATCAATTCATTAGTCAATCAGAAGCATGTAAATATCTTCACGGTGGCGTAAGAGGACGAACAAGGTGTCCTTCAACATCTACGCTTCCAGGCGATTGCAACGGTGCCACACATGAGCATATTCGAACATGTTTAATGGTAGTAATTAGCTGTCGAAATTGGAGGCCTTAATCAATACTGAGCAGCTATTGTTTTGCTTCCCGATAAAGATTAGTCACAAATGACATGTTATTTAGCATCTACACGTTGAGCTGAGTCCAATGACACCAAGAACGACACTCTAGCTAATGGTAACATGTATTTTACATGGTACACCTAGGTCTAGGACATGATCTCGGTGTAGCAAGAGGCCGAGCTTGATCTCATTGGACTCAACTTAACGTGTAGATGCTAATTAACATGTAATTTGTCAAAAATCTCCATCGGGAATCAAATCTATAGCTGGTCATTATTGATAAAGGCCTCCAAAATCGACAGCTAATTACTACCCCGAAACATATTCAAATATGATCATGTGTGGCACTGTTGCAATCGTCTCGAAACGTAGATGTCAAAGGACACCTTGTTTGCTCTGTTGCACCACCGGGAACATATTTTCATACTTCTAATGGATTGATTCATATTTTAAGGTTCTCGGAGTGAGACTTTAAGTGGCTGCAGCAGAAGTGTTGAGACGAAAGATGATATCAAGAGATTTATAGAATATTCCCATTCACATTATGATTCTTCGTCGTAACATCCGACCAAACATCCTTTACATTCACAGAGCGAAGATTATGAAAGTCCAGGCTCAGCAAGTGCTCCATCTCGTTGCACCTGCACCCAGCGGCTCGCTTGCAAGATTTTGGCCTGAAGTTCTTCCCAGACCTATACCCTAACAGTCCAATATGCATATCTGAGAATCAGGCCTCTCTTCAATAATGACAAAATGTAATGAGAGAAATACAGATTCACTTTTTGTTATCTCATAAGCGGCGTGGTGCCGGCTCCTTTTGACCTTTTGACCCCAGACTTCAAAGACGTGGCCACAGGCCAGCGCTGTCTACACACATTAAGCCACAAATGTACACCTCCATCCCGCAAAAAATGGGGCCTAGAAACTAACCTCTGTCTTATGTACATTGACTGTACTGTTGGAGGTCACACCCCTTTTCCAGCCTTTTCGAGATAGCTAGGGATGCTAAAATGTTGACACACATTTCCCGGGGCCCGAGAACGACATATGCAAGATTTGTAGTTCTAGCCCATAGAGAAAAAAAGTTTTCCCAAATGGACTGTCATTAGGACAAAGCCCCTTCAGAAGTGTTGCCTGCGAGACCTAATGGTTCAGAATGTGGTGGAAAAAAAGTTTTTGAGATAGGAAGGTCCTACCGCCCTGAAATTTGAATACCATATTCTAGGGCCTAACTGGGACCCCCGCACCGAAACTTGGCCCGGTCGGACCCCGAGTGCAGGAAGGGGGGGCCTGGACTTTCATAATCTTCGCTCTGTGAATGTAAAGGATGTTTGGTCGGATGTTACGACGAAGAATCATAATGTGAATGGGAATATTCTATAAATCTCTTGATATCATCTTTCGTCTCAACACTTCTGCTGCAGCCACTTAAAGTCTCACTCCGAGAACCTTAAAATATGAATCAATCCATTAGAAGTATGAAAATATCTTCCCGGTGGTGCAACAGAGCAAACAAGGTGTCCTTTGACATCTACGTTTCGAGACGATTGCAACAGTGCCACACATGATCATATTTGAATATGTTTCGGGGTAGTAATTAGCTGTCGATTTTGGAGGCCTTTATCAATAATGACCAGCTATAGATTTGATTCCCGATGGAGATTTTTGACAAATTACATGTTAATTAGCATCTACACGTTAAGTTGAGTCCAATGAGATCAAGCTCGGCCTCTTGCTACACCGAGATCATGTCCTAGACCTAGGTGTACCATGTAAAATACATGTTACCATTAGCTAGAGTGTCGTTCTTGGTGTCATTGGACTCAGCTCAACGTGTAGATGCTAAATAACATGTCATTTGTGACTAATCTTTATCGGGAAGCAAAACAATAGCTGCTCAGTATTGATTAAGGCCTCCAATTTCGACAGCTAATTACTACCATTAAACATGTTCGAATATGCTCATGTGTGGCACCGT
>NC_079412.1:8878250-8880750 GCF_026213295.1 Gadus chalcogrammus | reverse complement strand
AGTTGTGAAACATCTCAGCGTTTTTAATTAATAAGTTAGAAACTTTAACCCTCTTGAACCTGACGGTGAAATGATTTTCTCTCTGCGTTGAATACAAGCCTGTGTAATCACTGTTGGCCCGTCAGTCAGATGCTGATGTATCTGTGGCCTAGAGGCCTACACAGGCCTGCACACTCCGCAAATGCTATTATTTATGCTTTATAATGAACACAATTCGTCGTCATTTCATATACATCGGGAGTAGTTCTACTTTTCAAGCAGAATTCACGCTACATTCGAACCCGAGAAGCGTTGTCTTTGAAACAAAACAAGAAAATGAAGAAACAAACAAAAAACAAACCCACAGATACGGTCTCGGTGTATCTCCCGTCTATCTCCCACACTCAGAATGTCTGCCTCCTGTCAGGTTTCAAAACATTGTCTCCATCTTCTGCCTCCAGAAGTGAAGCCTGGAGAAACAAACAGCGGCGCTTTGGAGCCGCTGATGAGAGGAACAAAGGAGGGCGGAGTGGCGCCGGAGGGAGAGACGGTAATGAAACCGAGAACAGAGACGAGGAGACAGGAAGACAGCTGAGCGACGTGCTGGTAGAGGAGAGGAGGAGGGGAGGGGGAGGGAGGGAGGATGAGGGGGGGAGGGAGGGAGGGGGAGGGGGAGGACGGGGAAGAGGAGGGTGGTGAGATTGGGGATAGAATTGGGGTTTGAGGATGGCGGTGATCATGTGGGAGAGGAGTGAGGATGCGGGTGAGGACGGGGGAGGGGGGAGGGGATGGGGGTGAGGACGGGGGAGGGGGGAGGGGATGGGGGTGAGGACGGGGGAGGGGATGGGGGTGAGGACGGGGGAGGGGGGAAGGGATGGGGGTGAGGACGGGGGAGGGGGGAGGGGATGGGGGTGAGGACGGGGGAAGGGATGAGGGTGAGGACGGGGGAGGGGGGAGGGGATGGGGGTGAGGACGGGGGAGGGGATGGGGGTGAGGACGGGGGACGGGGGAGGGGATGAGGGTGAGGACGGGATGTCAGTGACTTTTCTTCTCTCAGACTACAGCCCGGATGTGAATGAGATGAGGAGGGTAACGTGACATGGTCGATTACAGAATGAGAAGGGCGGGGGGGGGGTGAGGGGATTGCTGCATTACAAACACACACCACACACACACACACACACACACACACACACACACACACACACACACACACACACACACACACACACACACACACACACACACACACACACACACACACACACACACACACACACACACACACAACTAGCAGTGACAGTATCAGGTATCAGTGTCACTGCTAGTAACACCTGATACTCTATCATTGTCAGAAATGGCCATTGATTACATCTTGCCTTGGCCTACATTAATGGGGAATTCTGCTCAAAAGTGGCATCTAGAAGAAGAAAAAACTTGCTTCTCTTGAAATTGATTAGTCCCTGTGAGCATGCAGGCATCTGTCTCTGCCTGCGTGTGTGTGTGTGTGTGTGTGTGTGTGTGTGTGTGTGTGTGTGTGTGTGTATTTATAAGGGACCAATGTCCCTTATAAATACCCCTCTAATGTCTTACCTGGCCTGGCCTTCAACTCTCCATTGTGTTCATCAACAGCCCGGGAAAGCAGAGCAGGTGAGGGAAACATAGGGAAACACATTCACTTCTCACTGGTTTATCCTCCTTTCCATCTGTCGTGTCTCCGTTGCCCTGCCTCCCATCCGTCTCTCAGCCCAGGAAACACACAGGTCCTGCTGTTCTTGCCATTTTTTTGCTTATAATTCTTTATTTGGAGATATTTTAAAGATGGCTGATCTCCAAACAAGGATGAGTAGTGGATGAGACTGGGAGTGAGGCCCTCGGACTTTGAATGATGGTGCAATATCCGTTTGTCTGGCACCTCCCTGCACGCACTCAGATACATTCATGTACTTAATATACACACTCAGTTACATTCATGTATTTAATACACACACTCAGTTACATTCATGTATTTAATATACACACTCAGTTACATTCATGTATTTAATATACACACTCAGTTACATTCATATATTTAATGTACACACTCAGATACATTCATATATTTAATGTACACACTCAGATACATACATATGATATACACACTCAAATACATTAATGTATACATATTTAATATACACACTCTGATACATTCATATATAAAATATACACACTTCCTAGATATCATATACACACTCATATACATTCCTAGAAATCATATATACATCTTCATATATATTCATATTTACATATATCCACTCTCCAGCAGGGGCTCCAGTAGATTCCTATTAGAATACCATTCACCAATTTCAATGTTGTGACCTCAATGTTGTGCAGTGCATGGTTGAATCACTTCCTGTGTTGATTATTTCACATGTTATGTCAACAAAAAACGCATAAAATCTTAAAGGAATTCTCATGTAATATAGCTTTTATTATTTTATACTATTAATATTGTTAAGTTGATAAACTAGAGAATTTCTAT
>NC_079412.1:8858717-8863717 GCF_026213295.1 Gadus chalcogrammus | reverse complement strand
GTCACTGGCTTTAACAGCAAAAACAAACCCGGCCAGCAGTAATAAACTGTAAAGTATGCAAAGGTTTCCAATCAACATCCTGTATTTGGCCACTGTAGAAATATACACATTGAAAGCTTCCTCCACTGAAAATGGACTCAAGGGAGCGGCCCAGACTATGTGCTGTCTCCCCTCCCAAGTTCTGCTATGACATAGTAAATGGTAAATGGACTGCATTTATACAGCGCTTTTATTACCAGTGGCCACTCAAAGCGCTTCACAATATTGCCATACATTCACCCATTCATGCACCCATTCATGCACACATTCACACACCGACGGTGGTGTCAACCATACAGTGTGACCGCCATCTCGTCGGGAGCAGTTAGGGTGAGGTTTCTTGCTCAAGATACTTCAGGACATTGCTAGGAGGAGCTTGGGATCGAACTAGCAACCTTCAGGTTATGAGCCACCCTGCTTTTCCTCCTGATCCACATGCCTCTCCATAGTAGAACCGCTTGGTCCGCCATGATGTTTCCTTCAATGTGGGTCTCTCTATCTCTCTCGATGTCAATCTCTCTCTTTCCTCTCTCTCTCTGTCTGTCGCGATCTCAAACTCTCTCCTCTCTCTTTCTTTGTCTCTCTCTCCTACTCTCTTTCATTCTCTGTCTATGAAGCTCTCTATCTCTCTCTCTCTCTCTTTCTCTCTCTCTCTCTCTCTCTCTCTCTCTCTCTCTCTCTCTCTCTCTCTCTCTCTCTCTCCCCCTCTCCCCCTCTCCCCCTCTCTCTCTCTCTCTCTCTCTCCCCCTCTCCCCCTCTCTCTCTCTCTCTCTCTCTCTCTCTCTCTCTCTCTCTCTCTCTCTCTCTCTCTCTCTCTCTCTCTCTCTCTCTCTCTAGGTGAATTTCCATCACCAGGTTTTGATGCACATTTTCATATTCTCGCAATCAAAAGTGGAAACAAAGAAATTAAAGAAAGAGGTTGGTGATTAGTTGGTCTATCGATGATAGGATCAATGTGACTTTGTGCAATGGAAACAGATTCTGCAATATGCAGCAAATGCAAAAGCAAATAAATTATGATCTACAGAAATCCTGTGACTTAAAGTCACTGGAGCTTCCACTCGTGGCTCGCAGGGCGGATACCAGAGCTCTCTAAAGAGCACATTGCTGAAATATTAGCCATTCAAAGCTCTCCATTTCAATTGTCCATTGTGCTTTTCATCACCAAGATTTTGTTTCCTGCCTCTGAGATTTGACTTGTGGTCTTTTAGTTAGGTAATCCTGCATGGATTCACACATATATTTGCTGTGTTATTTTTATTAATGTATATATATATTTGGTTACAATCTGCGAGAAATTTGGGTGAAGATGGTCCTTTTGTCTCTCTCTCCCTCCCAGTCTGCACTGCATCACAGGTGGAGGTAAATGAGTGTAAACAGCCCTGACTGTTCCAGAGATGGATTGGCGGCAGAGTGGGTTGAGGGAGGAGGAGGAGGAGGAGGAGGAGGAGGAGGAGGAGGAGGTGGAGGAGGAGGCAGGAGATGGATGGAGACACAGATGGAGGAGAGGAAGACAGTAAGAGGTAGGTTCACACTCTCCTCTCTATAAAGACTCCTGGTGATGAATGGCTGCAATACTGCAACGTCTGTGAGCTGAAACTACTGAATAGAAAGCACATTGGCAAATGGGCACGCACACATGCAAGCACACAGGCACACACAGACGAGGAGCGAGAGCACGTCCACACATCAATCCAGCAACACACACACATTGACGAAAAAACATACACAGACTGAATATTGTCAGAATAGGCATCATGGTCGAGGTCCTATTTGTATTCTAAGCTCTTTTCTCTCGTTGGATCCACGTGAGCAGAGAGCATCCACGCTGTCTCCTCCATTTTGTTGAGGACTGTTTGCCGCCCGGCAACCAATGAACCGTCGTCCTCCCTCTGATCCCCTCCCCTCGTCAATGGAGCCTAATCATTAAGACTGATTAGCAGACATCCCAGTGTGAAAGGACCCCCCACAACTCATCCATCACGCGCACACACACACGCACACACAGACAACCGCACACACACACACAAACACACAAACACACACAGGTACACAAACACACCCTCCATCCATCAGCCCCTCTAGCTGCTCTATCTGAAGTCTTAGTGATTAGTTGTCCTGCCTGGCAGAATTATGATGTTAATAAGTCACCATTAGCCCATAGATCCGCACACCCACACACACTCACACACACACACACACTCACACACACACACACACTCACACACACACACATACACACACACACACACACACACACACACACACACAAACACACACGCACACACACACACAAACACACACACACACACAAAAACACTAAAACACAGACGCACACACACACACACACACACACACACTTACACACACACACAGATTGTTCAACTCATTTATTTGCTTGTCACTGTCTGGCCATCACTAATCATTTTGCAACACACACACAAACACACACACACACACACACACACACACACACACACACACACACACACACACACACACACACACACACACACACACACACACACACACACACACACACACACACATAAACACAGACAAATTTACAATGCTTTCCCACTGTACTGTCACATGCATACAAGACGCAAAATATAAAACGTGTGCATGTTCCTGTGAGCACTGCATCGACCTCTGACCCCTGTCTTTTCCTGCTCGTGACATCCACGGAGGGAGGGGAACAACACATAATGACCGCTGGGCTGCCGTCGGAGGCACGCTGCTCGATAGCAGCTCCACATCCCCCCAACGATAGCAAGCCACGCCCTCCGATAACAGCTGGAGACAGTGGTGGGGGACTGGGACCAGGGAGGGAGTAAACAAAGGGGGAAAGAACAGAATGGGATCTCATACTGGAATCATACTGATTGTCGTGCTGCAGTTGAATGAAATAGTTGTGTAGCGACAATTTTTGTTTGCACGTTTTATTTCTGCATTTTTATGCTTGATGATAGAGTGAAATAGACAGGAAGGTGTGGACGATAGAGGGGAGGACATGCAGCAAAGGACCACGGCAGGACTCTAACCCGGGTCACTGTGGTCAGGACTGAGCCTTAATGGTACAAGCCCTACCCGCTGAGTCACCGGGGCGCCCCGCCACAGTATATGCTTGATCAACTTTGTCAATATTAACCGACAGCTCTACAGTAAATCTATTGGCCAGGGTAGCCTATGGATTATCACATTGTTAATGTTGGGATGGAGGGAGTTTAGAAAGGTAAGTTTCAGCTGACAGACTTTGTAAGTATAAGTATGGAAAGTGTCTGTAGAGTCTGGAAAGCACAAGAATCCACGCATCCATGATCCTCGTGAATCATCCAAATGTCACCGATATGCTTTTCAAGCCAGGGCTTAAAACTTCTGTTGAGGCAAGTTTTAGCATTCAATCTGCTGGAGTTCCATGACCATACTGAACTTTCAAGATCTCCCTCCTCCTAACGTCCCTAACTTTAACCCTTATCCTAACCCTAACCCTATCCCTTACCCTTACCATAACCCTAGCCCTAACCCTAACTCTCAGGCCCATGGTGGTTCCCCTACACACACATCAATTCACAATTGACATTGCATCCTGTACACAAATATAAACACCACACTTGGCATGAAATCCATTCAAGACACATTCAACAATAAACCGGACCAACTCAAACCAGACAACCACCACTAATCTGCCTCACCAACAATAACTTCACCTTTGACAAAAAATAATACTTACAAACCGCCCTGGGCCAAATTCGCACCCTCTTAAGCAAACATTTCCATGAGCGTGTGGGAGCGAGGGGCAGTCCCCAAAGGCACCCACCAACCACTCTTCTATTCCGCTATTGTTGACATCATAGGGGCCTGGACTCAAGACATCTCACTCTTTTCACAATTCATCCACAAACTAAAAAATCATCAGAAGACAATGAAGGTTAAATACCCGCTATACACAACACAGGTTCACCTTTTAGACACCTCAGTAAAACTAAGCTCAGGCAGCCTTAGCTCCACCCTACAATCAAGCCCATTGTTCGAATATGGTGATCGAAACTTGCTCGAACGACCATGGACCAACAACAACAACAAATTAGCACAACCAACTACAATGCTAAACACAAAAGTTCCTTATTTCTGTTCTCACCAACAGCAGGATAACATGCATCAACCATCTTAAAGACAAATGTATAATGTTATTGTACACTGCATGATCAAACAATACTTCACAACCACAAAATAACTTCACACAACATTGCAACACTACAAACTCATCAGTGCATACAGGAATTATAAAAATCTCAAAGAACTTCAAGTCATTTCCACATTTTCCCGCAAACCGTCACAACCGCCACCAACCATCAGGCTCCACTATCAACTGCACAAATCCATCACCACCCCGCACACTCACACAACCTTACCCATCTTCTTCCCTCCTAGCTTTGACTCCCCTAGCGTAGTGTACCTAATCACCTGTACCTACTGGCACAAACGTCAGGGGAAACTAAACACACTATGCTCCGACATAAACAGCGTCTCCGGAACATCAGACACCAGCACCTACAGACAGAACTAGACAGACCCTTTGCACTCCACCCCACAACCACGGGACTGGATCCAACCACGGATTGTCTTCATTACAACATAAGCACACAGAGCACACGTGGATCACCCGGTTGCAAAAATTCACACCAACTGGCCTTATTCAATAACCTGAAACAAAAACACACACTTCTCGACACCCCATGCACCCCCTTAATTACTACCACCCCTACCTTTACAGACATATTCAATATACCTTCACTAAACAATAACATACCTCTTCATTACATACACCTTCATTAAACAGACTGCCTATCTGTTTAACACACACCCCTTCTACCTAAACCTTATAAAACCGATCACCTTATCATACATACATTGCACACACCATTATTACACACATATATGTATTACAAACATTTACT
>NC_079412.1:8798717-8853717 GCF_026213295.1 Gadus chalcogrammus | reverse complement strand
TGATTCATTCCATCGTTCCCCTCTGCTTTAATTAGTTAATATGCAGAATGCTGTTAAAATAAAATGAGATGGCAGTCACATACTGCACATCCTAAGGCGTCTCCTCCTCCTGTACCAATGTAGAGTGGGTTCAGTCAGGATGTTTAGAAGGGGTTTTTAATGAACCGTTCGGTCAAGTGCTGCAGAGCTGGCTACTGATTGCCTGCATTAGCCGTACAGCTCTGAAGCAAGGAAATTTGCTTGACACCAAAACAACTCAACCGGAAGTAAGATATACTTTCAAAGTATCATAGCTACTGTTGCTGTTTCTGAGTCTATATTTGTCTAAAGAGAACAGACAAAGATAAATGTTTTTGCTGGTCATTTTGTTCCACCTTTTGGGGCCTGTCTGTCAAAATTGTGATGTCAATGTGTTCCCTGTCTAATACTTAATATCATATATGTTAAAGCCTTCTGGAGACACGGTCAGACAGTGTGTGTGTGTGTGTGTGTGTGTGTGTGTGTGTGTGTGTGTGTGTGTGTGTGTGTGTGTGTGTGTGTGTGTGTGTGTGTGTGTGTGTGTGTGTGTGTGTGTGTGTGTGTGTGTGTGTGTGTAAATCGTATTTATATAGCATCATGTACATCATCAACAAGTACACACCATTGATATGTTTGGATAATGCAAGAACAATATTTGGAATTACATATACATGCATATATGTATTGCATATTCATAATTGTGATTAATAAATGAGGGTGAGAGCTATCGTTTCGTGAGAGCCATCAAATCAGACTGACTTATGCATGAGAACATCTCCCTCTAGAGGCCAACTTCAGCCACAACGGACACAGCGGCCTCTGAACAGTTCACCCTCTTTCAGTACAGTACAGTACAGTACAGTACAACCAATAGTTTGATGACTTCAACCTCTGCTAGTGGTTATCAAGTCCTGACATCAGATCACACCTAACCCTCGTGATGATGACATGATGATAATGATGAGGATGAGGATGAGGATGAGGATGAGGATGTTGAGTGGCTGGGATAGGGGTGTTCTCTGCAGTAACCTATGGCTCCTCTACGGTCTTCTTCTCTCTTGGACCCCATGTCGTCCATCGTCCCCTGACTTTGTGTCCTCTCTGCGTGCCATATTGCTCCACCACCTTGCATCCATCAACCCTCACCCACACACCTTACTGTCGTGTTTGCATCCTTTTATATGGATCGAATATAAAACAATCCATTTCAAGCTTTTTTGGTAAGGAAAAATGGTTTGTCAGTGCATAAAGTTTGCACAAAGAAATGTGCATGTTTTATAATGTGTTATATTACAGAAAATGTGCTTTTGGTCTGGGTAACATCCTCCTTGACATCATAAAAATGTGATGATACATGTGAATATACATGCATAAGCTGTCCTCAAAAGTAAACATGTCCAAAAGGTAATAACCCTTGGCATTTCCGCTTGAAAATTCACAAAGCCCCAGCCACACACACATGGGGGAGACCCTGTAGCAGGTATGCTCTGCCAGGCTGATAAGATACAGCCGGTGGCTGACCTCCCTGCCCTCCCCGGTACCAACCAGGTGCGTTCGCCCTACGGGTCTCCCCTCACCGCTCGGTCTGTCATGTGTCTCTCTCTCCCTCTCTCTCTATGCTCTCTTTGTCATTCTGTCTTTCACTCTACTCTCTAACCCCATATAATCTCTCTCTCTCTCTCTCTCTCTCTCTCTCTCTCTCTCTCTCTCTCTCTCTCTCTCTCTCTCTCTCTCTCTCTCTCTCTCTCTCTCTCTCTCTCTCTCTCTCTCTCTCTCTCTCTCTCTCTCTCTCTCTCTCTCTCTCTCTTAGATGCAAACTCTGATAGAGAAATTGCCACGACAGATATGACAGCTGTTGTAAGATTGACATGTAAAGCATGTGTTCACCCTAAACTACCAAATGGGGTTTGCGTATGTAACAATGCATTATTATTTTATAGATCATTTATTGACATATATATATATTAGGTATATATGTATATATACACACATCGTTTCAGACAATGGATATTGGTTTAGCTTATCTTTGTATCGCCAGTCTCTCTTGGTTGAGCATGAATGGACATTGGCAGGCAGCTTTGAAATGCCTGAGCGACTCTGACATTCTGTTTGTTTAGCATCCATTATATATGAAGGAACGTAACTGAGGAGTGGCAATGGGACCTGGACAGACACAGAACCTCCAGATAACAGAGAGAGAGAGAGAGAGAGAGAGAGAGAGAGAGAGAGAGAGAGAGAGAGAGAGAGAGAGAGAGAGAGAGAGAGAAAGCACGCAGGGCTTTTTATGCAATCAAAATACAAATTTACGTTCAGATTCCAATTCTAATTTGGCTCAAACTACTTCAAGCAATTATTGAACCCATCCTGCTCTATGGTAGCGTAGTGTGGGGCCCACAAACAAACCAACTTTTTGACCAATGGGAAAAACATTCAATTGAAATTGCAAACACTGAATTTTGTAAAAGCATTCTGCAGGTACACAGGACAACCACTAACAACGCCTGCAGAGCTGAATTAGGTCAGTATCCACTTCTATTACAAATCCAAAAACGATCATTTAATTATTGGCTACATCTAAAACAAATTGACCCCCACTCCTTCCAGCACAAAGCCCTGCAAAGCCAAGAGATGAACAGGAGTCCCCTCACTCAGCTGGTCCTGAGGCTCTGTCCACAGACAGGTTCCCCCTCTGCTCAGCCCCAGGACCAGTCGGAGAACATATCAATTAGACTCAACCAAATTATAAAACATCAGAAACAAACCTACCTCACCCATTGGAACACTAAAACACACACACAGAGCAAAATGCAGTGTTATCTGGCCCTAAATAGACAGTACACTGTGGCCCCCTACCTGACCACAGTCACTGATGTTAGACACAGAGTGTTGTTAACAAAGTACAGATTGAGCGCTGCCTGGCCATAGAAACTGGCCGCCATAAGAAAACATGGCTGCCCAAAGGGGAGCGGCTGTGCCAGCAGTGTGAAGAAGCTGCTGTAGAGACCGAGCAGCATTTCCTCCTACACTGCCCCAAATTAAAAAATGTCCGCGAAATATACTTTAGCAAATTCGGCCAAAAACACCCACATTTTATAAACTCCCATGAAGACCAACTACAAATATTAATGGGAGAGAGGACAGTTTATTTTCCTATAATGCCTTTTATGTAGCTTTTCATTTCATTAATTGAATGACTTGAATTCTTTTTTTTACTATTAATTCTATATGTACAATATAGAATGTTATGTTAGATTGTTACAGGTTGATATATGTACATATTGTTCTGACGTTCTCTATTGTTATTAGAGGTAATTGTAATACTGTAATGCTTTGGCAACACTGTTTGGCTTACCAATGGTCATGCCAATAAAGCTTTTTTGAATTTGAATTTGAATTTGAGAGAGAGTCAGAGATTGAGCGAGAGAGAGAGATAGTCATAGAACGAGACAGAAAACACAGTGCCTCAGAGCGTCTACTGTTATTACGGATAAAACAGACTCAAGAGGCTTTTCCTTTCACTCAAAGCAAATAAACATCCTACAAAAGTTGGTTATTGATTTGTAATTTCCCATAGATGGCATCAGTGTAAACAGGCCATGTCGGCCATGTGGTAAGAGCAGTCTTTGATACTGGTTAGCTGGTATCAGACGTACAGCCCTTCCCTGAAAGAAACCACTTCACTGAGACACGATGTGTGAATATTTTGTAATGTGAAGCCTGCTCACCAATACTCATGCATGTACCCACATGCAGAAGGAGCGCATGCACACAAACGTCGCACACACAGGGAGATCTGCTATTTGGTATGCATGTGATGGCTCCGTTTGAACTCAAACCAAATGATCAAATATTTATTCTGGTGTTTACAGCTTTCCTGCATGAACCCCATCTTTCATCAGCCTGGGTGTGTTCTTGTTGGGGGGATGAGGAGGGCCCTCTGGGCACTGGGGTTCATTTTACAGATTAGCTGTTTAAATGACTCAATGTTGAATTGACTATCGGGAGCAATGTTTGTCTCCAGGTTGAGTATGTCACTCACCACATTACCAGGAACAGCATTCAATGTTGTGGAAGAGTTAGATATCATCACATCATTGAATGTTCTGGAAATGTAACTATTCTCTTATCTTATTTCTTGGTAGACATTGCATAACAACAAAAAACCATAGTATAGGCCTACTGCCTTTATGCTGGAATTGGTAATACAACTTTGTAATAACAGAGAATTTTTTATGCACACACTTTGCATTATTAATTGTTAAGGGCAAATTTGTCTTCTTTGCCTCAGACATATGGGTCGAAACATTTTAGTCGCTTAATAAATGTATCTTTTAACAATCCTTTTTTTAATATAAATAATGCCACAAGGTGTCACAGTTGCACAATGTGGAACTAAAATAATAACCAATTTCTCCACTATATGGCAGTACACGCTGTATCCTCCGCGAAGAAGAGCATTCTCCGCCCTGCTTGAAACTGAAACCTAAAGAAGATACATTGTTTTTCCCTGGATCAACAACATTGGTAAGAACAGCGATTAAAAAAAATACTAAAACGCAATTCAACCTAATTTGAATGAAAATGAGTGCAGTTATTTCGTCTCCACTTGCTTTTATGAATGAATAATCTTTACTACGTGCTTTAAAGTGATAGCCCACCTATTTTAGAGAGCATCTTAAGACCAAGTTGTTCGGCCCTTTGATTGATTTGAGTAAGCTAAAACTATAACCATATTGATAAAGAATATAGGGCAATATACATTAATATAGAGACTCACAATATAAGTTTACATTGAAGTCATCATTTACTTTAAATGTGTTTCCAATATGTGTGGCGCACTGAGCTCTGGTCTTTGTATGTGTAACATTTTCTCACCCATTCGAAAGCAATGTTTTTATTTTGTTGTTGGTGTCATTTCATAGTTTTTTTTTACCTCGTTTTTTTTTAATGGCTAATTGTTTACCAATGTTAACGTGTAATGGTTATTGATAAAATAATGTCCTTTTTAATCTATTCTGTGTTATGCAATATATCCCCTAGTATGGGATTCATTCCAGCCCGAATGGGACCATTAATCAGTTAAAAAGCCGGAAGAGCCGGAAAATCTAGTAAAGCCAGCTCCTTCATTTTTTTTTACACTTTACGAATGAACCTCGGGTCTCAATGAGAAGGTTCCCAGCATGATTTTTTTAATTTTTTTAATTTTCGTTAAATGCTAATACAGTAATTGTCAGCAAGCAGTGCTGTAGCAGAGTAATGCAATAACTCTGCGTTGAGGTGTTCTGAGTATTTGTCATTCTTGTTTGTTAATTTTACTCTCAAGTTTTTCAGCTGTCATCTAAGACAATAAACCTGGCCCATTAATTCCAGTTACTGTTAATACGTTAATGCATATAACGCAACAGTTAGCAAGAACAGTAAATATGCTATTAGACCTACAAAACACAAGACAATGTGATGGGACTGTGGATGGTCAGTGGGATGGACTGTGCTGAATCAGTCCGGTAAATTTTTGATAAATTAATATTAAAATGGTTAACTTTACCAACTTACCCCAAAAAAGTTATTAGATCCGGAAATACACATAATAAACCATTATTTGTATAACATTAGCTGTTGCATACACTGTTGAACAGATTTATACCATGACATGTGTCTTAAATTGCTACCAACAAAGTAAAACATTTTACGTTTCTACATTTCAGATGCCAGAGTAACATTCTGTCATGGATAAAGAATCAGAAACATCAAACCATCAGCTGCTGAGGTGCTTGAAACCAAAGTTGATTGACATCTTGAGTGCTGATCCCGAATTACTTCTGCAGCATGCACACTCTCGCAAGCTTGTGACAGAAAATGGGTACAAGAAGGTCAGAGCCCAACAGATTTCAACTGAGAAGGTGACAACTCTACTGGATCTGATATACGACGGAGGGCCTAAGGTCTCACACGGTCTGCTGGAACTGCTGAAGGAAGATACCTTTCAGGAGAACTTCCCAAGACTGTCTATCCTGGTGAACCCAGACCCAGGTATACATGTTTATATGTGTCGTTACATGTAGCTTACATACGGTATGTACTTTCATTGAGTGTAATCTATTTTTGTTATAGAAGAAGCATCAAAGAGGACCACTGAGGATTCAGCACAACAGTCAAGATCTACAAATCAACCATGCATGAGTGTTGGTGGGTGACTGCACTTATATTCATGTCCGGTCAAAATCATCCCCATATTTCACACTGACTTGTCTTCTTCCCCGTTTTCATGCACAGTCTCTAAAATAGTGACACAGAAACAGCTGCTGAAGGTGGCTGGTGCGATGTCCAGTACCTGGAAGGAAGTTGGAATACAGGTGCTGGATATTAGCAGCGAGAAGTTGGATGCGATTGAAGCGGAAAATAACACCCAAAAGATGCGAGCATTTCGCATGCTGCAAACTTGGCGTTCTCGTAAAAGGGAAAATGCCACAGCAGCCAAGCTGCATGACCTCCTCAGCCATGAGGATTTGGGCCTTGACCCTGAGGTGTTAGATTCTCTACTGGAGAGCAGTTGAGTCAAGCACTATTCCTTTCATTATGTTTACATGCACACCGTACTACCACTATATCTTATTAATCAGATTTGTAGACTAATCATGGCATTCACATGTTACAGAGCCCATCACGTGCCCTCAAAATGTTTTATTTCCCTAATTTGATCCAACATAAAAGATGCCTCCTCGTAAACGTTCAATACATCTTCGAAATGTAAGGCAAAAACAAAGCACCGCTGGTTCATGCAGTGGTGAAGGGTATGACTAGGTTGTTGTTATGATCTAAAGCTACGCTCTTGCTTTTTAACCACATACCTTTAGACACACTTGGGAAATTGGGATCTTGGACCAACTCTAGTAAATGTATACAATGCAATATTCTATACTACTTTCAAGTTGAATAATTTTTAATTTTATATAAAGCCTATATTTTACGTTGCTGTGTCATTTCTGTTACACTGCTTTTTGATGCGAATTGGTCCGTGCAAATGATACATTGATTTTTGGGGGAGCCATAAGGGTCTTAAGAAATACAGGTATTTTCTATTCTGTTTTCTACAAGCGTAACCACTTTTTTTATCAATAAATAAGAAAGCAGACAGTTGTTGATGGCAGAAACTGACTTTACAAATTACTCAATAACTAATTATTAAAGAGGTGCTCTAGGTCTGATTTTGGAGCTAGGTTTTCAGTATAAAAATAAAAAAAACATGTCAGAAGTTCCTATTTATTCCTGCGGAGTCCTCCAGCATATATTGAATTTAAGCATATCTCATCTCTATTGGCCAGTTATTATAAATTTAAAATTAGGTTTTTGTAAATTGCAAAATCAACTTTGATCAGCTCAAACAGCTGCACATCACTGAAGTCACAAAATGAAGACAAAAATAAACACAAACATTTTGATCCTGATTGACAGCTTCTATTTAAAAAAGAAAACGCGTACTATTAAAAGACAAAAGAAAAACTTTAATGTCCCAAAGGAAACATGGTTTGGACACAGAATCTACTGTATTGGACCTTCCATTCCAGACAAGACCAATTCCAAAAATTCCTCTTGGTAACGAAAATGACCGTCTCATGAAGCAATGATTCCTCTATATTGTCCAAGTTCGAATATCCTTCAAATGTTTGTCAGACTGAACCATCCCACTTACCAACCAATGGATAAACTGCACTGATAGGCTGCTGATGCAGAACCCCCCCCCATCTATTCGGGCACTCATTGACTGCATCTTAATTCACCTTCTAGACGTTAAACCCAGTCATACCCCCCACTCCGAAGGGAGGGAGCAGTGGCCATCGCTCCGTTAGACGTCTTCGTGTTGAGGGGGCGTCTCGATGGCTCATGAGATCACATCAGGACGGGTGAGGGTCCCCCGGTTGTGTGTCATACATGTTGTGGATGTAACATCGTTAGCCTGCCGTTTGATGAAGAAACGCAAGGACTGATAGTCCCTCACCAGACAACAGGAAGACCAAGATGCCATTCAATCTGAATTGTAAAGATGAAGAAATATGTAAAGTGATGTGATGGATGAAACAAATGACCACAATGGAAGAGAGTTGTGTATGCAATGTTTAAGTCTTACCCGATGGATGGAGTCATAGGGGCCCTCTACTCGGTCTGGTTTGAAATCAGTGACTTCACGGTGAGTTTCAACCTTCTCTCGCGATCCTTCGCATTTCTAAGCTGCTTTTCCAGTTCATCTATCCTCTTTTGAGCCTTGATGACTTTGGATTTCACTTGTATCTGGTCAAGTGCATAGTGATGATCCTGTAAAATAGTTCATTTTAAAATTCCTTACCCTTCTTGTCGACGTGACGCTGCAACACAAAACAACACAACGCTGTTGTATATTGCGATATTTACCGGGATACTCTTTACAGCGGTTGATGGGGTGGTGCGTGTCACTCCAGGAACTACTACCGAAACAACGCGCTCTTCGGCAGCTTTCATGGAGGTCCTGGTCAGTCTGGCTTTATGAGGCACCTGTGATGAATAAACAAGAGGAGAATTAACAAAAAACAAAAACATTTTCAAATAAACAAGACATAGCCAACAAGGGAGGTAATTTCCCATTTCAGGTTGATTATTAAAAGAGACTTTGGCTCCTTGGTGCAGCCTAATGCACTCATCTTTTCAGAAAGATAACGCAGCAGCTTTAAATATAAAACAACCACGCACTTTTTTCAGATGTTCTGGGGTGGATGTAAAGACCGAAGGACTGACACAATCCTTCAAACGAATAGTTTGTCCAGTTCGGTCAAAATCATCTGTAGTGAAGTGGCTACTGCAGAGTACTGTTGTGTTGTTAGGTTGGAAGTCCTTGCGCCTCATGGCAATAGTCCAGTCCTTTCTTCTCACTGGATCCTTGGGAAACCTGTGATGAATATATGCATGCATCCATTATGGCTGAATGAGTAGTCAAACTGGTCACTGTGTTTTATTTCCAGGTAAGTTTGCACGAAAGGCCTTCTATGAATTGATTCTTAAGTATTGGTGCAGCAGTAGGATGTTAGAACAACATTTTTGGAAAGTACACAAACCAAAATGACCACTTACTTGTGAAAGGTTATACCACGACACTTACTTGTGTCATTCCTCCGGTTGGAGCACCCAAATGCTGCACATGTTTGTGGCATTTGTTTTTTTATTTTGTTTACCAACTTTAAGTTCCAAACAGGCACCCTAAGCAGAAGACGGTTACCGCCTCAAGATGGCGACCACGCAAGCGTATCAGTTACTGATTTTGCGCTTTCTCTTGTAATGGTCAACAACCTCGATACAATAACGGCATGGCTAAATGTCACGATGAATTTGGAAATGTGGCAATTTATGTTATTCCTCACAACCTGTAGTTCCTCCTAAATGCAGGCCCGACGGCGCAATTAAGTGGACGTCTTCTTGATGCTCCACGGGACCGAGGGAAGTTTATTACCTCACAACAATGGCCGCCGAATCGAGTCACTCAGGTTACGTCACATGACCACGAACCCGACCAATCGTGTCTTCCCTGCGGGAGCACTTCCGGTAGCGTTTCCTGTCAGTGTTTGTAAACTGAGGAAAAATTGGAAGTGCGACAAGATAAATTGATCTCAGAAACTCTTAAGATCCAAAGGTAAGCGGCATTTACTTACAGTGTTGTGTACACGATACATTTTGCATCTCATTGCGGTCCGAGTTCGGTTAAATTCTAGCCCGTATCCGTCCTGAGAGTACTGTTATTCGTAGTCGGCGCTCAAACTGCACGCCCTGCCTCGCTGTTGTGTTGTCTGGCGGGGGCTGGGGGGATGGGGGGCTGTGGGGGGTTCGCAGGCTCAGAGTTGTGGCACAGCTTTAGCTTAGCAAGCTAGCTAGCCTTTTCAATCTTGGTCAACATTTCCCCCCCAGTATTAACCCTCATCGTTGATGCGGGTCACTTTGCTTGGCGTGGAAGTCGAACGAATAAACACGTCCCGATCGTTTTCTGCTGATGGTTGATGACTCGTATGGTCGCTGTGTTAATGCTGAATTACGGCGATATAAAACAGATATCGTGGTTGAAAATTGGGAACGCATTTGCCTTTCCTGATCGCATGTTCAATGCACCTCATACTGAAGACTCATTCACTAGAAATGAGTGCAGAACCTTTTAACGTGAACGTTACCAATAACATTTTACAACTCCAACACTGGGAAGCCAGACACATTTCACCCCCCATTGCACAAGTTTGAAAATAGTTTCAAACATTTGTAGCTTAAACGATTCGTTTAAGCATCACACAACTATTGGGCCGACTGTAAAGCTAGAAATGATTGACTCATTGAAAACATAGAGCCATGCGCCTTACAGGTAAATAGTCCACAGCTCGCATCCCCATGCCCTCATTTCTCTATGTTACAATTGGGAAGACAAACAGGGTTAAATGGACAAATCAAGGCTGATAACATGATTAAACAATAGACTTGTATTTGAAGCAAAGTTTGATGTTTATATAAATTCTTTAAGTAGTTTTTCTTGCATTCAATTAGCATTGCTTTGATGGAAAATACAAAACATTTACGCAATGTCTCTTGGAAACACCATCGGATTTTGGCCCCGTGGACTTTTTAAATGTTAATGAGGTTATTTTAGGTATTGCCTAAAATATGGACATTGTCTTGTGCTGAAGTTGTTGATGCTTCACTTCAAAACAGAAGCGCACACAAAATCGCCTTCTCTAAGTGTTTTTGCTTGTTATTGCTTATACTGGGCTAGTGTGATTACTTTTGTATCATCTGCATGTCTGCTCTCAAACATCGGCTTTCATTTTTGTGTTGTGATATATTTCCACGTCCTTCTTGTACGACACTTGGCATGCACCAAACCATTGGGGGCTTGTTAAAGCCTGTCTAAACACTATCCTAAATTAGTCTAAATTCTGCTCACATCCAAAACAGTCTATTGATTTAATCTTAATTGAGGCCTGGCATTCCAGGTTCTGATTTGACCATACGTGTTAATTCATAGCCTTCCTGTTTGTCGTACCTCTATTGCAGGCTTGTGCCCCTGATGATTTTGGTGGGTGCGGTGTCTTCCGTCTCCCCTCACCCTGAGTGACGTCCTCTCTGTCCCCCCCATCCCCTACTCCCCACACACATTCAAACTGCCAAGATGACACACCATTCCAACACTTCTGTTCGAGATCATATGAAATGGGTCAGTGTAAGAAAGCCTCATAAAAGCACATTGTTTTTGTTTTTGTCTGTGTTTCTACTCCTGTGAAGTGTGCATATTCACACATTCCCCTAGCCTGCCTCCTTCATGGGTATTCCGCTCTCTATTGATAACCTAGCCCTCACTTGTGTGCTAGGCTGGACTTCTGGGCTGTGAGGCAGTGCTGTCCAGCATGGCACTGATGCAGGCAAACGGCATTCCAGGTCAGAAGAAGATGATGTCACCACTAGGCCAGGGCCAGAGGGACAACCCTGAGAGTCACCATTCCCATCACAGCCACGGGCATCAGCCTCACCACCACGGCCACCAGCTACACCACAGTCACATGGGCCATCCCTCCAATGGAAGCTGCCCGCCACTGGTGAGAGACGCTGCAAAAAGCAGTCAGTTGGTCAGTGGACAGGCTGTCTCATTGTTAAACATTCATACGCAAATGTGGCCTCTAGGCATAATATTTTGCATTACTGAACAACGTAAATATATTCTGGATAAATCCCAAGAAAAAACAGGCATATGTGTACATAAATACATAGCTATAGCTCTCGTTTAAGGAGAAGTAAAGGCTATATTAATGAACAAATAGTAATTTCTTTGAATGAGTGTGAATATCTAAATCAACCGAAAAACAACAGCCTCATTTCAAATTTACTGTTCATGGTCATAAATCAAATACATATTATCTATTGTTTCCTCAAAGTTGATCAGAAAGGATGGTGATTATCACGCATCGAGAATGATGGATGAAAAGGGCATCCAGGCAAACCAGAATATGCAGCCCAAGAAAAAGCATAAAAAATCAGGGATCCCCAACAAAATGAAAGAGAAGATGGAGGTAAGGACCCCTACACAGACTCACTTTAGGGCTTTAATAAGTGCGCTGACGTTGGGTTGGGTCCGTAATGAATGTGTGATCCTTTGGTAGCCCATCATGCCGCCCATGGTCATGGAGGACGACTCGCTGAAGGTGCAGAAGAACTTCATCTGTGACCACTGCTACGGGGCGTACCGGAGCAGCTACCACCTCAAACGGCACATGCTCACTCACACAGGTTAGCTCCCCCTCTGCTGCGGCCCACCGACGGCTGGACGTCCCTTTACTGATGAGCTCGCATGTACTTTATGAATCCAAGATGGGAAGTGTACATGGTAATGGGAATTTAAAAAAGATATGCATTTTCTATTATAGTTAACAATGCATATGTAAAGCATATAGTTATACACAATGAATATGATCACTGTAAATAATAATAATGAGTGTATAAAAAATGAATCACTTGAGGTGGAGAAGTAAGTGAAAGGGTTTGAGAAAGCCAAAGCCAAAACAGTGGTTGAATTCAGATAAGAAACCTGCCTCCTTTCCCTCTGTGCTGGCACGGTTCCCAGGGGAGAAGCCGTATGCATGCGACTCGTGTGAAATGCGGTTCATCCAGCGCTACCACCTGGACAGACATAAGCGTGTGCACAGCGGAGAGAAACCATACCAGTGCGACCGGTGCCATCAGGTGAGAACGCTCGTCATGCCGCCGCACATAAGAGAACCAGACATGCATACACACAAAATATAGTCTGGGCCTCATCACATCCCCCAATGGCACTGAAAACCAGTCAGTCAAATTATTGAGTTGAAATCATCCTAACTACAGCCAACTATGAAGATACAGTAAAATATCACCAACTCATGAGATGAGTCGGAAACAGGCAGAAGTGTAATTTATGGCGGTTAGATTCTGGTTGCGGAGGTTCGGTCTCCGCTGACCATCTCCTGACACACAAGTTTACATGTAGGGCGTTGTTCAATGGCTAGCCTAACGATTCAGACAGCGATGGATGTCGTTCAGACGGAAAACACACACCTGGTTTACCCCCACACTATTTTCACACCCTGCGATGGACTGTATGTCTGACGACGGCCCCCTTCCGTCCCTCTGTCCGTGTCCAGAACTTCTCGCGGACAGACCGGCTCCTACGGCACCGGCGCCTGTGCACGGCGGGCGGCGTCGGCAAGGAGGAGATCCAGGCGTGCTGCGACAGCCGCGCGTCGGCCTACCCCCAGGATCCCCCCGGCCACACCGCCACCTGGAGCCCCCTACAGCCCTCCAACAACCGCCTGACTGTCTGACCCCTGCCCCCCCCCCCGCTGAAGGGTGGAGGGAGAGGATGGAGGGACCAGCCCTGGGGATGGTAGTGTAGCGATCCACAGCCCCGTAGCACCACACCGTGGAGCTAGGTGGTGCTGCAGTCTCTAGGCGGTTCGGCCCACGGCAACCCAACCGGCCGGGATTGCTCTCGCAAGCGGATGCTAAGCGCTGGGTGTACATTGTTCTCAACTTGTCCTTTTTTATTTTTGTGGTTTGGGGGGGGGGGGGGGGGGGGGGGGGGGGGGGGTAGATAGCTACTCTCATGGTATATGACTAATACAGGGTCAGTCGGTCTTGGTTAACGTCACTATGGCAATAATCAAACAACGCACACACACAGAGTAAGGCCTGTGCCGGGATGCAAGGGAAGACTATATTTTACTACATGTGCTGTGGAAAAGATCTTTTTTTCTTTTTTCATTTTATCTTTCTGTTCCTGTTTTAGTGGTACCACCACCAGGTAGAACCTATCAGACACACTACTGAACTCGGTGCATCACCACATGTGCCAGACACCCGAGACGAGACTTTGTTTATAAAAAGTGGTGTTGGACAGTCTTTTCCTCCTGCTAATTGTGATTTACTTCCCTCCCTGATTAGTTAGAGCTGCTTGGTTGAATTGTGTCCTTGACTGTACTGCCTTTGGGCAGTAGTAATCATATCTAACCAGTAGATGTGCTTCTTTCCTCTTGCAACAAAAAGGGTTAACTTTTCAGTTTCTGCAATAGGGGGGGGTTTGTGTTCTAGAATCAAGCTGGCTATCTTGCATCCAGTTTGAATATAAGTGAAATCAATCTTTCATTACGGATACAAGTCTTGTATTCAAATCACTATAACTTCAATCTTACTATGCAGGCATGCCTTTGACCTAGCAGAGAAAATGCTATTAAAAATGAATAATTACCAGTTTAACCCCATCGGATTTCCAAAAAAAAGTGTCCGTTTACTAGACGATGGCGTTATGTGAGAATGTTTTTTTTAGTGCTGTCAAGCGATTAAAATATTTAATCGCGATTAATGTCATAGTTTACTCACGATTAATTGCAAAAAAAAGTTCTATGTTAAATATCCCTCGATTTCTTTGTCCAATTCATTTTTCTCATTTTAATGCTCTTATCAACATGGAGAAGTGCATCGGCTTGCCTTGTGCAAATGTTTTTTATTGATAACAACATTGGCATATACTGATCAAAACAGGACGATACAAAAATAAGCCTATAGTGCAATTAAACGATGAACATACAAACATACTGCCTTGAATATAGCAGGCAGGTTACTGCTTCTCTGTTTTGAGCCAAAGATAAAAATAAAATAATTGCGTTATTCGAGCGATAAAAAAATTAACGCCGTTAAAATTGGTTTGCGTTAACGCTGTTAATAATGCGTTTAACTGACAGCACTAGTTTTTTTTCCATAGTAACCATTTGGCCTTAATTGGACTTGGTTAACAAACTGGCATAATATTGATATTCTCACATTTCTGACCATTTTCTGTACCGACGATGAATGACATAACTGCTACAGAGCACAGTTCACAAGAAAACTTCTGGTCAGAGTTTTGGTAAACTATTTCATGAAACAAGTATGATTATCTACATTTAGGGATGTCCAGCAAAAGTCCTAACGTTTGTATGATTCTGTTTTTGTTCAGAAAGGAGACTTGTGTAATAACATTGTAACCCCTTCAAATCATCTCATCTGTACGTCTTCCCTGTTTGAATTTGTTTCATTGCTATTATGTGCTGTCAGAGGTGTTCTCTCTGCGTTTCCACATGAAAAGCTGGGTCAACATGTTAGTGCTTCACCTGAGATACAGAGAACTTGATTACCCATAGCAGGGCCTCTTGAATGGCACCCGACTTCTAGTCTAGCTGTTTTCAAACAAAAAAAAAATATTATAGACAGATGGAAAATATATTTTCATTGAGATAGGCCGGCCATCCAAATCTCTGGGTTTTTATTGTATTGTATTTTTTTTCCCACACATGATTTATTTAAAGAAACTTCCAATATCCTTGTGTGTCTTATCTGTTTGGACTGTGAGCCAAAAGGTTTATAGACTGGCATGTTCTGTGGTGTCTCCTGCAGCCTCTGGCCTCTTCAGTGAAGATGAGTAGATCATGAGTACATCACCTTCACGATCGTCTCGATGCCATGTGCCAATCTTTTCAGCGCCACGATGACAACAGAGCTGTACAAACTGGATTCTTACGGACGCTCAAAATGTGGTGGTCAAAACATGACAACAGTTAATAGAACTAGACATTTAGTTATACCTATTATTGTAGGTAGTTTCATTGCTTCCGTGCTAATAGATGATGTGAAAGGCAAAGTTTTTCCTTTTTTACTGCGTATGAAGTTAATATATATTATAAATTGTATTAGGAGCTGCCACTCGCCCTCCCCCCCATACTATTTTTAGTGTAGTCATGGTTGGTCTGTTCATTTTCTTTGTTTTTTTTCGTGTTTTTTGATCCCCTTAATTAACAGCATTTCAAGGATTTTGTAAAGAGTAGGGGGGTAAGGAAAAGGTTTTTTTTATAAAATAAATGTTATTCGTCATCGTTGTCATTTCACATTTCAGCTAAGATCCATTTTGAACATAGAAAGACAAAATGTAAATCAGGGCCTCAAACTTGAATAAATGTGTACATTTTAAGCACCCTCTTCTTCTCCAACTATTACTAACATGTTTTTTTGGTTGCTTGTAATGTTACTATTAAAAGTTCAATCAGTACAATATTAACACCGGAACTTGTAACGTTCCTGTTGCACTGTGCCTCCGGTACGCAGTAAACGCTAGCCTTTCTGGCAGTAAGTAAATCGGTACCGAGAAGCCAGTTATGGTAGATATTGTAATTTGCTCGGTGTTCCACCAGATGGCCCTCCAGAACATGTCTCCGTCATTAGTGATCGGAAGAGCAAATTTGAGTTGATTTCATTAGCGTTCAATTGATCAAATACATTACCAATAAGGTTACAGGTTATTAAGTTGTATTATATATAGTTTTTTTTGTGTCTTACCGTAGCTCTTATACTTCTTACCACAAGGGGGAGGTATTGCTAATGGCTTCCTACATTAGTCAATCATAAGTTGACAACCGAATACTTTTTTCGCTGTTTACGGATTTGAACAGCAAACAAAGCAACTGTAGCAATTGCTACGGTAGAGGAATGCAATATACCTCCAGTACAGAATTTACAGACATGAAACAATCTATATTTGACTAGGTAGGCCTACTAGTGCTAGGCCTGCCTTACAGCGTGTGTGGTGAGCGTCTAGGCTCTTCCAGCCACAACACCAGGTGTGGCCTAATATATGCTGATAGTGGATGAGGTGCGATATCCTCCAACACAAACGCACATACTCAAAGCAGTGTAAAGTGCTATTCAAATTAGAGGAATTATTAATCAAATACCTACTCACATTTACACCTGTGCTGAGATGAGCATAGGGTGCATCAATACAAGGTGAAGAAATGTGAATAATAATAATGATGTAAAATCAACCAATTTTGTACAGAAAACGTGACCATGTCTCCAGATATGTTGAAGAAAAAGTGGATTTACAACACAATGAATGCAACGCGCCCCCCCCCCCCCCCCCCCCCCCCCCCCCCCCCCCCCCCTTATAATCCAGCTCTGTGTGTATCGGCACATCCGCCTGAACAGACAACGGATCACACCCTTAGTATCTCCCCCTTTTCTCTCACTATTGACCAGTTCTTTAATTAAAGTGTCTGGATGAGCTCAGCCTGCAGGGTGCTGGGAGTGTGCGCCTCACCCCATGGGACCCATCTTCCCTCTCTCCAGCCTGATTTACAGGACCCAGCGCCCCGTAGCACTTAACGCCGGAGCGCCTTAAGTGAGGGAGACGGGGAGCAGATCAGAGAGGGGAGACCACTCCATCTTCATACATATAGGGCATAGCATAATCCCCTCCCGCCTCCAGATCTGGGCCAGGGAGAGGAGGTCCGGAGCGAGAGACACAGAGGGAGAGAGGCACGTAGATGTACCTACCTATATATTTATTTATATATACTTTTTTGTGCTCTAGCAATGTTACTGTATGGATTCCAAGCCAATACTCCCACGCCTTTGAACCTGATCCAAGAGAGAGAAGGAGAAAGAGAGAGAAGGAGAGAGGTAGGCCTATAGAGAGGGAGAGAGAGAGAGAGAGAGAGAGCGAGAGAGAGAGAGGGGGTGGGGTACTGACTTCTCCAATCTCTCCCACCCTTCATCAGGGGTGTGGGGGGCCAGGGGACACAGCTCTGCTCTCTATGAAGGCAGAAACCAACAGGACATCCAACCAAAGATTCCCCCTGTGGCTACTAAATCTCAGCGGACTGTAAAAATAAATAAAAATGAATGCCGCCCAAAATAAAAAACAACGGCAGAGCTGTCAGCAAACGAACGGGACGGAGGTTTACAAAAACAAAAGCCCTAGTTGGCAAAGCCCCCAGTCTCCCTACGAAGTGTTTGGAACCTCCCCCCCCCCCCCCACCCCCAACTCTGATCAAATACCTCTCAGGGCCAGGAGGATGATTGAAACCGTCTCCACAACAATGGGTTCCTGCTATCTCCTCACTCCCCAAGTGTGGGAGTGCCGTCTCATCTGAGGCTTTTGATTAATAAAGGAACGGTCGACTGGCCTAGAGCGTCGCCGTGCCCCCCCCACCCCCTCACCCCGCTAACATCCATCACGTGCGTGACAGCCCACCTCTCCGCGTTAATTAGCGGTGATATTTAAGCTGTCTGAGGTGGTCTTTGGCCGTCAGCACAGTGGCAGCGCTGCTCATCATTATGAATTCAATTCTGCCACCCCGGATACTCCTACCTCTACCCCCTTGCTGCACCACTGCACCACTGCACAGAACACACACACACACACACACGCACACACACACACACACACACACACACACACACACACACACACAATTCAACCCAATATTATCAGCGGTCTTGCCAGCCCATGAGTATAATAGGTCAAATACAACCTTTCAAATATCAGGAATCCAAACATGTTACGGCAATCAAATCAATCCTGCGAGCAGTTACCCGCTCCAATCATCAATCTGTCTTCTTCCCAGTCCCTGGCAAGATGATTCTGCGTTTCAATAAAGCATGGGACATATATCTGTTGTTTCTTTTTCAGAACAGTCGGTTCTTGTGGTGACATATTTGATGATTGCCAAATATTGCAATACTCGACTATAGTATGAACCATTTTTATGAAATAAAGGATGGGTCGGAAGATGCAATGTAGATTAAGTGTCTACCTTAGGAGGGACTCATCGGGGCCTCCATAGGAAAGGCAGCCATCTTAATAATAGCTTGGAGCACAAACAAAATGGCCCCCAAATGAAATGAAGTGGAATTATGTAGAGATGTGTGTGCCATTGACACACCTTGGTCCCATCAGCCATGAAGAGAGCACAGGTACGGGGGACGGGCGGGGGCTGCCGATCACATGACGCATAAACATCTCAATATGAGGGGCCACATTTCAATGTGACACACATTCAGTCAACTGACACTAATTCCCTAATTAACTTATACTCAAGCAGATTAATTAATTTCAGCATTTCAGCCTCACGTCATGAACACACGTGTTTCATCATAAATTAGTTGGTTGAATGTAGTTATAGATGAGTCATTTACTAGCAACCACTGAAAGGGAGAGTTGATGTTATCTTAATGGTTTATCAGATTTATTGGTTATTTTTTAGTCACTGTGTGTTTGTGTGTTCATGCATGCGTGTGACTCGTTGAAACGTTGCATATGCCTTTGAACAGTACGATACACCTGAGCAGGCAGAAGGCATGGATATGGCTTTTGCCTGCTCATGTGTATATTAGTATTTTTATTGTCACATTTTCACTTGCATATGAAGAGGTTGAAGTACAGCTACCAATAAAAATGGTGTCCGGAGAGATGGAGAAATTCTGGTTGTTGCTCTTGTTATGGATGTTTGCTCACATGTAGAGTGCACTGCAAACTTTTCAAGTAGGTAGCATGCAGTGTGTATGCACTGCAGACTAAACAAGCATGGTAGCATTAGTTGGAAGTTTGTAGCAATGAGTGTTTTATTGGCTTTACAATATTGGTAAAAACTATGTGGGAAATCTGATCTTGACTGTAACAATAAGTCTTCTAAGTTTTTTAGAGTAGAAATGCTATGACGTCTTATCAGTACCATGAACCATTGATCATTTATATTGGGAAAAATACCTTTGATTTGTAGAATATCTCCTTCCAACAAAACATAGCCGGGCAGAGAGGCATCGACAACCGAGGAGCATTCGACAGGGGGGAAAAAAGAATGCAATCTTACTTGTGGCATTACCAATCATCAATTTTAGACCTACTAGTCTATGCAGATTCAATACTCTCGATGTAGATCCAAAGGAGGACTGCAGTACCCTATTTGTGGAGATTTATTTGACCCCAGAGTCGTCTCCATTCCGGTGGACAGGAGGGATTCTCTGGCGCCGCGCCGACTTAAAGATCCCTTTCCAATGGGGGCACGTTCAGCCTGAGCAGATGCATTAACACGCCATGGCATTATGCCACCACATTAATCAATGGCTCTCTACCACCGACACAGGGAGTCTCAACAACCTCTCCCGGGAACCCCTGTCACTTCAGACACGGGCCTATGAGTAAGTGCCACTCTAGGTCTTAACTTTAAGGGCCTGTTTACCTGTGCAAAAAAAAAAAAAAAAAAAACCCTAAGGTGTTAATAGATATCAAACAGTTGGTGAAAGGAAATAGGTGGCCTCACTTCAAAGCCCTGCCCCGAACCCTCGCACTCATTTGTAATACTTGAGTCGTTTGATGGTGGAGGGAGAGACTGCACTTGAAGCTTAGTTTAGCCGGGGCCAGTCCATAAGCGTAAACTGTGGGATAACATGTAAGAGGCTGACGACATGACAGAGTAATAGTTGTGGGGGGCTCTAGACTATGAGTGTACCGACAGTGAACATTTCAGTCCAATAGGAACGACGTGTTGGCCTGTGACCTGCCGCTGCACTGCTGTCAATACTCTTGAAAGCACCCGATTGACAACAGCAAACGGGCCTGTCAGAAGCCAATTCCTCATGAGGAATTACTTGGGACATAGAGATGTAGTACATAGAAAGGGGCGTGTCTGACCCAGTGCATTCTCCGTACAGATATGCGTGAACTCATCTAGAAAACCACCAAGACATTCCATCATTCCTCAGAGAGGGGTCGTAACTTCTACACACGGAAAGCCTGTTTTCTTTCTCATCAGTGACACGTTGTCAGTAGGCGCTCTGTGTAACCCCACCCCCCCATCTCAAAAGTTATCAAGCTCATGAGTCGGCGCCTCACGGAATTATGCAATCCAGCTCTGCAAGGGTAGTCCGGGAGCCTGCCTCCGTCTCTTTATTCTCCAGCAATTTTCCACTTGAGCAGACGGCCCTAAGTGTAAAGTGAACGAGTAAGGAGAGGGATTTGATATAGACGGGAAATGGCGCATGAATTCAGGGGGTTGATAGAGAGCGCAGGGGCAGCCTTGCCATTTACCCCTTCTACAGCTCCATGGGTCATGGCCGTTACAGGGCCACATTCCTGCTCTTCCTGATCTCGGCAGGATAAACTGCCTGGCTGATGAAGAGATAGGCAGCAGATAGATGATGGTGCTGCACGAACAGCGCGCTGGACTAAGCAGATACACTAGGCAGATGTCAAAGTGACTTTGGCAGTTTGCTGCTGTTGATCAGCTATGCAATAGTGATTTACTCCCTGTCACTTAAGGTCCTCTAAACCATTTTGAGAGCCCACTGATCACAAGAGGAATGAGCCGATGGGAGCAGGGAAGATGGCGGCCGCGTTAAAGGGGCAGGGTTATGGGGACAAGACAAAACAAGCATTGCGGACACGGAGAGGCAGAACAACTCTGGGGTGAAGAACTGATGCATATATAGTGAATAAATAAAGACTGTACCTCGGAAAAATAAAAGTTATGCACTACAAATAAACATGAGCCTTGCTTGAGTTTTATTTAGTAAGGAGTTTAGCACTTGGTTTTGTCATCTCTTTCTGACAGACATCCAGCCATAGGTTTTCCTTTCTGTCTGATATTTGTTATTTTTCGGTCTCTGCTCTCCGGAAGGTCTCTCCTACTCTAATGACGTCAGGACAATTATACACCAGCACCACCTCCCTTCGGGGATAAGATTTTACGATTGCAACCTGACACCCTTTCTGTGTCCTATAAGCGACAGAGCTGTAACTCACTTCAAAGGCACCCGGCATCAAATCACAGAGCACCCATAAATTAACCTGTCATGTCTCGGCCAATGAGAAGTCGGCATTAAATCTGGACTGTCACGCTCGCGGCCAATGGAAAGAAGATGGCAGTAAATCTGTCAGGGGTGCGCCTGTTAACGGCATTGTGGTGTGGTTGGGGAATCCATGGAGAGGGAGGGAGGGAAGGTGGGAGGGAGGAGAGAAAGTGAGGAGAGAGAAAAGGGAGAGATGGAAGAGGGAGGAGGGGAAGACAGAGAGGTTTCTGAGGCATGCCACAGAATAAATACTGCTTCACCTTATTTTTTGGGGGTTTCTGGAGAGGATGGGATGTCGGGGTGGGGGGAGGGGAGGCGGAGACGCATGTACACACAATGTGGTAAAACCGTGGATACCATGTGAGGAACCCAATAACACTGAACACTGGCCGCAACAGAAGAGGAACACATGGCCCCCAGGGGCGCTGCGGCAGGAATCCAAACAACAGCGGGAAAAGCGCTCATAAAGCTTAACAGCCTGCGCGACTGTGCCTGATGTGGACGGTCTACAGTGAGAATGACGGATTATCTTTAATTTAGCACACTCCCGCATCCACACTCGCAGTCCAAACATTCTTCAGCCTTGTCGGTTTGATACCGGCGGGTCCTCGGAACCAAGCCCACGTTGGTGCTCAGCTCAGCGGGACTCAAGCCTGCACATGCACATGCATTCAATTGTGAGGGCTCCTAGGAGGACCAAGGTCGACAGTGCTGCACAGTAGGACCCGGCTTTGGTTCAGGAAGGAGCGGATTGCTTAGATCACAGGGAAGACAGTTTAATTCCCACATATGGATTACATCAGGAACCGTGCTATAAAGCATTCTCTCTGTGGCAGCAGGGATGTAGGCTGCAGCACAGCGAGTTCTGCAGAGGATAGCATCATAACATGAGGAAAAGCAGGTAGAATATATTATATATTTTAACCATGCCCTTGGCAAGGCAATTTCACTATCCTATCAAAGTGGGACATTTTCATGAAATAAATCGTATGGGTGCCATAAAAAAATAAAAGGATTCTGCAAACGCAATGATATTTTGAATTCCGCTGAAAAAAAAACAACAAGATCTTTCCCTCAACTTAGTCCACCAATTTCCTCGCCAAGCTGTTATGACACCCGATAAACCAGGCCTCGTTCAGGGTGACATTTTTATCTTATATCAACCGCCAAAAAAAAAGTAAACCTTAACACCAGAATTGTAAAGCCATCTAAGGTGATAACTACTTGTATTTTTTCCGTTGCTCTTCACAAACATAAACAACGTGCTGAGTTACGGCAGGGGGCCGAGGGGCGCCGGTGGAGGTGTTGGTTTTGGCTGGCGTTTCCTCCAGCAACCATGATTCTCTGTTTCGATGGGAATCCATAAACAGGCCCAGCGAGGGCCAGCCATGGCCATAAAGCAAGTCAGGCTAGAGCCAGGCTCCTCTGTGGCAGGAGGGCCGGCCCCGGGGGCCCCCATCGTACAACCACTCTCCCCTTTCACATGTGCAGCCACATGCATTCTCTGCAGCCTATAATGACCCATTCAGAGTAGAATCCATGCATTTGCCTTCAGGGCATTCGAAAATTGCTTTAGCTTTTGTCTTGCAATTGAATCAATGCACTGGTGCACTGGTTAAGAAATGTAGGCTACCACTCGTTTTTCATATATTGAGTTGTTACGGTACAGGCTTGTAATATTCAAATGTGAACCCGGTGCTATGGGTGTGCCCGTTAATGCTAATTCAGTAGGTCATAAAATATCACGCGGTCCTGCCCTTTGTCTCAGTCATCCTGTTATTACGACGCTAGGCTTAATGTGTGTGCTTTACCGACTCTAATACAGTGTCATTGCTTTTTTCCTGGTGTTGTTTCCCTTTCGGAGGTCAGGCCATTCCATGGATGCTAAGGCACATTGGCTATGACATAAACACTCTGTAAGCGTGCTGCTGATAATTTATTGACTGTTACACACACACACCGAATGCACCGGCACACAACTTGCAACACCGCCAAGAGTGAAAGAGAGGGAGAAAGAGAGGGAGAAAGAGATATAGACCTCTTTCATGATGGACAGAGAGAGGGAGAGGGAGATGGAGGGAGGGAAGAGAGAGAGAGAGAGAGAGAGAGAGAGAAAGAGAGAGAGAGAGAGAGAGACCTCTTTCATGATATGCATCGATCAATTACAGGGCTCTAACCCGTGTGTCTATGACAATTTTACTGCATGTTATGTACAGCGTGTCAAGTAATGGCATTTGAGACTATTATACTCATTCCTGTATAATTAATATAAATTACCTCTCTGCTTTTTTACGACGGTGCAACTGTAATGAGCCCATCAGAGCGAGTCGTTGAGGGTCCGACGGTGCCGCAGGGCTGGGAATTAAAAGTAAAGCTGGACCAGATCCACGGCTGGGGATAGCTGATCCTATACAACAACACCCTGTCCTCGCACATCGTTTCCCCTCTTTGGGATCGTATCAATTTGACTCCTACATCCACTTCTGTGAACTCTCTCCACACACACACTGAGAATCACAGTACACACACACATGTGTACCAGGTAGTTTTGAAGCTAACTGACCCAAAATACAACATAGACAGTTATCTCACTGTTGGGTGATTGGGTTCTGTCGAGATTACTCTGCATTCCCAAATATTATTAGTCTTCATTCATGCTGTACATGGTGGCATTCATATTCCTATTGAAATTGGAATAATGCCAATACATAAAATCCATAGTATAAGTATCTGTGTGTAATTAACACCCATACACCCATACACCAACGGTCACTCTTACTGCAGTCATCTAGCCAATAATAAGCAGTTTTTGGTTGCGTCATATATCTAAAATCTCCTCTCACATTAAGAGTGAGAATGATTGACCTGATCCTCACTTTCCCTATGAACCCTCTTCCTTGTTAGCCGTGAAACCCCACACATTATCCATGCATGGATATAAAGACATGCCACCAAGGAATATTTTTGTAGTTTGTAAGGGCAAGAGCTTAAACCAAGCTTCTTCAAAAAATGTGTTGGTGTGTGTAGCTCTGAGTGTGTTTCTGTGTGTGTGTGTGTTTCTCTCTTTTTGTGTTTCTCCGTGTGTCTGCGCTCTAACAAGGAGCTCCAGACCTAGGCAGAAACCTGGTCCAATGCTGGCTCTTGACCCCCGAGGCCAACGGACAAGCCAGAAGAGGAGGGAGGGTTGGGGCGGTGAGGACCCCAACACGTACCCAATGTGGTTTTCATCAAGCATTCTCCATGAGAGAGTGCGTGTGTGTGTGTGCGTTGTGCAACACAGTACAAATCTAGGCTCGCTACAAATTCCTTCCAGAGGTCAACGCGAGAGCAGAGGTGGGACTATGTAGAGGACCTCCTGCTTTGTAATATGCACGTGGTACCTCCGTGATCTAGAGCTAACCCCCTAGTCCTGGTCTCTCTGGGGGCGGACAGGGCAGAGGCGGAGGTGGGGTCACCTATTTTCCATCAATGTGCTCGGTTTGAGGTATTCGTGTCTGCGTGGGGTTCATGGGCGTAGCCACCTGGTCGTATAAAATTAATGATGGAGTCTTCTTGCTGAATATTAATCATGAACCTCTCCCCCTGCTGTTCACCTTTGTAAGTGGTGCAAACTAAGCATCAACAGACCTTGAAACGGATGGCTACAAGGGGTCTGTTGGCGCCGCCCTGCCTCTACCAGGAGATGGCGCCCTTGTTCTAGTTGGCCCTGGATACTGGCCGCAGTCTCGCAGGGACAGAGCCCAAGGCATGGTATAGGAGAGCAAATCTGGGAAGAGGAGACAAGACTTGGCTTTAGAACTTGCGACGTGTTGCTACGTCGCTTGGGATACGGGTCAAGAGGCCAACAATTACTGAATCTCTTATTATTGAAACACAGCAATCGCATGATGTGTTCTTGTAAACTATTTAGGGGCCAGGAGCAATCGAAAATAGGAGAAACAGGATGTGCAAATTACTCCAGCCTTAAGTCAAGAAAGTGTATTTATTATAAGAAACTGATGAGGATGGGCCCAGGTTTACACCAGCCTTTACCTTCTCCATGTGAATACATACAGTACTTGGTGCACTTTTCATCAGAGCATTTGCTATAGCAGAATTAACAAAATCATCAATGTCTTAAATGACCCATTTGAATCAGGGAGAAAAAAGACGGCGTTCTAATCAATACAACCTTGTTTTTGAATATCAACAAAATAGTGGAATGTTATCACAGGACACTCTACAGTACATCATCTTAACATGACGATGCCCTGCACTGAGAAAAACAACACCAAACAGTTGGAATGTTCACCACAACTTCAACGTTGTGGTGACGACAGACAAGAGAAGCCTGTGTTGAAATGGGACTGAGGGATTCCTTGGAGTGCAACTGGATGGGGCGCCGGCCTCTTCACAGCTTCGATTGGAGGAGAGGAGAGGAGATCAGAGCAGAGGAAGAGCGTGGAGCAGGTCCACGACGGTGGGACGGAGCGCTTCTATCGTAGAAGGGACCATTTGATCTGTTCTTTGGCAGACTGCAGAACCTGTGAGGGGAACAAAAATGTCTTAAGTTAAATAAAATGACTGAAATATAAAAACACTGAAAATATTTTACCCATTTAATCCAAAAACTGTTTGAAGAAACTTTCTGCAAGAAGAAACTACCACATGCATTTAAAAAGGTCATTTAAAACAATATTGATAAATATAATTAACGCTTTACAGATGAACAATGAGGGGCGATAAAGAGTGATGTTCACGCAGAGGAAATTTCCAGATTTAATTAATCATCTTAATTTGCTGAATAAAAGAAAAACCATAACCATAAAACAGGGGGAAGAGGAGCAGCCATAAATCAGGGCCAGATGAGGCTGTGCGGTAGACTGCCCGCTTAAATGGGACATTAATCAGCAGCACACACGTACAGAAGGAGAACCAGAACTCACACGCATGCATCACTGCTGATGGCAAACCTCACAAACGAGAATCATTTGGAATCATGCACACAGGCAGAATAGATTGCGATGCAGGTTCCAACAGAGGTTATTGAGACAATAGCTTTAACTGGCGATACTGTGAGAAGTGCACCGACGGATTAAAAAAGACAATTCACACTTAAACCACAACTGGGAAGTTTCTTACCTGAGTGACGGTCTGCTCTGTCAAAGGCACGTCATCACCCTAAAGCAGGGAAAAGATGGTTTTACCTTGTTCTGATAGGACATCTACAACTCGTTGGAATACATTGTTTTTTCTTAACTACGTGTGTGCGCGAGTCAAAATACATTTGATACAAGATAGTTTGCTACAACATTATACAAGATTGAGCATGGTAAAACGCTTACCCTGAGGGCCACACGGTGAACAACTTGCTGAGGGTCGCTCTCCAAGATCACCCTGTTGGCCGCAATGAGAGGACACATGCTAGTTTAGGAGCTACCTTCAAAAGGACGGATGAGATTAGGTTGTCTAGCACAGCTAACTCATGTGAAGCCGTGTGTGTGTGAGAGTGAGTGAGTGAGTGAGTGAGTGAGTGAGTGAGTGAGTGAGTGAGTGAGTGAGTGAGTGAGTGAGTGAGTGAGTGAGTGAGTGAGTGAGTGAGTGAGTGAGTGAGTGAGTGAGTGAGTGAGTGAGTGAGTGAGTGAGAGTGAGAGAGAGTGTGTATATATATAGGCTGGGCAAGTTAACACAATCTTGTTTTAACGCAATTAAAGGTCCCATGGCATGATACTTTATTATAGTTATTAGTGGGGCCCTAACGTTCCCGAAACTCAGCCTTGGTGCAGAATTACAGCGACTACGAGCCAGTTGCACATTGAGCTTTCCCCAAACGCGCCGTTTCGGTGTCTGTAGCTTTAATGCAAAATGAGGAGGAGAGAGGCGGCTCAAGGAGGAGGGTGGGGGTGTGGCCCTGAGCAGCTTGCAGCCACGATACCATGCGCTCTGTTTACAGTGGATGTATTGCAATGGCGAGGCGCACACAACATTTGGCCGTGTGAAAGTCTGACTTGATATTGCCATAACACCAACAGCAGAACGGTTATCCAAATAACAAGGAAGTGTACAACACTTGCGCTACAGTCCTGGAGCTCTATATCTAAATAATATGATATAATACAGATATTTATATCATATAATACATATTATCATGGCCAAAATTTAGAGACGATATTATGAATCACAAACGACAGCGTCCGGTTCTCTGGCGTCTCCGATTCTTCCACTACCACATCAACCTGAAGTAGACTGAAGCACGCGCTGCCCATGCCGGCTGCCCGCTGCCCGCTGCCGGCTGCCGGCTGCCGGCTGCACTTCGCGGCAGTGGTGCCTCGTGGTTCATGTACTTCAGGGAGTCAAAAACAAAGTTCCTTTCCCCCCAATTCCTTCTCAACCATGGCTGAAATAACCCCAACTACGGTCTGGTTGTGGAAATACCAGAGACGTCAAAGAACCGACATATTATGCGCCATAACACTAACAGCTGAACGGTTATCCAAATAACAAAGAAGTGTACAACACTTGCGCTACAATGCGTGTAATCTCACACACACACACACATACGTGGCGCTTGCACAGTCGTGGCTCATTGTCTCATTGGCGGGCCATGTTCTCTGGGCGGGCAACGCAGAGAAAGGGGAGGTAACTTGGCCCCTTATGACGACATATGGGGCCACATTCCAAATCAGCACGCTTGAGCTTCCATTTTTTCCCAGAGGTGAGCAGGATACCTAGTGCTCGTTTTACACCAAACGCAAGTTTTAGCCACTGGGGGTCGAAAGGCAGGCTAGGGGAACTCATATTAATGTTAGAAAACCTCATAAAGTGAGATTTTCATGCCATGGGATCTATAACACAAATTGACGCATTAACACACTTTTCTTTTAAGGTTTGCCCACAGAATGTCAACCCTTTACATGGGACAGCTGGATCGGATTAAGCCTTATACCAATTCCGCTACTCGAACGGGCCGTGTCAATTATCCGAACGTACATGGACTTTAAGAGATCGGATAATGGCCGGAGCATGGCTGAATCCGCTACCCTAGGTGGCGCTGTAGCCCTTTCAACAAGTGGTTATAGAGCCACTTCCTGTTGACCTCTACGTCCCAGCAACAACAAACACAGGCGGGATTCGAGAAAGATGTTTTCAGTAGACAGCTGTCAGTTCACTTCGGGTCCATGCGATTTCTCCGACGCTCCATTGTTCCGACCTCTCGGTCGTCTGCGGACTCCTCCGGCGGCGGAGCAGCGGGAGGAGTCCAGCTGGAGGAGTCTGCATACGACCGAGGGGTCGGAAGAATGGAGCGTCTGAGAAATAATTTCTCTGACGCTCCATTTTCCGACCTCTCATACGGCAACAATCCCTTTCTCCTCCATGTAGCGTTTCAGTCTTGACTTCAGAGTCAAAGGCAAAATTCCTTTCCCCCCCAATACCTTCTCCACAATGGCCGAGAGTACCAGAAAGTTTGAGAACCCGACGCAGTCTTTTAGATTCATAATATCAGAGAATATCCCCGTCAGTTCAGTCGCGGTACAATGAATGAATAAATATCGTATACATGTCAGAAGAAAAAACTTTTATTTTGACAGATGTGCCCGAACTTACTACTTTACAACCTTGTTGATGACCAACGTTTAGGAAAACATGTACTATTTCAGCTACTAATTTAATTCAGCCTTGGGTGAAATCGAAGCGTAGTGTGTACTGAATGCATGTTGATGATAGAGGGTTTCACTTTATAGGGGGTGAACACCGGCATCCTCCATCTTCTGCGTCACCTTTTTAAATAAATCGCCGTTTCTCGTTTTCCGACGGCGACAACGACAACCATAAACATATAAATAAATATTTATAAAGAAATAAGAATTGTTTATATGTCTATGGCGACAACAACACGTCCCCCGGGCGCAAGATCTCGAGCATGCGCAGAACGTGAAATCCGACGCGGGTTTACATGCAGGTAGAAACCGGACTATGATCGAGTTATCTAGGTGTTCTTATCCGATCTCGTTTGTCCGTTCATGTACCGATTTTGGCCCAAATTAGATCGGGTAAAGGTGTTTACATGCATTTATTTGTCTTATTTGTTTCTTTATCCGATAATGACTGCATGTAAACGCACTGATTCATATCAGAAATCATTTTTGATTTTACTTCCACTTACTTTACAATCAATTAGACATGCAGTAAGTGACTGCCTGATTACAATTGCAGTAAGTGACAGCCTGTTTCCAATTCCCAAATCTGTGGCGCTACTTTTTGAATTTGAATTTAACTACTCTTAACTGTTGGTATACAATTGAACTTATTAACTGCCTGTTTAAAATTCCCAAATCTGTGGTGTTCCATAAGTTTCATATTCAACCCAAGATGAGTGAGCCAATAAAACTCCCTAAAGATCACTTGGCCTAGTTTTTGCTTATTAAGTACATTTGGAATGAATGATAATGTGTCATTCCATTTGATAATCTCCTTTAGTTTAAATTGGAGTGGATTTGAAATATAATTTTAAAAGTGCAATTAATCGTGAGTTAACTCTCCATACTATGCGATTAAAACTTTAAATCATGGCCAACCCTAATATAAATAAATGAATAAATAAATAAATAAATAACTTACCCCCCATCCACAATTTCATCCACAGCCAGGAAAAGTCCCTCCATATTCTCCAACAATGCCCTCCTTTCAACGTTCTTCCTGCAATTTGTCCCAAAAAAAAACGGTTTATAGCATGATCAACATTTTAAACAATTAAAAAATTGTAGATTTGGAGAGCACAATAGTAAACATCAAAGGAAAACCGATAATTTGGGCTTTAAGGGACTAATGTGAGTCCCTAAAAACCAATATGATTAATTTAGAGGGTCCAGGTTGAAAAATCCAAAAGTTCCCTGTTAAGGTAAGACAACTCACCTCAACATCTGGCTAAGGGAATCAAACAGGCAGTTTAACACCGCCATCAACATAAGCTGGAGAGAATACAAATAATGAGAATAAGAAATCATTCACATCCGGATGCCATTACTCCAATACAATATTATCAGGCATGCACCGATATATCGGTCGTATATTTTTATCGGCCGATATTCGCCTTGTTGTCTGCCATCTGTCTATAATCTGCAAATGCCATTCCCCAATGGCATTGACTGATGTTTTCTGCTGTGTTGAATTAATCTTGAAACAGTTAATTTTAAGAAATGATCATTGTCATGTGAAAGAAGGATATACAATATTGGATATTGGATAAATAATATTGCTTATTTATTAAACACAATGACGGAATATCCCCATGTGTACATTAGCGCATTGCTTTAAACGGCTTAAGATTCAAAACACAAAAGAATGTTTCCAAAAGTATAGACCTACTGTTCAGCTATTGTTTGTATGTCCGGACCTGCAGAGCTGAACATCTTACCTCGTTTTCATGCGAGCTGCCAATCACATAGAAGAAGAGGTCTATGTTGCTCTTGTAAACAACTGTGAGACCCTCAAGCAATGCAATTTCACCTTAAAGAAGGAAAGTAAATAAAAAACAAGACTTAACACTAAGTAAATAAGTTTTAATTAAAGAATTGTTATGCTTCCTCTTACTGTCAGTCCGGTGTGTTTTGTTGAAAATATTCTTTTCAAATGCTTTCTGCTCCTTCACAGTGGGATATGTGTCATCATAATACTGTAATTAGAACACATTAAGATACAGTTTATAACAAAAACGACTATGGTAACTTGCAAAATAGTTCATAACGACTAATAGAGAAACACAATTGTTCCATAGTTTTCTTTCCTACAGCCTACCTTGGCATACAACCTGTCTCCGTCGTTGTCTAGGATGAGGACGGCCTTGACAGTGTACAGGGAAGGCTCCTGCGGGTGGACGGCATGTAAATTAATGGCTTCTTATAAATCCATACAAAAGTAAAGCGAAACCCAACCGCCAACGTTGGCTGTTGCTTGGTTCGTAAAATATAAAACAATGTATTTTTATTTATCTTAATTTAGTTTATCTTGTATCGTTGCTGCTATGTGTCTGTTGAGGAACCAAGCCTTTTACTCTTGTGTTTTTGTACAATAAGATGTAATCAAATAAATTCTGATTCAGACAATGTAATGTCCCATTGTAAAGGGACTCCCACTGTAATGGGACATTGCATTGTTTTATATAACTCCCATACACTTTAATGTCAACATTAAACTCAGAACCAGTGCTACCAGTGCCATGCAATCAAAACTAAGAAGGGAGATAGTTAACCCGGAGAAGAAGCACGTACTTTGACCTGTCATCACTACGATAAGAATAATAGATTTGACAGTGAGTTTAAGAATGTACTAAGCTAGCTAGGTTAGCCCCCTACTGTAGCTTTAAACATCCGGTACCGTGGACCCCACAGTTTGGGAATCCATATCCGTGTAGGAAACAGTGACGTTCAAGCGCATATCACATATAGCCGTCTAAAATGCAACTATTTTATTTACCAGAATGAGAGAATCCATGATGATCCGAGTCAACAAACAGCTGGGAGCTAGAAGGCTAACTGTCTGTGCTTGATACGTGTTCCAAACGCAGCTCTCCTATTGGTCGGCTCGTCCGGGAAGCAGAAGTGGGCTGACACATACATTGTAGCGTTATCCCTTCTATAATAGGTCAATGTGTAATCCCCGTCTAACGCCATTTCCGGTCTTTAACTTCCTTGTCGACAGTCCCCGACCCAAGAATAATTAAACCATTTCAACAAGAAAAATAGCTACTAGGATAGAAAAAAATAAATTGTCTGATTAAGCAATTTATCTGCAACATGTAAGGGAAACGAAACGAATATCCCTCTATAAGAAGTCTCGCCCTCTCTCTCTAGGCTCTCGCCACTATACCCAGTTGTAACCGGAAGCCCCGCCTCTCGTTCATAACGCTCTTCTGGAGCATCCCTCCCACGCGTTCCGCCGTTACAGGAGAACGCTTGCGAACGAGGTCCTGCCCTCACAGCTGTACAGTTTGGGGTTAAAATAGACAATACCGAGTATACATTTTTCAAAGAAGAAGTTCTTTAGTTCTTTGGTAACCTCACTAGTCACTAGAAAAATCGGAGAGAACATTATAGTTTTGAAAGGTTCAAGCGCCTCAGTTTTAGTTACAAGCAAGATCATCATTCCAGCTGTTTCTCGAATAAAAGACTGAAATAAGACAAGCAAATACAATTAAGCAAATACAGTGGATGCCGAGCAGTGGCCAATAGTCTTAATAACCTGTCCAGTATGTTCTCATATACAAACATGCAAAGTGCTTATCAATTGAATAACTAAGTATAAAATCAATTGCGATTTGTTGAATAATTTCATATTCACATGAATAACATTTTTTGCTCCATTTTAATTTAAGCACATGAAATCATTTTTATGCAATTTCCCCCCCCCATTAAAACATTGATATGACCCTAGTCCGCATATGTACTAACATCTGTAGCAAACAGTGTGGCCCAATGCAACAGCATGAACTGCAGAAACCACAGCAGTTAGAGGCTCTCTTCATTAGATCCTCCATTGGCTTTATCAGCACCCAGCAAGACTTCCTCCACCGAACATCCTCCTTTCACGCTGCCATCCTCCCCGTTGAGGCCGCTGACCCCAAAACCAATGTTGTACATGTGGGGTGTACCATTTTAATATATTCTTCTACACATGCTCACTATCCCCACATGAGGAAAAATAGATGATACATGTTTGGCCATTTTGCTGTCATTGTGTGGATTGTCATTGAGTCCGTCGTTAAACAAGAGCACAATGTATTGTCTGTGAGGCTTGTTTGTTGGTTGGTCTGTGGAAACATATCATATATCAGTCAAAAATATCTTTTATTATTTTGAAATACATACAGTTATTGCGACATTGTCGTGCATATCTATATCTGTAAATCTTTGTAAAGTCCTATGAAGAAATTCAGAATGATCATGCAGATCCAGGTTCCCCATTTGGTATTTTTCAAGCTTCTTGTGAGATAGAAAAATTGAAAAAAAAAAAATTGGTAAGTAAGAAACAAAAAATATAATAATTATTTCATTAATTACTTTTCCCATGTTTATAATTAAGCATACATATTGTGCCACCCTACAGTTTTCAGGACATGAAGTCAATGATGATCTTCATTATGGTGATTTAAGATATATATTTTCGTTTTAAGTAATAATCAGAAGTATGTTTGACACACAATCTTTGTTCAAATAAAGCCTCATACCTCATCAAGCATTAGTTTAGTCAATATTCAGAATAAAGGAAGAATAAGACGTGATCACTAACTCTTTCCCAGCATGTTTCCCAGCAGCTGATTCTTAAAATATCCCCTTCCTGATGCCACAACCAGAGGAATACACTCATTTTTGTTCAGCGGTGAGGCCGTTTTTCCACTAATGTCTCACACAGCAGATTTTGGTTTGCTAAAACAAGACCTCAGTTGCCACATACCTCCATGTTAAATGACAGAAATGTAAAGACCACACCAATTGAGAGAAGAAACGATAAGCTTCCTAATTATATCATCTTAATTTGAACACAGCGAATGCAAGCTCCAAACAAAAAAAGCAACAATGCCTGATTCAAACAAAAATGAACTCATTTAGGAAATTTAAGGTTCTATCCTACTTCTGGAGATGAGACGGACATGACAGCTATGTGTGGCACAGAATTTATAGGATAATGCATGTAGGATCCTTTTGATGCCAGGGCAGGCCCATAGGAGCAAGGAGGAGAAGAGATGTCAAAGACCTAATTGAAGCAAACAAACACAAACAGGGGATAGGGCGGGGAGCAGTGTCCAGATTCAAAACCACTGTGGTTGAAGTAATAACAGGCTGCTCTTTGGCAGGCTTAGGCGGTGGGTAGGGGGCTGGGTGCAAGGAGCTGCAGTTGGGAAGTCCCTTCTCTGATTCCTGGTAGATATCCACCTTTCTTGATTCTGTCAGCCACCTACTCTTTCCAACGTAGAACAATAACACGCACAAAAAAAACTTGATTCTATTCAATTTGGCTGGGCAATATGACAAAATGTCATGTTATGACATGTGAATGCATTTGATGATTATATTAACTAATATGTACTGTGGGCCTAAACCCAAATTGTGCCACGAGCACTTTTTCGATGTTCAGATGTTTTCTGTTTGGTTGTTACAAGTTGATAACAACCGACGGCAACATTCAATTGATATTTATGGCTCCATTAAACTTTTTTTCAGTTTATTAATGATATCACTACTATTGTTTTTGCCACATTCTGGCCAGACATATATTTTTCCATGATTTAGGAAGATTTCTGGCGGAAAAAACCTAATAGAGGATAATGTAATGTATAACTTCGAGGATTACCCAAAGAAATGTAATGTTCAACCAGTTAAATTAAATAGTAACTAATCTTGTTTATTATAGTATCTGACATTCTAATGTCCAATAGATGGCCTTCAAATAATCATATTTTAATTGTCTTGTGATTCTTCATTGAGTGATTAGTGAACACTATTTCCACTTTAATCATCCAACAAAATGCTAGTTTTACCTAACACATTGCCTTTGTCTGCACTTGCGGCTCACAAAGATTCAGATCAGGTCCATGAAGGGATTTTTTGTTAAGGATTTTAATGGTCACTTGCTATGTAAGACACGCTCCTTTCCATTCTCCCCCTGCTCCTCTCTCTCCCTTGGCGGTTGCTTTGCCAGATATAGGAACAATGTAGTCTTTCTTACCTGCTGGAGGTGTACATTCTTTCTCTCCTAAACTAAGTCTCAATCCAGCCTACGACCCACCCCCGCTAGGACAGGGCTATCTCTGCAAGATACATTCTAGTTCCAGGTGCTCTGCATCAAACATTTCATACACCATTCATTTGTACCATCATTGTTCTTGTTTAGTCTGCACATGACAGATATAACCATTGTTAGCGTAATGTTAATGAGATATGGAATACAAGTCATCATCCAAAATAATTATTATTTAAGTTAACTGTATGTTATGTCAAGTTTCTTGCCGTTTGTAAATGACTACCTTTTTTGGTAATACTTCAGACTGATTGTTATTTTGAATGCCAGACTGTTGGTTTGTGGTTTGTCATGTGGGGAAACGGGAAATTTTGGGGTTCAGGGATAAGTTTACTACTAAGAGCGGTGTGGGTGCTTTACAGGAAGTTTGCGTGGTTCTTGTAGGCCCATCCCATTTATGCCAGTGGCTGTATCTGTAGCTGTGCAGGGTTAAGACAGACAGAGTGAATAGGATAGCAAGTAAGAGCAAACAGCTTTTATATAAGGACGGGATCATCGACAAAAGGTACACCCAACAAAAGTGACATTCAGTTCTAATTTACAAGGATTATGTTTCACAGCTGAACCACCACTCTCCGTCCATTTCACCTGTTGAAGGCAGGTTATGACATACAGGTATGTTATTTTACTTAACAACTACATACTCTCAATACAAGGTCTCATGTAAATGAACGTAAACACAGTTTAAACCAGTTCACTACCACAAGTATGATCTAATTCCATCAATGTTCCATCATTGTAAAATGTATAGGAAATTCAGCTAATGCTCAAACAATTCTGTTTTACCAAGAGAAATTGTACGTATTATGGGCAGTAGAAGAAATTGCCATGACATATCAAGAGTTATAATATAAATATAGACTATCGATATTGACCTATTATAGCCCATTGTGTTATTACCAAGTACACACACTTAACTCAACCCAAATGTTAATGTACTCTTTAAAATATATAAGACATGACCCTATATTGTAGGCTTATATGTATCAGTAAAGTAAGTCTAAGCCTAAATAGACAGTGTCTTTGTACATTTGTATTAATTATTCTTATTAAATAATAAAAGTTATTACTATCCTTAGTTATACAAATGAATCACCTTTGTAATTACTATACTATATTACATTTTCAGAGAGATTAATGGTGGCTGGACTTTAACCGTACAGTAATCTCATTTTATTAATGGAATTCCTATGGACGGGACATTTTTCCCACATCCTGGCGTAAACACATTAAAGTTAGTTTACTATTAAATGTAAGGGCTTAAATGAGCTTGTCTCAGAGGCACATCTACCTTTTGCAATCCAAAACCTAGATAGTAATCATGGTAATACTGAAAAAAATGGATGAACCGAAGTCCTTGGCTGACAATCTGAGACACATAATTTCAATAAGAAAACCCCTGGTGCAATTGAGAATAAGAAGACGAATTACTGCTGAGCTCCAAACCTCGTACTCTGGGTTTCTAGAGTCTACTGTCACCCAGCAGATTGTCTTATCAGGCCCGAGCCTTGCTGAACTTCAGCTGATGGGAGGAGCCGACTCAACGAAACTGCAGTGCTCACGTGTCTAAATGTGATCACTTCCAACTCAGTGGTTGTAAAGTAACATTAAACTTGCATTGGGCTTATGGTTTAAGAGAAATGTGTGTTTAATATTTATACAGTATAGCCTCACTATTCATCACTTTATACCTTTCATTTTCTCCAGGGTGACTCTCTGTTAAAAAGCGTTGTGAATGTGTTCAACAGCCAACTATGTTCTCCCACTAAGGAGAACTTGTGAGGTGAGTCTGGTTCAAAGCCATTGCACGAGAAACCCTTGCAGAGATGTACTTTTTGTTTGAATGTAAACACTTTTTTGTCATTATGCAAAGTCTTTGGGGGCCCCGGGGAGACGGTACGGGAGCGCATCCATGACCTCCAGCTTCCAGGGAGGGCGGCCTCATGGGATTGCAGAAGACATGGGCCAGGACATGGATTTGGCCTGGCAGGAGCTGATGACCATCACGGATCTACAGGTAAAATATGCTCTGTTGCCATTTGATGCTTGGATGACATCATAAAAGAAGGCCATGACGAAACGAGTACTTTGGAGATCAGCTTATTGTCTATGTTCACACTTACATTAAAGATATATCCTGAATGCTAAGTTTCACCCTGTGGCTGCATTAGAAAGTTTTTTTGTTATTTTAATGACGTTTTAACTAATATTACAATAGTAACATTGTGTATTAATGTCTCTATAGGATGCAAATAAAAAGCTGTATTTTAATAATACGTTCTTAAGTCATAATTACATTTGCTCATACATTTATTACAACTAATATTTTATTCATAATCACATATCACACATTACATTATTGGACAACAGATTTTTAATCATAGGGTATACAATTTTTGCTTGATGATTGTTGACCGCAGTCAGATGGGTAATAACGAATGATTGAGTGATTATAGGAAGGGTGTAGAACTGTAGGTTAGTAGCAGCACTACCTGCTACCCATAAAACCAACGATGGCACAATGGCCATCTGTTTCCATGTGAAACCTGATCATACATAAGAAAGAAGTGAAGAAGCTTTGGGTGGCTGCTGCACTGAGGGATGTGCTATGGCGGGGCAGGTGCCTTTTAATTCAGAAGAATAACAATACAGATCAACAATTACCCTGAACAATACACTTTTTTTTTTTTATGTTTCATGTACATTAAATATTTGTATGTGTTGCCATGCCAGTACAATTTTTTTTTTTTATGAAGTTAGTTACTAAAGTCAAACTATTTACATATACCTTTCTTTACAGGAGTTCAATGTCCCAGCTGAGAGCTCCTATGAACCATCACCGTACAATTCTGTCATTCCCCTGGTCCCGATAGGGGACTACAGCATGACCCAGTCCCGTTCAGCCGCATGTGAACCCAACACTGCTCAATATGAGGAACCCTACTCAGAGGTGAGGCAAGCATGCCATCATCTGGGCTCCACTGCCGAGGCAATGTTTGCTCTCAATGTTACTCATCCCAGCCCCAGGATGCTGCCTTCCTCTGCTTCAACCCATCATTTGGAAGGGAAAGAGCAGATGAAAATGGGCTGTATCACTAACAGAACAAATATGCCATGGACTACTCACAGATCAAACATGCATCATAGCTCTGTGGATGACCTTGAGTCCGACTCTGGCCTGTCTTTGGGTTCTAGTCCTCCCCTAACCTCCCCAGATGATGCCCAGATTGCCTCCACATCATACCCAAACGCAGATGCACGCATCACGTATAGCAATGGAGAGAGTCATGGTCTACAAACCAGTAGGCCTCAGTCACGGTTCACTGTGGAGCATCAGCTGCACCATCATTTGTATTCTCACCCAGCCCAGTCTTCTTACCTCCCCTCTCAACCTTACTTTAATCATGAACCCAACTCTATGACCCCTCTACCCAAGCCCCAGCATTACCAAGGAAATACTTTGAACGACCAGATAGATGGCGCCGAGTTGTCCAGCAGAGGGTGCTCTCATCAGAGCATGCATGTGAAGCAACAAGATAACCACACCCACCCAGCACCACTGAGCAGAGATGAGAGACGCGCACTAGCCCTGAAAATCCCCTTTACTGCGGAAAAGATCATCAACGTGCCAGTCGACGACTTCAATGAGCTCTTGACACAGCACACACTGTCTGAGTCTCAGCTGGCTCTGGTCAGGGATATAAGACGGCGAGGGAAGAACAAGGTTGCTGCCCAGAACTGCAGGAAGAGGAAGCTAGAGAATATAGTTCACCTTGAGGGAGAACTGGACCAGCTACAAGCACACCAAGAGCAGCTGGCTCAGCAGAGAATAAAGTTTCAAAACAGCCTTGCTATTGTAAAGTGCCATCTCACAGACCTTTACAGTAAAGTGTTTACCTATTTAAAGGATGAACACGGTCAGCCATATTCGATAGACGAGTACTGCCTACAGCAGACACCTGATGATAAAGTCTACCTGGTGCCGCAAAATATGCAAGGAAGGCAGCAACGCTGAGTAATTTCATAATGTATATCATTAACTCAGCTCATTTCATTTAAATTTTCCGTAGTTGGCAAGCTTAAGGCATGCATTTTGTAACATCAATAAACATTTGTTCTTGAGAAATACTTTGTTAAAAATACAAATACATCGTTTTGTACAAATATTTTATTAGAAATGTTAAAAAGACCGCACAGCAGCCATGCAATTTGTTGAAGCATATCAGCCTCAAACGCCATCTGTCCATGAAACCTATGGTGGCATACAGGGAACAAGTTTAGAACACAGTCAGTCATGTGCTCGTATTGTTACTACACCGCCCTTTAAACAAACCTTAATAAAGTGCCTGATCCACCGTCATTCATTCAATGTTGCAGCAGCGCAATGCCAATTCCCCTGTAAAATGAGATACCAAGCGTGAGGAAGGCTTTTATCTATAAAATTGTAATTTATTAGGATTTAGCATGCATAACATTTGCAAAGGATAACAGCCAGTTCTTAGACGCTATAAGGAAATAAATGTTTTCAAAGTTTAATACTCTGCCACGTAACTTGCTACCAACTACAGAACACAGTATGTAAACAAACTAACGGGAGTGGAGAAGTCTTGTCTTACCTACACAGCCTTAAAGCTCTTTGGTAGCTGCTGCATGCTAGCCTCAGCACTGTTCTCACTCCCCTGCTTCTTTGCTCCTGGGGTCGGTTTTGCTACTTCCCTCCCTCAGCTGGCTTCCATGGCTAGCCTCAAGACTGGCATGTACGCTAGCCTCCTCCGGATGTTTTCTTCCCTCCAACATCTGTCCTCAGTATGCCCGTGAGGCTTTTTGATTGTACTCGTGCACCACTTCGGTCAACTTAAGTGTGTGGCAGGTTTATAGCAAGATCATTTGCCACTATTGAATTTTTCATAAATTCCACATACACCCAGGACATATCTTACACTGATGGTTTATTCCCAAAGAGCCATCTCACCAACTGAGACAAGTGTTCCCTCCCTCTCCCAAACCCTCAAAGAGGCTAACGAGACAACGGTTTAAAAAAAACTGAAAGGTGTTTTATTTCAACTTGATTAAATGCAGATACACAAAAATAAAAACCATACTTAAAAAGAAATCTACATAAACCCCATTGGAATGCCTTTCCAGAAACATAAAAAATAATCCTGGACACATATTTTTTTGATTAAAAATGAGCTCCATGATTCTCCTAATGTACATCACTGAGCAGTACATCTCATTGGCTGAGCAGTACATCTCAACCTGCCCTTCCCTGTCGCTTGCTCTGCTCTCCTCTCCTAAGTACTCAGTCCTGTTGAACAATACGGAACAACATAGTTAAACTGTGAACTTCACTTCCAATGACCTGACATCCAGAGATTTGTACTAGAGATGAGATTTTTAATACTTGGGAGCTACATGTATAGATAATCTCCACTACTTAAACATGAACTTGGTTTCAGAGTGAATTTTACTTGGTCAAGCAAAAGCCCTTACCTTGTCAATGTTAAAACCGTCTGCCAGATCCGCCACCACCACCACCACCATATCCGCCGCCACCGCCTCCGCCAGTGCTACCCCCATAGCCACCTGAGAGAATAACAGAATTAAGCATCAAATACCAACCGCTCATAAATGGCACACGTCTAATCGATAATGCAGTCACATACCACCATAAGGCCCACTGTTCCGTCCTCCACCTCCTCCTCCTCCTCCACTGCCACCACCGCCTCCACCTCCAAAGTTAGTTCCTTTCATGGGGCCGTAGTTAGACGACTGGTTGTTGTAGTTGCCAAAATCATTGTAGCCGTTGCCTCCACTGCTGCCACCGCCGCCGCCTCCTCCACTCCCGTAGTTACCTACAGAGGAATCTGTTGATTAGACAACGCCTTAGAAAACCCGTTGCATTATGGGGAGAGGAGAATAATGAACTCACCTCCACCACCACCGCCGTAGTTTCCATTTCCATTACCGTTGTTGTAGCCATCGTAGCCGTTTCCACCATAACCGCCTCCGCCACCTCCACCCTGGTTGCCATAGCCTTGTCCCCCTCCATAGCCACGGTTCCCACCGCCACCACCTCCGTATCCACCACCTCCTCCGTAACCTGCAACAGATGTATTGAGTACATCAGCAGCGCCTAAGGGGAATTGTTTGTGTTAATATTAGAGTGGTTAACCATGCATCATTCATAGAGTAGTTCTAAGGGAAAGACGCCAACCTAGGTTATCACCATCTCCCCCGCCGTAGCCATTGTTGTAATTGTCACCACCGTATCCTCCACCTCTTCCACCTTCAAAGACAATAGTTGGAATCTTAGTCTCAACAAAAAAAAAAAATTGTAAGAAATTCAAAAAGTATTATCAAATTTGGTGGCGCTACCACCACATACCACGGTCACCGAAGTATCCATCGCGGCCAAAATCATTACCTCCATAGCCACCGCCTCTGTTGAAGTTACCAGGGCGACCTGAGGGTGAACAAGAAGTGTGAAGTTCTGGGACATAATAAATAAAGATAATAACGCATGGATGTATAGTGCTGAAATAAGCCTCTTACTCATGCCCGTATTCTGCATCTCTTGCTTCGAGAGGGCCTTCCTCACCTCACAATTGTGGCAGTTGACTGTGTGGTATTTCTGAACTGCAAATAAAAATAAAGCATGCATGTTTTAATAACGTATAAAACATGAATATAGCAACTACTATTAAGTCACACATCATATTTGTTGGCCATTTACTTACTGACAATCCTGTCCACGGAATCGTGGTCATCAAACGTAACGAATGCAAAGCCTCGCCTCTTGCCCGTGTTGCGGTCGGTCATAATTTCAACCAAGTCAATCTTTCCAAACTGACTGAAGTAGTCTCGCAGCTGTGCTTCCTCTGTGTCTTCTTTGATGCCGCCAACGAAAATCTTCTTGACCGTTACGTGGGCACCGGGTTTATTGGAGTCCTGAAGTAAGAAGACAGTGAGAAAATACATCGTTCCACAACACAGAATACAAGCAAATCGTTTTACTACAATAGTGAATGTGTAAAAAAATCAAATCAAAATTAAATTAACCTCTCTGGAAACCGCTCTCTTGGGCTCTACCATCCTGCCATCAACCTTATGAGGCCGTGCATCCATACCAGCATCCACTTCTTCCACAGTGGAGTAGGTCACAAAGCCGAATCCCCTGGACCTTTTGCTGCCAGTATCCCTCATCACCTTGAAAACACAATTACATTCACATTAATTAAAAATCACCCATTAGCGACAGAGGACCTTGCATAAAGGTTAATCATTAACACCATACTAACCACGCAGTCGGTGAGTGTACCCCATTGTTCAAAATGGGCTCGCAAGCTCTCGTCTGTGGTCTCAAAACTCAGTCCTCCGATGAAGAGCTTGCGGAGCTGCTCCGGTTCCCGTGCGCCTTGATCATGCTGAAAAGAAAAACAAAACGCTTATTCAGTCGCTTCATAACAAAGCTGAAGAGTCTGCTATTGCTAGGCTAACGAATAGTTTTCAGTAGCAAGGCCCTACACGTTACACAAGAGGGTGGAGGAGGGTGGACGCTGCGCCGCCATTACTGGATACAATTTTAAGATTCAATAAGACATCTTTTTTGAAACACACAACACTGGCTGGCCGGGGACCATGCCGCAATACCGGCGTCGTTACCAAATCACCCAATTGATAAAAGAGACCATTTGATTCACAATAAGAAAAAAAAAATGAACAATGGGCCATGCGGCCTACTTTTTGTAAGATGGCGGCTTGATAATGAAAAAAAACGGTACTGCGCCATTTACCATGAGGATATACTACATTTTTCCTTTTATACACACTATCAAAACAAATTCATGTCGGACATAGCTGTAATATGCATACCGGCGAAGTTGTGAATAAAAAGTACTTACATCTTTCGACATCTTGCTGCAGTATACTTAAAGACTGCGCGACAGTGGCGAATGGAGAATGTGCGTACGAACCAAAAGGGTCCAGTATGCTCATAAATACACAAGACCCGCCCCTCACCCTCACCGATTGGTGGACGTTTCCCGCTTTCCCCCGTCATCGTGTACGGAAACATGTAGTGGACGAAAAGGATTTCAATCAAAGCTTGCAACTAATAACATTTTTGGAATAAAAAGGTCTATGACCCCGGTCCAGAAAAGGAACGATAAGGCTAACGTCAAAAATCGTGATTATTATTTGTCAATCAATGAAACTAAGTCAACGGAAAAACTCTACAACGGCATTATCCCTGTGAAGTGGTTAATTGTGTATCATCGTTCTTTTCATGAAAGCCGTCCTTTTTGCTTGATCACAGTGTTACCATATGTCATTTCATTTGAAAAAACGTGCACGTTACAGGTGAGATGAAACAAATACATACTTATTTTGTATAATTTACTTCCCTCTCGTATGTGCAAATCCTAGTATGTGCAATCTTACCTGGCAATACGTGTGTGTGTGTGTGTGTGTGTGTGTGTGTGTGTGTGTGTGTGTGTGTGTGTGTGTGTGTGGTGTGTGTGGTGTGTGTGTGTGTGTGTGTGTGTGTGTGTGTGTGTGTGTGTGTGTGTGTGTGTGCATGCTAACATACATCGTAAATGCATACTTATTTTTTATATTTAAATTTCCTCTAGTATGTGTGAACTTACCTGGCAATACCTGTGTGCGTGTGCATGTGTGTGTGCGTGTGCGTGCGTGTGCGTGCGTGTGCGTGCGTGTGCGTGCGTGTGTGTGTACAATTGAGACAACGGTAAATAGCCCAGGCAGAGCGGTATATGCCTAGTCTGAGGCCCCATCAGCTGACGGAGGGGCGTGGCTTCCCTCTGCTCTTCAACCCGCGCTTTTCCGTCCGGCCTTAGATTCTAGTCATCCATGCCAGAGGTTACCCCGGAGCGACCAGGACAGCTGTACCCTCCACAGTCGTGCACGTCAACCTGCGTTTATAAGGTCAGTTCCACATGTTATCCTACACATACAAATATTATATTTTGAAGTATCCTAGCTGGGGGCCTTTATGAACTCGCTCCATTTTTAGATCAACGAGCTAAGTGCTAATGCTACCGGCTTTACCAGTGTCTTCCTCTCAGAGCAGAGCAGCTAGCTGGCAATCCGATGACTAAATGTCCTATTTACGACTCTTACCTCTTGCTGTTGATCTGTAGTGTGTTGTTGAACATCACTTCACTTGTCGTTGTGTGTGAAAAGTGTATAATTAAAACGAATTACAGTCTCACAAACGTCTGATAAACCGTCTGGTAGCATAATGCATAAAGGAAGCTAGTGGCTAATGTTATCGTATGTGTGCTAACAGACTTTCATATAACATCATGGACAGTATTTCATAGTATTATTGATAGTTCTCGATTATTTAATAGACAAATCTGACTTGGCATTCATTTATTTACGCATGTCTTTTTTCTATACACGCCAGGGTGAAGTGTTTGTCCCTTTACAAGGCATTTTTTAAGGGTCAATAAGTGAACTGGTTGCAATGGGCAAGAAATCTCGCGAAGACGATTCATCCTCCTCCCAAGAGGAAGAGTATGTTGTTGAGAAAGTGCTGGACAGAAGAGTAGTGAAAAGCAGAGTGGAGTTCTTCCTTAAATGGAAGGGATATTCAGAGTAAGTTTGATGGTGCATTTTATTCAATGTTTAATGTTTGGACTCGAGGGGGTTTATAAACGACCTTCTGTGATTTTCGTTGTTGTATTGTACAGGAAGCACAACACCTGGGAACCAGAGAAAAATCTTGACTGTCCCGAGTTGATTTCTGAGTTCATGAAGACCTACAAGAAGAGCAGCAGCACTAGTGGAACCTCTACGCCTAGCAGTGCGAGCAAGTCCTGCACAAATGTGTCACGCTCCAAAGAAAAAGAAACGAGTGGCTCAAAGAAAAAACACTCTGATGATGAGGAAGGTGGTAGTAAGCCCAAGAAGAAGAAGGAAGTAAGTATCTCATGGCCAGTTTTACAAAGAGGAAGAAAACAAGACACTGCCTAAGATTTCATTTGAAGATGGGAACTTAACGCTTGTTACAATTATCTGGCCTAGATAATTAGGATAAAAATCTCGTACTGGAATAAACATTGATCGCTCGCATAATTATACAAGAGAAGTGATGATGTTAATGCTTATTGAGGACCTGTTGGAAGATGGCAACACATTCTTGAATCAGCTGCTTCAATATGACAATAAGAGGGACTATAAAGAGTTATTGTATGTGTCTTTCAGGATGAAGTTCTTGTAGCGCGTGGCTTTGAGAGAGGACTGGAACCAGAGAAGATCATTGGAGCTACAGATTCATGTGGGGACTTGATGTTCCTCATGAAATGGTGGGTCTTTGGTTTTTATGATTTAATAGAAGATCATAGTCTATAGTTATTGCTCTAATGCAATATTCTAAAGAGCCAAAATCTTTGGGGAATCTTTGGTTAGCTTATACAATGATACAAATTTTTACCGGTTAAACAGTGTCGAGTAGGTCTGCCCTCATTGATCATGTATTAAAAGACCTCCTTGAGGGTGGCCACTAGTCGTGTATTATACGCAAAGTCAAATTTTGAAGCCCTCCTATGTAGATGTTTCTCATACTTCGGCCGTATTCTTTCCCACATTAATCACATAATTGTTCACCTTGGTATCAAAAGGTTTTGGTTCACAAAGTATTTGACTAACTAAGATCACTCATTTTATTCTCTAAACCAAAGTGTCACAGCCAAACAAAACAAATGAGTATAAATAATTATATTCTACAGATTGAGTTTGTTATGGGCCTGCCGCGCATGCAGTGCCTTCAACGGGGCGTTGCACTGCTGGGTAAATATACCGTAACTTGGGCTAATGAAAACCCTAATTTTACCAGTCTCACTTGAGAAACTATGTAGCAGTGTCCTAAACCACAATGTCTGACCAAAAAACAATGACCAAGGACCAAAAAACATTACTGCAAACACATTCACAGACATTCAAATGCCCGTTGCTATGAAAATGGCGGCGGCCATTGGGATGTGTCTTCAAGATGTTGAAGACTCTTTTTTTTTTATTAAGCAAAATGTCTAGCATCTTATTGATAACGTTAAATTAATCATATCTCAAATTGTAGTTTTATGGTCTATCTATTTATAAATATATGTTGGATACTGAATAGATATTCACACACCCGAGTTACGATTTGAAGTGGAGAACTAAAGAATTTATCACCAATATGAGTACAGGGGTGCATATCTGCCGAGGGGTCTATACTATCTATTCAGCAATCATTTCTACACGACAAAGTACCATGCCTCAAACAAAAGCCTGACTAGAATGCAACTAACTTGGTATGAATCTCATTTCAAAAGTTTCTCAATGGCTATAACATCAAATCACTGTTCTCTGCTGTGGGTGTTACGCACCTAGACTGTGTATAAAATATGGGTTAAACTGACTTTAGATATGTGTGCATTGGTGGAAACCATCAAATAATTAAAACGGGTGCCAAGAAAAGTACTCGTTACGATTTTGAATGCGTTTATTCGGTTGGTATCTCTTGCATCCCTATTTCGAGATTTATTTGGTTGTAATTAAGGACGTAGAGATCCCCACTGTTCAAGTTGCTTATACCATTGGAGTTCAGTGGGGAGAACAGCTCTACAGAGTACTAATAGTAGTATTTTTGATAGTTCAAGACATTTTGAACCAGCGGCCCACAAGTAAATTTGTGGGCCATGGATGCAAAAGGATAGCCCTTATTAGAATGTGCTGATATCCTCCAACTCTTGCCTGTAACTGTACGTCCACACCAGGAGCGACCCAAAGCGTCAAAGACGCTCCTGGTACGCTCACAAAGTTTCCGCTGCAAATTTTTATGTCGCTTTGGTCGCTCAAGTCACTCCATGACGTACAATTCAATTATGCAGACGATTTAAAGGACCTGCGTATGGTTTAGTAGGCCCTACAGACAGCCACATCAAATAGTGAACTCCCATACACTCCCATTGGCCATATTGCCGAGACGGTTTGCTTGTTCGATAACGTGCGTTCTCGACAGACAAGTAGGACAGTGATTCCCCCCCAATATTAAAAAAAAAATGTAGGGCTAATTACAACCACGAACAAAAAACCTGCGTGCTGTAGTAGTTAAATATGTTTCACTGCGTCTGGATCTGCAAATCATGAATCTGCACTCATCTCGCATTCAAAACAAATAGACGTTGGGGCACATGGCTAATTTTTGCATACGTGCACAGGACTGGTTGGCTCCGCAAGGCAAATAATGGAATCTATCTATCTATCTAGGCCTTTCTGTCTATCTATCTATCAACGCGTGTATAGTTTTAATGTGATGTATGTGTGTATTAGCCAGTCAGACTTGTTCTGTGTGGTATGTCGTCTACTGTCCTTGTGGGACGAAACCACCTAAATGGGATTCCCGACGATTTGTGTCCGTTTGGTATTAATAAGGACTTGACTATCTATCTAGACTATTATTAAAAATTATTCACCTCAGGCTCCGTGAATAGTGGGGAATAGAGGGATAAAAGACAAGAGATATATTCCCTTGTCTTTATCCCTCGTCTTGTCAATTAGTTTGTTTATGTGACGATTTAAAATACTTTTTTTGTTTTGTTTAAAGCATGCTACACGCGATTGGTTGGTTAGATTGGTGGCATGTAGAGCAAATGATAATGATTCCCGCTTAAATAACGAACGTTCTGAGATGTAGCCTATAATCCTCCCGCTTATCATCACTTGATATCCAAACACTATGGCGTTTCGATCTCTGAACTGAAAAGGGTGTGTTCGGACAACACCGGGTGCCCAGTTACAGCCGCGATTAATCATTCAGCCGACATTTGTTCAGTGAGTGAATAAAGGTAGGTAGGAACCAAAGTGCCTGCCGATGTTCCCTGGGATCCCCACGCAAGCGAAGAGCGTCTACATTCCGATTGGCTGTCAGTGTTTAGTACGCTGAAGCGAAATATATGTCAGTTGCATAAAGTTAAAAAGTTTTCAACTTTCTTTTTGACGCTCTGTCGCCTCAACTTTGGCCGCTGGTAGCGTTGGTCGCTTGGTCGCTCTGGTCGCTCTTGCCCATAGAAAGTGAATGACTTCCGGCGATTTGGTCGCTCAATTCGCTTCTGGTGTGGACGGACAGTAAGGGATGCCCTTACAGGCAAGAGTTACAGAATATTTGCATATTGTCATTATTTTTAGGTGGTAATAAAAATTGAGACCAATATTGCACATGCAATACGATTAAGCTACACTAGTAATTATGCTTGCAGTACAATATCCCTGTTCCTGAGAATTCTACAATTATTATATATTTCTTCATACCCAACATTATTGACGATGGCACGACTTAGTTCCCTTTGTTTCCCATTAGGGACCTAGACTGTCAAATTTCGATTTTTCATTATGTACCAAAAATGTTAATACAAATGTTAACACTTACACAACATTACTCTTCTTATGTTGCTGAATTTCCACCAAAATTATCTGGAACTTTTAGTCCCACGTACTTCATTAAAGGGACTTAAAGGTTCCTTCAGCCCCTTTTTTATTGCCTGCATTTCCTGATGCTATCTAAAGATCCGCAAAGGTTGGGCAAATGAAGGTCCTTGTACATCAGGCACATAATGGCTGAAAGACCAGCGAGAAATAGTGAGGGAAATATCTGACCAACAATATCGCACCAACTACAGTATGTATCGCAGTGCAAATATGCACCATTTTCAATTAAGTATCACGGCAGTGAAGATGACAAATGTATCCAATCTGCTTTAGAGTGAATAGGAATGTATGCTCAGTACTTTCATAAAAAAAATATGTGTTAAGAAGAAGATTCAATTATGATAGTTAAATTTAAATCCAAGTGTAAAATATTGGCGCAAAGGGAAGTTTGCGGGTGAGGGGATTATAGGTGTGCAATCGTTACTACATCCAGCTTTTGAGGCGTTAGTTTTAAGGTTGTTTCCCTGTTTGATAACTAAATGAAGGCTGTCCCTCTTTTGGAGGAAGTTTATCCATAACAAGACTGTTGCCATACAATTGCATACAACTGTTTTATCGAAAGCTACCTTTGGGGGGGAGAAATAATGTCCCAGGAACTTAATTTAGACCCTGGTTCCTGCGGTGGAAAAGTATCACGTTCCTAGGTAGGGTTCTGCAGGGAGGCCTTCTAATGCAACTCAATCTACAAGTGGTCTTTGGATTTGGTTTATACTTTTCATCACCATGCATGTGTTTATGATATAATTGTCTTCTAGAGAACTGCTCTCTAGTGCAGCAGATTGATGAATTTAATATAAAATGTAAAAAAAAAAAAAGGTACATTTTCTTCTGGCCCCCTCCCTAGAGGGTCCGAGGGGCCCTAGTCCAACCATGGTCCCATTAGTCCTTTTGCATTGAACTGATCTCCTTCGTTCTGGTGTCGTGTAGGAAAGACTCGGACGAGGCGGATCTTGTGCTCGCTAAGGAAGCCAATCACAAGTGCCCTCAGATCGTCATCACCTTCTACGAGGAGCGCCTCACCTGGCACGAAGACGGCGACAAGAAGGAGAAGGATGCTGTGAGTGTGTGAGCACGGCGCCTGCTGTGGAAACAGAGACCCTCTGACGCAGGGACAGATTTGACATTTTCAGAACCTCATCTTTTCCATAATGATGGCCAGTAACCTTGGCAACTGGAGCACCCTCACCCCTAACGCTGCGTTCACACTGCACACCTCCGTTGACGGATCTCATTGACTTTGCATGCGCTCTCGGAATGCATTGTGGGTCCGTCCGTTCTGTCGGCTCCGTTGCCTGCATCAAAGAGTTTAGAAATGTTAAACTTTTCAGGCAGCGACGGAGCCCTCGGCCAATCAGTTCGCGTCCCCCGTATGTCAGACATATCCTCTGTCATCCGCTGACGGACGTGTACAGTGTGAACACGGCGTAACACTCTGACACTCTGCTATATCTCCGGCGATGACCCATGCATCGGTCATCACAGAGCGCCCCCACATGGCTGAAAATGATCAAAGAGGACCCAGAGAAGGTGGTAGACATCCTGCTGGAGGGAGTTATTGCATTGTACCATTTTTTTTCATTTTGATGTGTTTGTAGTTTTAATGTGAAAAGAGATGACCTGACTCCATTTTTATTCTTTGGCATTTGCATGGACATGTAGGCATTCAGTCCACTTGAGATGTAGCTGTGCTTTGGTTCAGTGACTTTGTCTTTTTCCAGTCTGGTCTGCCTCTGTAGCTGCAGCTTCCTGAATGTTTTAACTACAGATATCAATTTGGAGACAAGTCTGTTTCATTTGTTTTTCCTTTTTGTACATTTTAAGGTTGTATTAAATATTGCCAAAATACCACCCTCTTCTGATGATATTCGCAATATTCAGCATTTACCTTATTGCATCCTGTGCACTTTTACTTTCTATTGACGGTTTTAAAAATGGACTCCACACTAATCCATTTCATGTTATAGCCTGATGGCTCTCCAGATATTTAATGAGGTGTAGTAGGGGTAATATTGGTGTTTGTAAAGGCAATCCTCTTGCTGATGGGCATCAGATTTCTTGATGCTTTCTTTTTTGTGGTTGTCTTTTCCGGATTTGTACATTTGTTATGCACTCGTATAAAGAGTTCAAATAAAACGATTCTTTGCTCCTTTCAAATATAAATATGTGGAATCCAGGCGCATCATAACGGAACCCTCTTACCCCTTAATGTTGTGAATTCCCAGACAATCTCCATACAGAACCAGCATTCCTCAGTCATTTTAGTCTGCCACCTTGTGGAGAAAGGTATTTTTAGATGGCTTTTTATTTTTATTTGCTTCAGGCAACCATCGTCCATTTATAAGGCCCTGTAATTGTGATTGTACTTAAGTTCATTCAACGACACCAGAAGTGTAACCTCCATGTTTAGGGGACTTGTCTTTGCTACTCTTGTAACCATACAGGACATGCGTCTGAAGTGTTCATATACTTGGTTTATTGTAACATGTGATTTTTGAATATTGTAGTAAACCTGTGTTCCTTTGTCCAACTGCAGTATCCTCTATCCCAATAGGGCATTCAGGTTTTTATTTTCTTCAAAAAAAGGACCAAATTCAAATGTCTTTATAGTGGTGTGCTTTTTTTTTTCCTTCCTAAACTGTTTAAGGCAATGAGCATGCAGTGTGATTCTATTGTCGATGCTTAGTTGTTGCTTTTTGAAATGGGATGTATGCCTTCTGTGTGTTGAGCCAGTGTAACCAACCAACTGTAAATAATGGATCTGGATCAAATGTATAACTTAAATCATGTAATTTAAACTTAAGGATTTTTGTTAGCTATAATTTACTTTCAATTCAGCCCTTCATATTTTAGCCATTGCTTGAAGACATCTAACCAATCTTGTCAGAATTTTAACAGTTGGACCCCGATTCTATAGTATCAATCTTTAATAAACAATTCCAGTGTTTTGCAATGGAAGTTTATTATTTAAGGGTTTAATTGCGTCTCTGCTTTATTTCTATTTGTAAATCGCATTCTCAATTGTCTGCAAACACGGGTAGCATTTGTGACGGACTTTGGCTGTAATCCAAAGCGGTTTATTTACTGAATAATTCCATAACGTTGGCTAGATTCTTCCAGCAGGGGACGTTGTTTGGCATAAAATGAGATATAACCACGCGTCCTTAATACAAACCATTTACAAGACAAACACTTCATGTTGGCCATAAAACACTAAAACTCATAAAAAGGATCATTCCACAGAGCCCCTAATAGATTTAATGTTATGAATCCATTTTAACGGGTGAACATTCATGTTTAGATTTGTACTTGCACAATCTAAATGTAGTTTAGTTATGTCTTATAATGCTAAATCTATTCTGCATTAATATCAACTCACACTTTTTGATTTGTGAATTATTTTGGGTTTAATTTGAGCATTTACTAAAAAGAGTGCCTCCCCCACACTGCACACACGTCTATTTATCTGCACTGTGAATGTGTGTCCCGTATTAATCTTCCCCGCCAAATAAATGGGCTTTGGATGTGATCTTTACATACACACACATACATACACTATGTGCACGGACCAACAGAGTGGTGCATCGCTCCACCTCTTAGGCGATGGAATTTTCCTAGCAGAAAAAGAGGCTGTTCCACTCCAAATGGAATTCAAAGGTCACTAGTAAACGCTCAGCCCCTGGGACCATTAAGTCTGGCTAAGGGCTCGAGCAGCATGCTATTTTATGGCGCCGAGAGCTCTGCTGACAAACCTGGCCCAATGGGTTTGGACGGGGGGGTTCCGGGGGTGGACCTACACTGTGCTGCCTGTAACCCGCAATCCAGGGGGTTTGGTTTCGGTGCATGGTTACGTTGCAAAAGGCGATATGAAAAAAATATATACGTGATAAATGCACATAAACAAACGTAATGGGAAATATAAAAAATGTGCATATACTCAGGTCTAGAATTTTGATGTTTATGCTGTTCCTTGGCTGATAAGATGCCTCGCTAGACAGACACATTCGATAGACCCTTCCTATGACTTCTATTGAAAAGTGAATTGATGCCCGTAGATTGGTGTACGCGTACGAGAGTTGGGGTAAGGTTGTTTTCGCTGCATTAAACCATGTCGCTGTAACCTTACAGGGAATCCAACTCCGGTGTTAATTTGCCATTGGCCTCTGACATTGGCAGAGGTGGGCCGTCCTGCAGCACACTTTGAGCGTCACAGGAGCTGCAGTCCAGCGTCGGCCAAGAATCGTGGGAAGGGAAACCATTGCTGCCATGGGGCTCGGCCTGGCACAGGTCGAGCAGCCTCTTCACCGACGCCAGAGGACAACAAACACAACCTTTGAAAACGTTCAACACAAAAATCGAACATCCCTGAGTCCTTCTCCTAATAAAGCCTGTGGCATGTGGGTCAGCCCGGGGAAGGCGAGCCGTCTGCTTCGTTCGGAGGTCTGCAGTGAGGACCCCGCCCGCTGTCCCATTCACTGCCCGTCCGTGGGAAGGTGATTGCGGCGTGATGTCCTAATTTGGGTGCCTATCACACTCCCTCTGCATCACACCGAGCTCCGCAGCCAGGGGCGCCTTCATTTCAGGCAGCCCCAACACCCCCACCACCCTCACCCAACCCCCACCCTTCCCCCACTGCGCCATACCACCAGTATCCTTGTGTAGCTCTCGTCCAAATCCCCCACACCACACACACACACACACACACTTGCTTTCTCTCTCTCTATCCTTCTCTCTCTTTATCTCTTTCTCTCTCTCTATCTCTCTCTCTCTCGCTCCCGTCTCCCCCTTCATCTGCTCTCCCCACCAGGGGAAAGAGTTATAGCTGCCATAAAAGGCAGGTAATGCATTGTTAACTAATTCTGTCTGCTCAGAACTGATATATTCCCTCCTCTAAATCTCTGTGCCTCCAATAAAATGCAAATGGTAATGCTTGCCCTCCATGAGCTGATATCATTTTTAACTGCCCCGAGGTAAATGCTGTAGGAGGGTACGACACGTTGAGCCACCAGTCGCTGTCCCTTGCAGGTCCAGACCTCATGTTGGTAGGTCCCTAGTTTATATGCATGGCCTGCCAAAGGCTTGATGGCTTACATTTGGGTGACCGGTTCAGTATATCTTGTATATCTGGGTGTGTGTTTGTGTATGTGAGTTGCGGGGAGAGATGATATGTTGAAAATGTAATGATTGGGGAAATATTTTTTTGGCCACATATTATTTGGACATGATTTCAGGTGGCCAGGCAGTGATTTTGGCTTGTATGTTTTAATTTAAAAAGTCAGGGTCTTCCTTCCCTAGCAACAAGTCCTTACTAATAGTATGGTCCCCTTAGCTTTGGGCTACTGAATATTGATTCAATTGGAATTTTTCAATAATCTTGAGCCGTTTTTACTGCCAAGGACCAGTGATTTGCGTTCTCTCATAACTGGAGACCTGTCCTGTAATCAAACCATAAATTAATTAACAGAACAGAGGGCGAGGGAAACACATACAAAATGTTAAGCCATTTCATGATTGAACATTTAAAACCATAATCACCCATTGACAATGTTTGAATCAAGCCACTAAGATGATCTAATGTGCCAAACATGTATTTGTTTCTTTGTGTGTGTCGTACGGTGGTTTATTTTAGAGAACTGACAGGCATATTGTTTTCATTCAAGACAATTTGAAGTCACTTATTTGAAAATAATAATCTTTCTATATCAAACAAAGTCGCTGTAGCAAGAAAACACTGAAGGAAATGGATTCAAAGATGCAGAATGGTTTTAAAGCACAGAATAGACAAGGCTTATGACTCACTCTGTTTAACACAGCAGTACAACTACATCTCAATCGGGTTCTTATTTACAGGCCCAAGTGGAAGCTTTTAAACGGTAAATGAATACTGATTGATTTTAAATTGGGATTATTCTCCCTTGTAAGATTAGCTCTGAGTCCCCCACTGCTAAACTACAAGTGGTGATTGTGATTGCGACTGCAAAATCTAAGAGTTACTTCTGCAGTTCCCTCCGCCATGTGGCAAGACACATTA
>NC_079412.1:8773717-8776217 GCF_026213295.1 Gadus chalcogrammus | reverse complement strand
GCCAGGGCGATAATGCACTGGCCTTTGGAAGACAGGTAGGAGGGGAGGAGGAGCTGGGGAGGGGCGGTGGGGCGGGGGGGCGGTGGGAGGGCGAGCAGGTTTGGTGGGGTGTGTGGGTGATGTCCACATCCGGCCAATGGAGATCTCATGACGTCGACCCCGACTTCAACCTAGCGTTGAAGTACAACGCTAGGTTCCTTTAGTTCAACACTAGGTTCCTTTAGTTCAACTCGAGGTTCCTTTAGTTCAACGCTAGGTTCCTTTAGTTCAACTCTAGGTTCCTTTAGTTCAACTCGAGGTTCCTTTAGTTCAACTCGAGGTTCCTTTAGTTCAACTCGAGGTTCCTTTAGTTCAACTCGAGGTTCCTTTAGTTCAACTCAAGGTTCCTTTGGTTCAACTCTAGGTTCCTTTAGTTCAACTCGAGGTTCCTTTAGTTCCCCCCTAGGGGACGCTGGATCGAGGCCGGGTGTGTAGGAAGGGGAAGAGGATCACTCTGGACAGAGTGCCGCCCGCCTCGCTGACCGCACGCCGCCGGGGGCGCCGGCCCTCGCTGCTGCTCCCCCTAATGCACGCGGTCACCGAGGTGTCTGGTCGTTGGGAAGAGCTGATCGGTTTGTTTGGCGGAAGTGAAACCGACTGGCGCCCTCGCTGAGCGCGCAGTAATTATGAGGCCTAAGAGCGTCCGTATCCAATCCATCTATTTGACCTCCGCATCAGAAATGCAGCGTAATTGGTTGACGAATGCTCCGGTCAGTCCACTCATCTTCCTCTGGCTGCCAATGAATAGATTAGAGCTCTCTTCTGAGCCGCATTACGCTTCGACGTGGACCCCACATTAGCGGAGAAGAGTCGGGTTAATGCAGTGCTTTGTTACTCCCCCGGATCCCATTGTGAGTGTTTAGCAGCCGCTGTTATAGGACTTTAGGTAAGTGTAAAGAGTCGCATTTAAAACCCTTACCACCACCACCGCCATCACCACTGTCAATGATAGTCGTGTAATAGTGGTAGTAAAATACAGTTGGTCCGTTATGCCGGCAACGGATCCCCCGTCCCTCAGAACGGCGAGCGAAGACCCCTCTGCCTCTAATGGGCCATAAGGACGGGCATTAAAGATCGCGAGCGCGGTAAAGACCTGACACGAAGAGAGAAGAAAAGCCCTCTCCCTCACCCTGCCCCTGTCCTCACACCCTTTCGCCCGCCTGGGAGAAGGACACAACACGCACACACCCAAACAGCCTCACGTGTGGCATTCTGCGCCTCCTGCAGGAAAGCCCGCTGCTGATTATTTGCCAGGCTAGCACTCAGACAGCAGCAGCACATCCCCCACCGCCCGCAGCAGAATGAGCCCTGTAGAGTGGAACTCCCAGCCAGCCTCCTGCATTAGTGATGCCCCTCCGCCCGCGGCACCACTCGGCGAGAGGGAGGACACACACACACACACACACACACACACACACACACACACACACACACACACACACACACACACACACACACACACACACACACACACACACACACACACACACACACACACACACACACACACACACACACACACACACACACACACAGAGGCAGCGGCCTCAGCGAGCCTTACTGCAGGCGGGCACCACAATGCACTGCAGACGCCCGTGTCTGGCCCAGAGAGCTGTCTGTCTCCGCTCAGACAGACGGGGAGAGGCAGACACTTGCAGAGTAGTGCAGGCACCAGGGCCTTGGTCGATGGGCCGGAGGACCAGCCAGCCGGTTAGCGTGTGTGTGCTAGGTGGCTCATGCTAATGCGTTGATGCTGCATGGGGCCGGGTCAGCCGGTCATTCTCAATGCTTCTGCGGCGGCGTGTGTGTGTGTGTGTGTGTGTTCTTTGTGGGTGCGTGTCTTCCTCTGCGAGTGGGATTTTGTGTTTTTAGTTTTTGGTCTGCATCCCTCAAGTAAATAGTGTATGTAATCTCTCTTTAAATAATGTTAAATGGACTGCAATTCTACACCGCTTTTCTAACCAGTGGCTACTCAAAGCGCTGTATAGTATGGCCTAACATTCAGCCATTCATGCACACATTCACGCAACGATGGCGTCTTGCTCAGGGACACCTCGACACTCTAGCTAGGAAGAGCCAGGGATCAAACCAACAACCTCACAGCTACCAGCCAAGCCGCCCGTCCTTCTGAGCTGCTGCCGCCCCAACGATTAAGGTGTAAGCATAGATGAAAGAGGGCTCTGACGTGTGTGTGTGTGTGTGTGTGTGTGTGTGTGTGTGTGTGTGTGTGTGTGTGTGTGTGTGTGTGTGTGTGCGTGTGTGTGCGTGTGTGTGTGTGTGTGTGTGCGTGTGTGTGCGTGTGCGTGCATGTGTGTGCGTGTGCGTGCGTGTGTGTGCGTGTGTGTGCGTGTGTGTGTGTGTGTGTGCGTGTGTGTGCGCGTGTGTGTGTGTGTGCATATGACTTTTACAAGTCTTAGCTCGCAGTTCAACCACACCTCACCTCTGGTCCGGGGGGGGCGTG
>NC_079412.1:8748717-8771217 GCF_026213295.1 Gadus chalcogrammus | reverse complement strand
TCTCCACACTCTACAATCGCTTGATGCATGCACCGGCTTTAGACTGAAACACGGCCATGTAACCCGCCACATGTTCCACGTGTTCAACAACACTCACTGCAGTAGACCCCACACACTGTGGGCGCTTCTACAACGCTTATACCATGTACATGGGCGTCAGTAGCTCAGGTGGTACAGGGGGGTGACTGGTCACCGGATGGTCGCTAGTTCGATCCCCGGCTCCTCCTAGCCGAGTGTCTGGGTGTCCCTGAGCGAGAGACCTCACCCTGAATCCTCCTGACGAGCTGGCTGTCGCCCTGCGTGTAGGACTCCGCCGTCAGTGTGTGATTGCGTGAATGAATGGTTGCAAGTCGCTTTGGATAAAAGCGCCGGCATAAATGTAAAATGTAAATGTAACGTACATCGTGGTCGACCAATCTGATCCATGATCCGATTTGCGAACCCGCACCACTCTGTTCACCATCGTTGGGGAACAATTGGAGCGGAGTTGTGCGGGAACAATCCTTCTCCATTGTGGGGAAAACAAAGCAAAACAAGAAAAAGTTGGGGCGGAAGGAGGAAGGAGGGAGGCTACGGAGCCACCAGATGCCTCCTCGCGCACCGAGCAAATGAACATAAATGTGACTGTCAGCAGGAGATGAAGAGGAAGCGCGGAGCGGAGGCATAGTGCCTAAGACTGAGGACAGCAGGACGCGCTCTGCATATGAAGAGGTGAGCGCCCAAGGAGAGAACACACACACACACACACACATTAGCAGTCCTCACATAGACACACACACACAGACATACACACTCACAAACACGCACGCACGCACACACACACACCTTCCTGTGTCCTCCCACATTCACATACACAGACATGCGTGCACCCACACACCCGCACACACGCACAAACACACCTTAGCAGTCCTCACACAGACATACACACACACACACACACATATGTGTACACACGCACACACACACCTTCCCGGTCCTCACACAAGTACACACATATGCACATGCACACACTCACACCTTAGCAGTCCTCACACTAATACACAGTAACACAGACACACACACACACACACACACACACACACACACTCACACACACACACACACACACACACACACACACACACACACACACACACACACACACACACACACACACACACACACACACACACACACACACACACACACACACACCAATATGAGAATCCTGCTCCTTAATGTGGTCCAGTGATAACAGACCCCGTACCATCCCCGACACATTTGACCGATATCCGGCCCCTCAGACAGCTGGGTCGCTAATGAGGGGGTCGATGCACGCGTGGCCACGTCTCGCTATTCATACGGCGTCCGACGAGCCTCCGCAGCCCTTACGGACCGCTGAGTGCCTCCTTCCGGCTCCTCCATGGGTGGCTACCCGTCCCACGGCCGAGGGGTCGCTCACATCCACGGCAGTGTGCACGTGCAGGGGGGGGGGGGGGGGGGGGGGGGGGCATGCAGTCCCTCCAAGGTGACGGCGAGCGGCGTGGTGATTATTGAGCGGGCGACCCGGCGCTGACCCGGCTCTGACCCGGCGCGCTGAGCAGTAAAGGGCAGAGCGCCACGCTGCCTGTCCCCCCGTCGATACCCTGATGAATGGAGCCGCCCGTTATTAGAACAGAATCAGAGCGGAGGGGGGGGGGGGGGGGGGGGGGGTTGGGTTGGAGCGGGAGTGGGAGTTGGGGGAGGGTTTAGAGGGGGTGGGGGGGAGGAATGGGGGGTTGGGGGTGAGGGGTGGGAGGCGCTGCGATAAATGATGGCGCAAATGGCTGCGCAGCGGCGGCGGGTGCGGAGCTGGACGGCGCCGTGTCATCAGTCTTTATTACCCTCCAGGGAGGAGAGGGGGAGAGAGAGAGAGAGAGAGAGAGAGAGAGAGAGAGACAGGGAGTGGTCAGTGCCAGGAGAAGGGTCCAGCTGCAGGCGTGGGCGTTCCCGTCATGACACAAAAACGCCCATCGGGCGTTCCCGTCATGACACAAAAACGCCCATCAGGCGTTTCTGTAGCGTTTCATCCATCAATCACGAAGTGGTGAGTTTCGCAAGGCATGCTGGGTATGCTACCCTTCCTTTTTTGGCGGTTTTACCCTTTACATCGTCGTAGTATCTTTCCAGGAAAACTAAAAGCTTATGATGAGCGATTATGTCAGTAAGTATGATATTGTTTATTTGACAACATTGGCTGAAGTATTCTCATTTAAATCACTAATTTAGCTGTGGTATCGTTGTATCCGAATTCGAATCCGATATAAATACTCGTGACAAGCATGGTTCGGTACTAGCAAATGCTATGCTATCTCGTCCATAAACGTAGCATATACTAGCCAGAAATCAGCAACGTTTGATTACCAACGTTTAGGAAACATGTACTTTTAATTCACCCTTGGGTGAAATCGAAGCGTAGTGTGTACTGAATGCGTGTTGATGATGATGATGCACTTCTTATGGGGGGTAACTACAATGGCACGACACCGGTTCCATCTTCTGCGCCACCTTTTTAAATAAATCGCCGTTTCTCGTTTTCCGACGGCGACAACCATAAAACATATAAAGAAATTATAAAGATAAATATTTATGAAGAAATAAAAATTATTTACAGTCTATGGCGACAACAACACGACTACAGTCCTTCTACTTCCGGCTCATGTGTGTAGGCTACTCCGATATGATGCTGGTATATGCAAGTAGAAAGTCGACTATGAACAAGTTATCTAGGTGTTATTATCCGATTTCGCTTGTCTGTTTATGTACCGGTTTTTATGCGAAGTAGATCGGTTAAAGGTGTTTAAATGCATTTTTCCAGTCCTGTTGCGGTCTTATTATTTACCCGAGTATGACTCTGCATGTATACGCACTGCATGTAAGAGACCTGACATAGGAGCCACGCTGCTTCGTTATGGTGACGCAGTAGGTAGGGGCTAGGAGGGTGAGGAAAATAGAGCTTGGTTAATGTTGGTTAATGTTCTCCATATGTCTCTCTATAGCTACACTTGTCAATTTTGCCCAGCGGCCACAAGCCCCAGGCCACAAAATGTTCAAAGCAAGGATGCGTACTCCTCCACTGCCCCTTTTGCCCGCTTTATAAGGGTGTTCCCTCAAAAGTGGAGACACACTTGCAGTCTCATCTAAAGACGGTGGTACTGCATGGAGGTATGTTTACTGCTCGCTGATTCATTGGTGATGATTAATAACCTTTGTGCTGACTTTAGTTATTAAAGCCTGGTGTGTTTTTTTTAACTTCCTTTCAGAGTATGTGATGTATACCTGCAAATGGGGATGCAGAAATGACTCCCATTACCACTGCTGTGAGTGTAGTCTACTCTTTTCAAGAAAAAAACAACTTCTTAAACACCTCATTACCTGCCACCCTAAGCCATCTGAAGGCCAACCTCACTCCCAGCCAGCAGAAGGCCAACCACACTCCCAGCCATCAGCAGGCCAACCACACTCCCAGCCATCAGAAGGCCAACCACACTCCCAGCCATCAGCAGGCCAACCACACTCCCAGCCATCAGAAGGCCAACCACACTCCCAGCCATCAGAAGGCCAGCCAGCAGAAGGCCAACCACACTCCCAGCCATCAGAAGGCCTGCCAGCAGAAGGCCAACCACACTCCCAGCCATCAGAAGGCCAGCCAGCAGAAGGCCAACCACACTCCCAGCCATCAGAAGGCCAGCCACACTCCCAGCCATCAGAAGGCCAGCCAGCAGAAGGCCAACCACACTCCCAGCCATCAGAAGGCCAACCACACTCCCAGCCAGCAGAAGGCCAACCAAACTCCCAGCCAGCAGAAGGCCCACTGCACTCTGTGGATGCCACGGTAGAAGTCCAGCACCCTGTGGAGGCTGGGGTAGAGCTTCAGCCACCAAAAAAAGCAGTTGGGCCACGTTCAAGGGTAATAAAGGTTAAGTGCACAAAGTGTAAGTTAGTGCTGAATAAAATAAATTTAAAGCAGCATATGGCACGACGACACTCAACCATCAAGGACATTACAGCCAACCGTCATCTGGCTTGCCAGCCAATTGAGATTGAAAGGGGAATATTTGCTGTTGTAAAGTCCTTCAACAGCAATAGTGCACCCATTCATGTACAGAAGAGGAGGTCAGGGGCCAACCATCAAATCCGTTGTGAGCTGGATGCCTGTGTGCGCAACACTGAAGTCATGCACAGGAGTGGCTTAATATCCTTTGATTGTGTCCATCTGCAGTCGCTGCAATATTGCCCACCACCCCTCAGCCCTCTGCTTGAATTAAGGGAGGATGTGCTGAGGGACATTGTCAGTAGCAGGTGGTTCAGCGAGGATAGGAAAAGGGCATGTCTTTCAAAAAAGAGAGCGGCAAACGCTGAAGGGATCCCCCTCAGTGTTGAGGTTGAGGTGGGAAGCTCTTCCTCAAGAAGATATGTTTCCATTTATGATGCAAATGTGTCTTACTATAACAAGTTCGGCAGAGTAATGGTCATGTTTGACGCAGCTAATAACACGTGGCATTGCCATTGTGTCAAGGCCAAACAGTCCTGTGTCCACAAAGCCATTGCAAAATGGCACTTTTTCCAGACAAGGAAGGAGCTCTTCACGGGAGATGAGAGCGAGGTTAGTCAAGAGAGTCAGGACTCTGAAGACCAGGTGGAAACAGTTACCTCAAAACATTTGCAGTATCCCCCTCGAGGTGAGGACTTGGAGAGAATTGTTCGGTACACCCAACACAAGAAAAGGATTCCTGCAGACTTGCCTGCAAAGGTGTATGGGTTGACAAGTGAGACGGAAGTGGTCAAACATCTGATACCCAAAGAGTGTGTTTGTCCAGAATGTCCTGCTGATCTTCCCCTTGGTGAACCCTTTATCATCAGTAGTTCAGCAAAAATCATTACAGTCAAGGGCATCATTGAGGGTAGGTGTCACGTTTTTAAACTAGAATTGATAGTTATTCTTCCATACCAAGTTGTATTAACCACTACATGCCCCAATGATGTACTTATGCGTTTCAGGTGTGACAACTTATGGGAAAAAATGCAGTAGATGTGGAATGGTGGTGCGGTACCAGGAGTGGGAGGATGGCTTGCATAATTTCAACGACAAAGTCATTCTAACCCTCCATTTTTGCTTGTATCTGCGGAACTGCCTCCAGGTCAAAGTCCAAGAATTCAATACGTGAAATTGTTTAAAAATGTGAACTTACTGCATGTTAAATACGTTAGGCATGTTAAATACGTTAGACAGTCATGACATTAGGCCACAACATATATAATTGGAACTTTCCCAATAGTACACTTGCATGGAATTACATTTTCAAATGTATTATTGATGTTTTATTCCAGACTCACACAGCTCTGGGTCGTGCAATCGAGACGTGGGAGCTGACGTCGGGACAGCAGTACCCAAACAGAAATAGCATTATTCACGGATACCTACATTTTGAAGCACTGACGGACCATGACTACAATTTTTCCTGTGTCCGCTGTGGACATCACCCTCCTGTGGTGGTAATGGATCTGCACAAGAGCTGTGTCTTCAGCTTGGCGGGTACGATACAGGTTGTATTTGCATGGTGAACCCCTCCATCCCTCCAGGTGTATTGTCTAACCAAAGTATATTGATATTTATTTTAGTCAGTGAACTAGAGGATCCACCAGATGGCTTTGGAGGGGAGGTGGACATAGAAGAGTTCTGGGACTCTCTATGTGTAGAGAGGATTGCACGTGGGTTTGTTCCAAGTAAGTTTTAATTATGTTGTTTATCATGTTGCCCGGAGAAATATAATTCCTTTTTTACCTTTTCGCCCTGTCTTTCTCACTCTACTTGTAAGAATTACATGGTTAGTTTCAAGCAATTAATGCAGACAATTTTTCTTTCAGGTGATCGGCAAAATCCCTTTGCTGTTAAACCTACGTACCACCAATGGGCCCCGTGGATTGGACCTCACACCCGCAAATCCAGCAAGGTGCTCAATACCGAGCATGAAAAGGTCCACAACACCAGGCACCCAAACGAACAGACAGAGATTGACATTACAGAGGACAGGCTACTAGATGAAATATCAAATTTGAAGGTAAACGGCTGTATGTGGTGTTTTTTTGTTGATTATTCTATTCAATCAATATAGCCAGTATAAATGTGTTTACAGTGTACACCTTTATTTTGGCAATCTATTACAGGTCCATGCCATCCGAAAGCTGTGCAGGGAGTGCAGAATCGATTCAAAAGGTTCCAAAATGGATTTGATTCTAAGGCTTCGGGAAGAGATGAAAACCCGAAGCAAATATGATAAAATATTTCAAAAGGTTTGGGGAGCATCTGGTAAGTAAAAAACATAAATAAAAATCCCATAAATGTGGATCTCTTCTCATTAGATTATTTGTATTTCCTTAAACAATCTTTTCCCCCTCAGGTGGCTGGGCTGTTGTTATGTGTCCCTGTGGACAGGTAGTATCTTTAAAGTGCAACATTCGGGCAGAAAGTCCAAGAGATTATGCCGATTTATTGCTGTCATGGAAGCACATGCCAAATGTTTCTATATATGACTTCGCGAGAGGACTGGCAGTGCATGCCAACCTCAGAGAACCTGAGAAGATCCCTTTCAGCCCTCATGAGGGTAGGCTATTGGACCCCAGCCCTGGAAACATACAGTGGGCAGCCAATGGTGGGACGGTTCATCTACCATGGCTCAACACAAGGAAGACTGTACCGGACCTGGGTGGCCATCCCCTGACTGGGTCAGCAGAGCACTATTGTCTGTATGACACTTTTCATGAGGGGAACACCAAAGATCCGAAGGATGTTCTCCGGAGGATCAAAATGGTTCCTGAACTGGCAGGGAAGATCAACAGCCAGGTTGCAGAGCAACTGTTTTCCACAATGAAGAAAAGCAATTATTATATGAACATGCTCTCACCATCGGCTCATGTCTTCCTGATGCGCAATGTAATACACAATTACAATCAGCGCAAAACCCAAAAAATCATGTTGGAACTGAAGAAACTGGTAACTCCTGAAATGCAGCTGTGTTTCAATGTGCATGGGCAGGCAGAATTCTGTACCTCCCAGCCAACAGAGCTTAGCCCCGACTCAGTTGTTGCCTCCTCTAAGCGAGCAGAAATGGAGTATAGCTCGGACCCAGATCTGTCACCACCCTCAAAACGTAAGGAATTGTATAAGTGATTGTGTATATGCATTTTATTAGTGATTGTGTTTATGTATCTCACAACACATTCCCTACTTTTTTTTTCCTCATCTCTTCATTTTGAATTAGGCTCAAAGTTACAGTTGATCTCCTCAGCTGTTGACCCCCGTACCAACTCCAACATCACAGTGGCGGATTGGAAGCAACTACCAAACGCAAGACTGAGTGAATTAGTAAGTTTGAGATTATTTTCTTCTGAATTGGAAGTTTGAAATATGCATGCGTTCATAATGTTTTGTACATTCCCCATAGCTGGACTATGTATTGGACGTTAAGGGTGACCCTAAGGAGGAAATAATCCAAACTCCCAACTGGATAGTCAGAAGGTCTGACTTTTGGACTCTGGGTCTAGAACGAGACGTTGAAGCAACGGTATCCCAACCAATTGTTTATTTTTTATCTAACTATGTCCTCATGGTATGGGCTTATTTTCTAATCATTGTTTGATTTTAGATTGCAAATTGTTGTTTGAACATTATCGCCAAGACAGCAAATGCAAATGTAAGTTACATTTATTGTGATTTACATGATCTGTGGAATCATGTTTCCTGACTGTATATACTTTTGATGTTGCCTACACAAAGTGTGTTATGCATCTGTTTTCAAATAAAGGGCATTGCAACCCTGGCTGTGGATGCATATGTGGTGGTAACCTGGCTTCCTCCATATGAGGCTTCTCCCACGGCTGAAATGATTGTGAGTAGTAATGTAACAGAACTTGTACCTCAGCTTTAACTCTTTAGCTCATGTTCATGTTCCTCTTTGAACTATTTTTGTGTTCCTCAGTGCGACTTTGCATCCAAAGACGTGGTGCTTCTCCCTGCCTGGCAGCCAGGGCACTGGACATTGTGTGTGAGTAAACCCACGTTTTTTATCTGAAATACTGTGCTGTTATTGAACCCTCATCCATGCTTTGTTGGTACATTTCATGCATTACAACGTCTAACAATCTAACCCAACCTTTTCTTGATCAAATCCAACCTTTCCTTGCCCCCTGCACTATTCACTATAACTGTAATTTTTAACAACCCCTTATCTTGTCATTCCATGAAATAAAATGTAACAGGTTCTCAAACCAAGACTGAGGATTCTGCAATGTTTTGATTCAAGCCACCCTAGTGGCTTTGGAGATGGCCGCTACCTAGAAATCTTCAGGTTTTTCATAGAAAGTTTATTACCAGTTCCCTATGTTCATATCTAAGTTTGGGTCTTACAGCAGGAACAGTCTATTTTTTGACTCAGTAATTTCCATGTTAACACCCTCAGGGTAGTTTTGATTCAAATTAAGTTCTTTATTGGTTGGCTAAAAATCGGCATCTTTACGTTCAAATACTGCTTTGAGAACCCAAAGACCCAAGTTCATGTTTTGGGTTTTCTGGAAGTATGGTGGTTCTGTTCTGAACTATACTTTTTTTTTTGTTCAGCATTTATTGTTCCTCTTGTTCATATGTTCCATACGTTCTATAAGTCCCTACTAGGAATTGCTGCTACTCCCAGGTCATTTTATAGCACGGGTTGGGGTAGTTCAGCCCTCTTTTTAAACTATGCTCTTAGGGCTCAAGGTGGGTATGTGTAGTCATGGCAGCAATTCCTAAACAGGGTTCTTTGTTACATTTTAAAGATATGAATTGCAACTTACACGTCTTCCAAACCTTTTCAGTACCCTGGCACATGCTATGTCCAATGGACCATGGAAGGGACAGTACTTGGCTGACGAGGTAAAACTTGTGGCTTGGGCACGATTCATGGCATCTAGTAGAGTAAAATTCACTGGTAGACAGGCAGGCCTCTTGATTGTTTATTATGATTTAATGAAGTGTTCCTATGTGCCGCTGATGGGCCCTGGTTGCTGCTAAATGCTTGTTGAAAGTGCACTCTTTGTATGTAGCTACAAAATGAGAGTGGATATCAATTTATAGTTTATAGGCATTATATACTAATAAGAATCATTGACAAATCACATTCCCTTTTTACCACCACAGGACGCACCTCACCAGCACCAGAGCAACAGCTGTGGGGTGTTCATGCTGATGGTGAGGTGCATTATTTTCAGAAATGATGACTGATGACTAGTTTGCAAGACAACTAACTCATTTGTATGTTAATTTCAGTACGCAATGTATTCTACCCTCCAAAAGAAATATGATTTCAGTGAGGTGAGTTCTTTCAAATCTCAATCAGATGTGTAGCATGAAATATAAGGCTTTTAATAATTTAGTCATTCGGAGGCTACAATTAACATGCATCAATAGGTCTACACCTTACTTTGTCTTCAGGTACTGCACTTACGGGAGGAGATGGCTACATCTTCACAAAAATTTACACTGCCATAGTACACTGCCAAACAGTACTGTAACATGGATTTGTATTGGGCTATGAAGTCATTTAAAGCATAATTTTACTTTTCAGGGGGACATGCTCTCTATCAGGAGGTGGTGGTGTGGACAGCTCTTGGAGACCTTTATGCTTGAAAGGTTTATATACTGTGTCCATGTTGCTATTTACTTATTTTGGTGCTCATGAAGATCGTAGCCAATACACTTGTCTCTCTGTCTCTAGCCCTGCAGAACTAGCTGTCTCGTTCTCATCCTCTCCATCTCCCCATCTCATTCACACCATCCAATCCCCAAGCAGTGAAAGGTATTACATACTATGTCCGTACTTTTCTATTTACGTATATTCTCTCTTGCTCTTTCTCAGACTTTTGATCGATCAGACTTTTGTTTAATGGTGTGGTTAGTGTTGGTCTGGGCTTGTGTGATTCAATTGAAGGTTGATTATAATCCCGGTTTCTTTCCCTCTCTCTCTCCCTCCTTCACTCTTTTTCTGCTCTCTCGCTCTCTATAGCCCTGCAGGACTAGCTGGCTCACCCTCTCCATCTCCCTATCTCAGCCACACGCTCGGATCTGGCACAACACAGGACAGGCCGTTCTTGCCACCCGAAGTCCTTCAGAAAATTGTAAAAGAGACGCTGAGACTGGACATGGCGATGCTTCCCGTGTTCAACAGGGTCTCAAAAACGTTGCGAGAACTAATCAAGCCTCTCCACCCTTCAATACATATAAATGAAAGTTTGGCAAGGGACCTCAAGCTTAAGAAAGACGATCTCATACACATTACTGTTAGAAAGCTTTGCAACAATGCAGGCCCTGGCAGTGGCCTTGCGCTACGCCTCAAAGGCTTCTCGAAAAATAAGAATTGGTGGCCAAGGGCACGCCTGGTGCTGAGGCACGTTGCACATGGCAGGTATGTCATACAAGATGTCTACCTAGCATAATGTTTTTATTACTCCTTTTTTCGTTTTATTTGGGATTTCTTGTTTTGTAATCCCTTTCATTTGTAAATGTTCATATTCTGTAGTAAATGTATCTGCCCAGAAATGCTGGTATTTTATTACTCCTTTCTTTGTTTTTGTGACAAATTCTATACGATGTATAACATACATTTGTGCCTACGATGTATGTTGTAAGGTTAATTGTTACAGATCAATTACTGTATTTTGTCTTTATTGAAAACATTCAGTGGGAAAAGTAAGTGAACACTTGGATTAAAATAACACTTCCCAAGTGTTATTTTAATCTATTCATTTAATTTGGGCATATTCTTAAACAACTGTATATCAAACATCTCACTTATACCTAATACCCTACCTATACTAACCCAGAAGATAATGAACATGAGGGCATACTGCACAACCCAAACATTCTAATTAGATTTAGCAATCATGGAGCCTCCCTGTAATGATCGTGTTGCATCAAGTTTGATGCAAAGTTTGGGCCGAGATCTGACGCATTAATGTAAGCTAACATTCTGTAGGCCTAGCTGGCTAACGTACCCGTATTACGAGATCGAAGAAGAAGGTGGCGCTAGCGTCAGTTCTATGCTGCCCATACTACTAGATCGACGAAGAAGAACGGGGCGTTCCAGCCTGCGTAAACGAGAACGCCCACCACACGAGAACGCCGGGGGGGCGTTTTAGTCTGCGTGAACGGGAACGCCCACGACACGGGAACGCCCCCATTTGTGTCTGCAGTCGGACGATATTGAGTGCCAGCGCCACCGTCACACCCGCGCACACACCCTTCCATCCCCCTCCCCCACCTCCTCCTCCTCCTCCACCTCCTCCACCTCCTCCTCGCCCCACCCCCAAACCACACCCCTGCTGTGAGGCCCCCCTCCGCAGCGATTCCAGCACCGTGGCCCCTGCTTTACATACAGAGCTACATGCTACATGCTACATGCTACATGCTACATGCTATCGCTTATACATGTACACATCCGTCATGACCGTGCATGTTTATTACAGTCAACACCCATCGCCTATCACACCTAGACACAGACAAACACACGCCAACACACACACACACACACACATCGACACACCAACACACACACACACACACACACACACACACACACACACACACACATTAGCAATCATAGCGCCAACGATAAACACCACCGTGTTTGGCCCATCTCTGTCTCCCTTTGGGTAGCCTCTCTCTCCTTCCTGCTCGCTTCCCATTTCCTGTCTCACCGAGGGAGTGGAGGACCCCCGCTACCATCCATCATGCTGACGCCAGGGAGCCAGCAGCACACTCAGGGCACCGTGCAGATAGGAGAGGAGAGGAGAGGAGGGGAGGGGAGGGGAGGGGAGGGGAGGGGAGGAGAAGAGAGGAGAGGAGGGGAGGAGAGGAGGGGAGGGGAGGAGAGGATAGGAGAGGAGAGGAGAGGAGAGGAGAGGAGAGGAGAGGAGAGGAGAGGAGAGGAGAGGAGAGGAGAGGAGAGGAGAGGAGAGGAGAGGAGGGGAGGGGAGGGGAGTGGAGGAGAGGAGAGGAGAGGAGGAGAGGAAGGGGAGAGGAGAGGAGAGGAGAGGAGAGGAGAGGAGGGGAGGGGAGGGGAGTGGAGGAGAGGAGAGGAGAGGAGAGGAGAGGAGAGGAGAGGAGAGGAGAGGAGAGGAGAGGAGAGGAGAGGAGAGGAGGGAAGAGGAGAGGAGCTGAGGGGAGGGGAGCTGAGGAGAGGAGAGGAGAGGAGAGGAGAGGAGAGGAGAGGAGAGGAGAGGAGAGGAGAGGAGAGGAGAGGAGAGGAAGGGGAGAGGGGGAGGGGAGAGGAGAGGAGAAAGGAGGGTAGAGGGGGAGGAGAGGATGGGACAGGGGTGGGAGGAGGGGAGAGGGGATAAAGAGAAAGGGAGAAGAGATAGAAAAAGGAAATTAAAGGATCGAAGAGGAAAGAGAAGGAGAGAAGGGCAGATGAAGAGGAAGGGGAAATGAAAGCGCAGGAAGAAAGGGAAGGGGAGAGGAGACGCAAAGGCACTGGGGAGAGGAAGGGAACGAGGGAACGAGGGACCGAGCGGACGAGCGAGTGAGCGAGAGGGGAGCGCGCGAGAGGGAGGGTGGGCTAGGTTCAATCCACAGTCAGAGGGGTGGGCGAGCGCTCCACTAGGCGGAGTAAGCAGGGACGGGTAAACTGATGCCGCCGTAGAGGCCCCGCCCCCGGACGGCCCCTCGCCGCGGCGCTCCAGACGCATACAGATGCGAGCCGTGCTGCCTTTGACATTCTCCCCCTGCGACTGCTGCTGCTTCCCAGCTCCACGCCACGCTCCACTTCTCCCCTTCCTAATTAGTGGTTTATTTATTGATACCCCCAGTTAATGTCTCTCTTAATTTTGTGATAGTTTTGTCTCCATTACCCAGGAGATTCATTTGCCGCAGTGCTCTCAGTACATGGAGAGAGTTGCTGGCCTCCACCTTCGTTACGCTCTCTATCTCTCCCTCTCTCTCCCTCCCTCTTTCTCTCTCTCTCTCTCCCCTACTCTCTTTCTCTCCTTTTCGCTCTGTCCTCTCTTCCTTTCCTTTTTTTCTCTCCGTCCCTCTCTGTTTCTCTCTCTATCTCTCTCTCTCTCTCTCTCTCTCTCTCTCTCTCTCTCTCTCTCTCTCTCTCTCTCTCTCTCTCCCTCCCTCTCTCTCTCTCCCTCCCTCTCTCTCTCTCTCTCTCTCTCTCTCTCTCTCTCTCTCTCTCTCTCTCTCTCCCTCCCTCTCTTTCCCTCTCTCTCTCTCTCTCTCTCTCTCTCTCTCTCTCTCTCTAAACCTGGTCCCTGCCCTGTAATCACCTCAGTGTCATCCATCCCTAAACTGAGGAGGGTCATCTGCCAGCCAAGCATGGTCTCTGGCCCGCACCATGCACTGCCGGATTGAACTTGGAAAGCAATCATGAAACCTATTGGATCATATTAGTGGTGATTGATCAAACTCAGAGATATCCACTTGCTAATTTCCCTGTGAGGCATCACAGAGAAGGGTAAGACTACTCTATATAGTTGAAAAGAAAAGTGAATTCATGTTTTTGCAGAGGTAATTAGTCTAGTTCAAATCAATTCAGATGATGGGCGAGCTTTACTAATTGAGATTAGTTTGAGATTCATCTGGAGGCATTAGTCTAGAATTGTTTCATGCTTTTCAGGTAGCAAAATATTGATAAAGGACTTTAAGGCAGTGATGTTAGAAGTGGTGGATAGCGCATTAAAGAAATATACAAATGTTCTATGTCTTGGCTTAGACAGGACAGAACTTTTCTTTAATAACATCTTCCTTTCTTCTGAAAAATAGCTTGAGTTTCTCATATGCAGAGACTTCAAAGTAAAGTCGTTTAGATATCCACTCGTTCATTAATAATCATGATTTTGCATGAATCCCGCAATATGTCACACATTTAGTTCAGTATGGGTCTGCTGTAACTGCATTGATTTATTACATTGATGATGTGGACTGTTTCATGTCATTCTTACATACAGTTCATAGCAGTGGCTTATTCTAATACCAACCACTTGTAACACAAACCACACTAACACAGAGTTTATTACAGTGGCCTATTCTAATACCAACCACTTGTAACTCAAACCACTACCATAGAGTTCATACCTGGGGCTTTTTCTAATAACAACCACTTGTAATACAAACCACTAACACACAGTTCATACCGGTGGCTAATTCTAATACCAACCACTTGCAAAATGAACCATTTACTTAAAGCTAATATCAATGACTTATTTTAATACCAACCCTTTGTAACGCAAACCCCTTTTCTAAACAAACCCATACCATACACAAATACAACGACCCAACCACGGTCAACATTGTAATCCCTTTTCTCAAGTCAATTTCTGACACACTGTAACTATCAACAAGTCCGCAAAATTTTACGACCGTATAGGTCGTTTGTACTGCCACGGATTACGACCCACTGGAGCGTATCAAGCGCCTCTACAGGTCGCGGGAGGTATGCCTATATGACCAACAGGGCATTTGGTGAAATTGTTACGTAGCCATATTAATCGTTATTATCTGAATGGGAAATGCAATATTTTAGGACAGATACACCATTAAACGTGTTTCTAATGACATTTCTAGCGAGAAATGTACATTTTCCTTGCATAATCTTCACTCAGTGAATGTGTATGATCTTTATTAATCTTTATTATCTGAATGGGAAATGCAATATTTTAGGATCGATTCACCGTTAAACGTGTTTCTAATAACATTTCTAGCGAGAAATATACTTTTTACTTGCATAATCTTCAGTCAGTGATTGTGTCTGATCTTTAGTTTTAAAGTTATTAGGAAGATTTAATCGTCTCGCTCGCATGTTTCAACGACGTCAGGTTGGGGACGCTGCTTTCGCTACTCGCAGCTCACGTGTTTCCTGTGTTTGTGTTATTAAACCATTACTTTATGTAACTTTTAATGATATTGTAATAACCACAGGCGAGGTATTGAGCGAAGTAAGCTTGATAGCAGGTTTATTGGATTCCACAATCGGACAGGCAGGCACAGCTCCACCGGAAAACTACAACAACCAAAACTCCCGCCCGGAGGGAAACCCCCGGAACCCCCTCTCAGAAGGCCCGCCCCTTCCTCCCCAAACCCTGTGACGTGAAACACGTTATCTGAGAGCCAACCCAGTCGCATTTCAACATGAAATAGCGTGTTAGCCACACACACACACACACACACACACACACACACACACACACCACACACACACACACACACACACACACACACACACACACACACACACACACAATGCATTTCGCTGCTAAAACAACAACTTGGGCTGCTTCTAGGACATTTTGGGTGGATTTGGAACGGTATGTGGGCAGGACGATTTTTGCAGGCAGGACCTGGCAACCCTGCGCTGTTGCCCGAGGTGCAGAAATGCTCTGGAACAGATCTGGATCCACCATGGCCAAAATAATTGTCATGAATAGCATGAATAGATTCATGCATTATCATTCAACTTGAACATGTGTTTTTACAGTATATAGTGGTGGAGGGATGACGTATGTTGGCCAACCAGGAAGTGAGCGTCGACCTGGGTTTCCCTTGACAAAAGCCAACGGGTTTTTCCATTGGATTTTGGATTATTGCAGAAAAATTAGCATCTTTGAAGCACCTCCACAAAAACTGAAAATAAATAAATAAATAAAAATAACTGTGCTCCAAAGAACGAAATGTAAACCAATGCATTCTGAATGGGAGTGTTTCTCCGATTTTTCCTGCTACACAGAACGAAATGTAAACCCATGCAAATAAAGACTTCATGGTCATAATAATTTAAATATCATTATTCTCCTCAGTGTGTAGGGTGGTATTCTATTTTTTTCAACGGGGTTGCATCCAGTCACTTGACCGTCATGGTTGCTATGGTGGTTGCTATCGACCCGCCCCTCTAATCCTTACATGGCTCTAAAAACCACGCGGCAAAGGAGCTGCCGTCCATTGTGTTGTTTTTGTCGTAAAATAGGGTCCGATGGTTAAAAAATAGACAGATATTCCAAGGTATCCTTAAAAGGCAGCTTGGTTGTGTTTATTTTCTGCAGTTTAGACTTCTTCTATAACCTATTTTTGAAAGCAAACACCAAGCTCAATGATTTAACGAGGCAGGGTTATTTGAAACAATTTATTAAATATATATTTGCGAGAGGTCATTCCTTCTCCTGAGTTTGCTTCCTATTTATGTCTAGTGTACAACCCTACTGTCCACAAGCATCACCCCCCCCCCCCCTCCCCATATGGATTTGGAGAATTGTTGCCACGTCCCAGTGGTGGAGGTATCATATATATGAAGGAGGGCATTCAATTATACTACAATGATCAATTAGGAGGCCGAAGCCCGAAAGGAAGTGATGCAATAGGTGACTGCAGGTCGACAACATTTAAGTAAGCTGTACTTTGAGGTCTCTTATAGATCAAAGGGGGTCTCAAAGGACCCCCTGTCCTAGAAGCAGCCCAAGTTGTTGTTTTAGCAGCGAAATGCATTGTGAGTGTGTGTGTGTGTGTGTGTGTGTGTGTGTGTGTGGTGTGTGTGTGTGTGTGTGTGTGTGTGTGTGTGTGTGTGTGTGTGTGTGTGTGTGTGTGTGTGTTGTGTGTGTGTGTTGTGTGTTACGCTTCAACCTGTGGCTCCAGCCCTACAGGAAATGACTCAGCAAGTGCTCCATCTCGTTGCACCTGCACCCAGCGGCTCGCTTGCAAGATTTTGGCCTGAAGTTCTTCCCAGACCTACACCGTAGCCATCCAACCTGCATATCTGAGAATCAGGCCTCTCTTTAATAATGACAAAAAGTTATGAGAGAATACACACTTAACTTTTGTCTCATAAGCGGCGTGGTGCCGGCTCCTTTTGACCTTTTGACCCCAGACTTCTGGGGGAATAGCTGAATCAATTCATTAGTCAATCAGAAGCATGTAAATATCTTCCCGGAGGGTGACGGGGCAAACAAGGTGTCCTTCAACATCTCCGCTTCCAAGGCGATTACAACGATGCCACACATGAGGATATTCAAACATGTTTAATGGTAGTAATTAGCTGTCGAAATTGGAGGCCTTAATCAATAATGAGCAGCTATTGATTTGCTTCCCGATAGAAATTTGTGAAAAATGACATGTTATTTAGCATCTACACGTTGAGCTGAGTCCAATGACACCAAGAACGACACTCTAGCTAATGGTAACATGTATTTTACATGGTACACCTAGGTCTAGGACATGATCTCGTGTTGTAGCAAGAGGCCGTAGCTTGATCTCATTGGACTCAGCTTAACGTGTAGATGCTAATTAACATGTAATTTGTCAAAAATCTCCACCGGGAAGCAAATCTATAGTGGTCATTATTGATAAAGGCCTCCAAAATCGACAGCTAATTACTACCCCGAAACATATTCAAATATGATCATGTGTGGCACTGTTGCACTCGTCTCGAAACGTAGATGTCAAAGGACACCTTGTTTGCTCTGTTGCACCACCGGGAAGATATTTTCATACTTCTAATGGATTGATTCATATTTTAAGGTTCTCGGAGTGAGACTTTAAGTGGCTGCAGCAGAAGTCATGAGACGAAAGATGATATCAAGAGATTTATAGAATATTCCCATTCACATTATGATTCTTCGTCGTAACATCCGACCAAACATCCTTTACATTCACAGAGCGAAGATTATGAAAGTCCAGGCTCAGCAAGTGCTCCATCTCGTTGCACCTGCACCCAGCGGCTCGCTTGCAAGATTTTGGCCTGAAGTTCTTCCCAGACCTACACGTAGCCATCCAACCTGCATATCTGAGAATCAGGCCTCTCTTTAATAATGACAAAAAGTTATGAGAGAAATACACATTAACTTTGTCTCATAAGCGGCGTGGTGCCGGCTCCTTTTTGACCTTTTGACCCCAGACTTCGGGGGGAATAGCTGAATCAATTCATTAGTCAATCAGAAGCATGTAAATATCTTCCCGGAGGTGTGACGGGGCAAACAAGGTGTCCTTCAACATCTACGCTTCCAGGCGATTACAACGATGCCACACATGAGGATATTCAAACATGTTTAATGGTAGTAATTAGCTGTCGAAATTGGAGGCCTTAATCAATAATGAGCAGCTATTGATTTGCTTCCCGATAGAAATTTGTGAAAAATGACATGTTATTTAGCATCTACACGTTGAGCTGAGTCCAATGACACCAAGAACGACACTCTAGCTAATGGTAACATGTATTTTACATGGTACACCTAGGTCTAGGACATGATCTCGGTGTAGCAAGAGGCCGAGCTTGATCTCATTGGACTCAGCTTAACGTGTAGATGCTAATTAACATGTAATTTGTCAAAAATCTCCACCGGGAAGCAAATCTATAGCTGGTCATTATTGATAAAGGCCTCCAAAATCGACAGCTAATTACTACCCCGAAACATATTCAAATATGATCATGTGTGGCACTGTTGCAATCGTCTCGAAACGTAGATGTCAAAGGACACCTTGTTTGCTCTGTTGCACCACCGGGAAGATGTTTTCATACTTCTAATGGATTGATTCATATTTTAAGGTTCTCGGAGTGAGACTTTAAGTGGCTGCAGCAGAAGTCATGAGACGAAAGATGATATCAAGAGATTTATAGAATATTCCCATTCACATTATGATTCTTCGTCGTAACATCCGACCAAACATCCTTTACATTCACAGAGCGAAGATTATGAAAGTCCAGGCTCAGCAAGTGCTCCATCTCGTTGCACCTGCACCCAGCGGCTCGCTTGCAAGATTTGGCCTGAAGTTCTTCCCAGACCTACACCCATAGCCATCCAACATGCATATCTGAGAATCAGGCCTCTCTTTAATAATGACAAAAAGTTATGAGAGAAACACACATTAACTTTTTGTTATCTCATAAGCGGCGTGGTGCCGGCTCCTTTTGACCTTTGACCCCAGACTTCAAAACGTGGCCACAGGCCAGCTGTGTCTACACACCTTTAGCACAAATGTACACCTCTATCCCACAAAAAATGGGGACTAGAAACTAACCTCTGTCTTACGTACATTTACTGTACTGTTGGAGGTCACGCCCCTTTGCCGACCTTTTCGAGATAGCTAGGGATGCTAAAATGTTACACACATTTCCGGGGCCCCGTGTACGACATATCCGAGATTTGGAGTTCTAGCCCTTAGAGAAAAAAAGTTTTCCCAAATGGAGTGTCATTTGGACAAAGCCCCTCAGAAGTGTAGCCTGCAAGACCTAATGGTTCAGAATGTGGTGGAAAAACAGTTTTTGAGATAGGAAGGTCCTACCGCCCTGAAATTTTAATACCTTATTCTAGGGCCTAACTGGGACCTCCGCACCGAAACTTGGCCCGGTCGGACCCCGAGGGCAGGAAGGGGGGGCCTACCCTCGGGGTCTGACCGGGCCAAGTTTCGGGCAGGAAGGGCCCCCCCTTCCTGCCCTCGGGGTCCGACCGGGCCAAGTTTCGGAGCGGAGGTCCAAGTTAGGCCCTAGAATAAGGTATTAAAATTTCAGGGCGGTAGGACCTTCCTATCTCAAAAACTGTTTTTCCACCACATTCTGAACCATTAGGTCTTGCAGGCTACACTTCTGAGGGGCTTGTCCAAATGACACTCCATTTGGGGAAAACTTTTTTTTCTCTAAGGGCTAGAACTCCAAATCTCGGATATGTCGTTCACGGGGCCCCGGGAAATGTGTGTAAACATTTTAGCATCCCTAGCTATCTCGAAAAGGTCGGCAAAGGGGCGTGACTTTCCAACAGTACAGTATTGTACATAAGACAGAGGTTCGTTTCTAGTCCCCATTTTTTGTGGGATGGAGGTGTACATTTGTGGCTAAAGGTGTGTAGACACAGCTGGCCTGTGGCCACGTTTTTTGAAGTCGGGGGTCAAAAGGTCAAAAGGAGCCGGCACCACGCCGCTTATGATAACAAAAAGTTAATGTGTGTTTCTCTCATAACTTTTTGTCATTATTAAAGAGAGGCCTGATTCTCAGATATGCATGTTGGATGGCTAGGGTGTAGGTCTGGACAGAACTTCAGGCCAAAATCTTGCAAGCGAGCCGCTGGGTGAGTTGAAACGAGATGGAGCACTTGCTGAGTCATTTCCTGTAGTGCTGGAGCCACAGGTTGAAGCGTATGCGTCCTTTGAGACCCCCTTTGATATATAAGAGACCCTATACAGCTTACTTAAATGTTGTCGACTCAGTCACCTATTGCATCACTTCCTTTAGGCTTCGGCCTCCTAATTGATCATTGTAGTAGCTATAATTGAATGCCCTCTTTCATATATATATGATACCTCCACCACTGGGACGTGGCAACAATTCTCCAAATCCATATGGGGAGGGGGGGGCTGCTTGTGGACAGTAGGGGTTTACCCCTAGACATAAATAGGAAGTAAAATCAGGAGAAGGAATGACCTCTCACAAATATTTATTGAATAAATTGTTTCAAATAACCCTTCCTCATTAAATCAATGAGCTTGGTGTTTTGCTTCCCAAAATTAGTTATAGAAGAAGTCTAAACTGCAGAAAATAAACACATCCAAGCTGCCTTTTAAGGATACCTTGGAATTATCTGTCTATTTTTCAACCATCGGACCCTAGTTTACGACAAAAAACAACCCACTTGACGGCAGCTCCTTTGCCCGCGTGGTTTTTAGAGCCACGAGTTATTAGAGGGGGGGGTCGATAGCATCCACCATAGCAACCATGACGGTCAAGTGACTGGATTCAGCCCCGTTGAAAAAAATAGAATGCATCCCTACACACTCAGTAGTAGCTTAATGATATTTTAATTATTATTGACCATGAAGTCTTTATTGTATGGGTTACATTTCGTTCTGTGTAGCATGGAAAAATCTGAGAAACACTCCCATTCAGAATGCATTGGTTTACATTTCGTTCTTTGGGCACAGTTATTATATTATTATTTTTATTTTTTTTCAGTTTTTGTGGAGGTGCTTCAAAGATGCTAATTTTTCTGCAATAATCCAAAATCCAATGGAAAAACCCGTTGGCTTTTTGTCAAGGGAAACCCAGGTCGACGCTCACTTCCGGGTTTGCCAACATACGTCATCCCTCCACCACTATATGTAAAAACACATGTTCAAGTTGAATGATAATGCATGAATCTATTCATGCTATTCATGACAATTATTTTGGCCATGGTGGATCCAGATCTGCTCCGGAGATTTCTTCACCTCGGGCAAACAGCGCAGGGTTGCCAGGTCCTGCCTGCAAAAAACGTCCTGCCCACATACCGTTCAACATCCACCCAAATGTCCGAGAAGCAGCCCAAGTTGTTGTTTTTAGCAGCGAAATGCATTGTGTGTGCGTGTGTGCGTGCGTGCGTGCGTGCGTGCGTGTGTGCTTAGCACGCTATTTTATGTTGAAATGCGACGTAATCCAGTGTTCACGAAAACGTACACTGTCAACGTATGCTTTTGGATACTGGTTGGCTCTCAGATAAACGGGTTTCTAACAAGATGATATTTTAGCGTCACAGGGTTTGGGAGGAAGGTGCGGGCCTTCTGAGAGGGGGTTCCGGGGGTTTCCTTCCGGGCGGGGAGTTTTGGTTGTTGTAGTTTTCCGGTGGAGCTGTGCCTGCCTGTCCGATTGTGGAATCCAATAAACCTGCTATCAAGCTTACTTCGCTCAATACCTCGCCTGTGGTTATTACAATATCATTAAAAGTTACATAAAGTAACGGTTTAATAACACAAACGCAGGAAACACGTGAGCTCCTAGTTTAGCGGAAGCAGCGTCCCCAACCTGACGTCGTTGAAACATGCGATGCGAGACGATTTAAATCTTCCTAATAACTTTAAAACTAAAGATCAGACACAATCACTGAATGAAGATATGCAAGTAAAAAGTATATTTCTTGCTAGAAATGTTATTAGGAAACACGTTTAACGCTGAATCGATCCTAAAATATTGCATTTCCCCATTCAGATAATAAAGATCATACACATTCACTGACTGAAGATTATGCAAGGAAAATGTACATTTCTCGCTAGAAATGTCATTAGGAACACGTTTAATTGTGTATCTGTCCTAAAATATTGCATTTCCCATTCAGATAATAACGATGAATAGGCTACGCGCGTCTCCGAGCAAACCACGAGCGTTCACGAGCGGCCCCGAGACTTCAGAATGTCGTTATTTGCATGACCGATAGAGGCGCTAAATACGCTCACAGTGGGTCGTAATTTGGGGCGGGTACAAACGACCTATGCGGTCGTATTTCTAGGAGGACAGGCTGAAGTATACTTACCATGAGCTATTATATTATGAAATGGGAGTCAGGTTAATGAAATTAACTTTTAGTTTTTAGTAAAACATGTTTTATATGCGATAGAGCTCGCTGTTACCATGGAAATGTTAACTGCACGGGCGAAAGTAAATTTGTCGATAACTACTGCCAAAGAACTCAAACGCTTACAATGATTTCCCTTAGATATGGAAC
>NC_079412.1:8726217-8746217 GCF_026213295.1 Gadus chalcogrammus | reverse complement strand
TCCAGGGGGGTGCGAGGGGGCTAACGCGCAGGGAAGGAAATCATCTCCCGAGCGCAGAGCTCCTCGGCTCCTCTCCATCCTAAGGATGGAGAAAAGCGGAGGGCTTGTGATTCAGATGTTCAGTAAATATTACATTACAGTATCAAATCAAATAGCATGTCCGGTCCCTGGGGCTTGTCCGAAATGGATCCCAGTGTCGCTGCCCCTCCAAAATAATAGTTATGCTACGTTAAAACATTTGGGCAAAAACCGTTAGGATTATTTGTGAATCCATTGACTTTTTTAGATTTGGTTTAATGATGGCTTACATGTTATTTCTTGCTTCTCAATAAAACAAATTTGTGAAAAAACAAAAGCCCTGCCTATTGATTAACAATGTTCATAGCCTTGTTTTGTGGAATGTATCGCTCAGCTTCAAGCATTCTGTTTCTACACAAATATGTTTCCTTTCTCCCTCTGCTGGCAAAGCTGACAAACCACAGCCCTTTGCAAAGTAAAACAGTTAATTGCATAATAAAATCCATTACAACTACATTTTAACACGCAACTCTATATTTACCATACAATTTACAACATACAGACCTGGTGTTGCAGATTGAGGCTGTCCATAAATCAGAGTAAACACAGATAATACATTTTAGAAAAAAGGTGTCCTAAGAAGAGAGAAAATCTTTACTTTTTCTGATAAGCCATTAGAAAATACATCTGTTTAAAAATATTTAGGATTTCCACTTGATGAATTTATGAATTATGAAAATGGAATTAAACTCCTGACTGATTCAGCTGGCAGAGCTTTGGGTTCCTTTGTTAACAAGTTAAAAATATATAAAGACCTTGGTTATGGGGATTTAAAGAAAGAAGTATTTCAGATGCAATACAAAACAGAGCTATACGTTGTTTTCTGGGTATTTATATGTTTCCTCTTTGGCTGCTCAGGGAGACATGGGTGGGATTCCTGGTACAATAAGAAGAAAGTGTGATATGATTAGACTGTGGAATCGTTTTATTAATATGTCAGATGACAGGATCAATAAGAAGGTTTTCCTTTGGAGTAAAGTCCAGAACTCTCCATGGGCCAGAGATTCATGCTGTCTTTGAAGAAGCCGATTTTCAGTACATCTATAGAAATAATTGATCATGCAGCATTTAAACAAAATTAGAAAAAAGTTACTTGTCAGGTTCGATGAAAATTTTTGAAATTATATAATGTTAAAACCGAAATTACGGACATATGTCCAAATCAAGCATAATTATGATTTGAGGTCAGCAGATTTAAGGTTCACTTTGTGAACATTGTGATTTACAAGAAGTGGAGAATTAATCTCATTTCCTTTTACACTGTCCCTTCTAGGATGAACTAAGAATACCTTTTGTAAATGAACTGTTTGCTCAAAACCCTGAAATATTTTGGAGCAATGATGATGTCAGGATGGAATATTTGTTTACCTTCAATGTTTATAAGTTTGCCTCTTTTGTTACTAAAGCCTGAATGAAACGTCAGGATGGTTTATATCGTTAATGTAAGTTTTGGTTAGCATCTACTTTTGGTTTTTGGTCTGTCTATGTTTTATAATGGTGTCTTGTAAGCCCTTGTGGGCTGGGCATGCTGTTGCATGACACAATAATAATAAAAAATGTGTTGATTTTACTGAATTTAATGAACACATCGTTTTTCTACTGAATTCCTTAAATTATAGGCTGACCACTTAATCACCATTCTGTATTCTAATAGTAATATGTAACCTTACAACCACTGGAAGAGATCTTAACCCCAGGCTGCTCTAGACTACAGCAAGCATATCCGACTCTGGAACCTGACCTAACAGAAGTGACGCTGAAGAACTAATTGCATTTTAAAGTGTGAATAAATCCAATTGACACTCTGAAGGCTGGAAAACTTTTTTTTTTGTTCCAATTCACTGCGCAATTGAGGACATAATCACCAAAAACGAATCTTTCCCCCATCTATTCCTATATATTTAATAATATACATAAAACCTAAAGTGCAGGAGAACCCCTGGAAGAAAATCAATGAATTGAAATTAATTTGCTACAAAACTCCAAGATAGGATTACCAATGAAATTGTCCAGTGACAATGGTTCAAATTGTGTGATCCAACCGTATTTCCAATGTATAGGAGTTTACCTACCATTGTGCGTTCCACTCCCAAAAGCTGGGGCAGTAGAGAGGGAGAATGGTACCCTAAAGAAACTGGCCAATCCAAATGCAGACACAGGTATTTCTTGGTTAAAGGTCTCACCACTAGTCCTCCTGGCAATGAGGGGATGCACCTGAGCAAAGGTAGGCCTGTCCCCCCTAGGTCCTGATGAGACCGCAAATGGGGACAATTCAACGACACAGCAGCAATATGAACTGCTTGGAACTCACAAAGGGGGTTTGGACCATTACAGGTCCTGCTGTTCAGCTGGCTGGCTGTCAAGGATGGATATTGTGCAGTGGACCGTTGCAGAAAGATCGCCAATGAAAACATTGGAAGTGACACTTTGATGCTCAGTGTAGCGCCCGGGTCACACCAATGGGCGAAAGGGTCAAGCCAGAAGTGCTGGAAGCATTCAGACTTTTTCAGTATTCATCAACCCCACCAGCAAACTTTAGTAGGGGAATTATAAGATTCAGATGTTCAAATCATAGCTGCATAGGCCCAGGTATGATATATATTCCCTCCCAAGTTGTGGGGGCAGTCTTGGTTTGCGTCCCAAGTCATAGCGTGTCTGGTATAGCCCCCTGGTAGAAGACCTACCTCTAAATTAGGCCCAGCTCCAGCGCATCAACGTCTAATGAAACGTTGTATGAAATGACATATGTGACGTGATTCACATTAACTTTAGGGCCACACAGGGGAAGCACCTGCCATTTGTAAATGTTTGAGGCCCAGCTCTCAATCCTTCCCCAGCCTGATTCACATATTCATAGTGCGGAATTCACCGTGAGGATTATTTTGTCCTTCAGAACCACTAATTTTTCCAAACTAAATGTTCCCTTATGACATGTACAACAATGTTGCTCTCTGGGCTGAGGTCTGACAGACGCAACATGAAGTTACAACGTCTACCTTAGTCAGCAACATCACTCTGTATTGTCAAAAGCATTAATCTTACGGATAAGGTGGTCATTGCATTGGAAGAAGTGACCAAAATCTCCCTCCGGAACAGAACGGCCCTTGATATTATTGTGTGTTTGAGAAAGCGGAACCGACGGTTGCCTGTGTGTTCACTTGGCTAACCAATAACCAATCTCTTGAGAATTATCATAAAGAGAACAAAAAGGCCATTGATGAATTCCGCAAAATTCCTTGCTGGAACATCCAGAGTGTGCAGTAGGTTGGTTCATCGGCTGGGAACTGCAACTGCCCAATGGAGCAGTGAGGAGGATAAGTGCCAATAGAGACCCATTTCTATTTCTAAGTGTTTGAATTAATATTTTTTGGCACTTTAAGGAAATTGTTTAATCCCACATTGTGTGATCATTTGTTACCTTGATTTGCAGCCTGTAACAGGTAAGGTTAGGGGGAAGAGGAGCATGTAACATTTTACATTAAGAGGAGGAGGAGCATGTAACAGGTAATGCTAGAAGGAGGAGGAGCCTGTAACAGGTTACGTTAAGGGGAGGAGAAGCCTGTAAGAGGTAATGTTAAGGGGAGGAGGAGCCTGTAACAGGTTACATTAAGGGGAGGAGGAGCCTGTAACAGGTTACATTACGGGGAGGAGGAGCCTGTAACAGGTTATGTTAAGGGGAGCAGAAGCCTGTAACAGGTAATGTTAAGGGGAGGGGGAGCCTGTAACAGGTTACATTAAGGGGAGGAGGAGCCTGTAACAGGTTACATTACGGGAGGAGGAGCCTGTAACAGGTTACGTTAAGGGAGCAGAAGCCTGTAACAGGTAATGTTAAGGGGAGGAGGAGCCTGTAACAGGTTACGTTAAGGGGAGGAGGAACCTGTTACTGGTCACGTTAAGGGGAGGATCCTGTAACAGGTTACATTGAAGGGAGGAGGAGCCTGTAACAGGTTACATTAAGGGGAAGAGGTGCCTGTAACAGTTTACATTAAGGGGAGGAGGAGCCTGTAACATGCGTATGTTGGCCATCGCCCAATTTTCAAACACACAGTAGAATCAGTTTTACGATTGATTCAGCAAAGAATACAATAAAGACCATGGAAATGTAACTCTTATTTGTTATCCAAATAATTAGTTACCACATGGTGGTAACAATTTACCACCATCGTCCTGTGTACCACATGGTTAATACAATGTTTCCCAATAAATGTTTCCGAGGAGTGTATGATTGATCCATGAACGATTCGTTCTCTTTGAACAAATCTTTTGTGTGATCCGTTACGTACGATCCGTATCTGCGAGTTGAATCATTTCGTTCTTGATTTTGTGCATGGTCATTTTATAGGGACCTGTTTCCTGAGTGGTGCTTTGATGTGCTTCCTAAAGTCCATCCTCAGACACATCTTTTCTCCATGTACCAAAATAAACCAATATGTTGATTATGAAAACGAGAATGTTGGCTGTATTGTTTGTCTACTTGTCTGCTTAAAAACACATTTTAACATAGGCCTATACCTTCTTCACTGTATGACCGTATATAATCCAGTATATGAGCGACTGCATTAGACGACCGTATGTGACACGCATTATTTATATGGTCCGATACATACAATCTATAGGCCTATCTGGGATTGTTCTTTCGTTCAATTCATCCTTTGCAGTCACGTGACTACCATGGCTACCTGGAGGGCAACACACGCCGACAAAAAGGAAACGAACAGCGGCCAGCCAGGGGAATTTCAGCCTTGCAGATTTCCAATAGGCCTACTACAATCAATCAACTATTTAGACCATAAATGTTCAAATTAGATATCAAGAAAAGATAAACATACGCGGAACTTGTGATCCACACACAGCACACGCTGATGTGTTCATTACTTTGAAGTTGGCAACGTCTTGACCAGACGTGGAGTTTGGAGATATTTACATTTATCTTATAGAGAATCCTTCACCTTATACCGCACAAAAAATGAAAGCCTAAAAAAGTACGGATGGCTAACTTTTTTTCAAGAGTGGGTTGATTAACAACATTAATGATTAACAACCAAGCCCTGATTGCAAGTGGTTTCCAACCATTCTCAATTGTGGAGGACAAGGGATTCAGAAGTTTCACACAGGCTCTCAATTATGGAGTCAGTTTCCTGCCATAATTCAAACCTGAAAAAAAAAGTTTCAAAGGCTTGTAAGTCTGGGTTTGAAAACTCAACACCTTGTAAAAAGGGTTTTGCAACACTGAAAAAGAGATTATAACCTGAAAAAAACTAAAACTAAAATTCAAACATCTGTAAACATGATTTTGTGTTCTATTTTATCTTCTTCATCATTTTCAGCAACACATTTTCAAAGTTCAAACAATTTCACCAGCGCATTTGCAGAGTTTCAAATCTGGCACTGTTCTAACGGTGTATTTCATTGTTGCCCGGTTTTGAAACCTTGTAAATGGGATTCTGCAAACAGGTGTTCATACATTGAGAAATACGTTTTGAAAGGTTGAATATTTAGTTTTAAAAACGTGTACGTTTACGACATTGCAACGTATTTTTTCAGAACTGACTTTTCAGCACTGACTTTTCAGAGATTTGAGCGCAAGCTTTGAGTCACGTGAATATTGGCAGTGTTCTGACGCCACTCGTTTTGAAACTCCTGACCGTCGAATCTGAAAACGTTCCTGGGGGCGGGACCATTTAGCTCTAAACCTATTGGTTGCTCTCGGCTGACGTACATTCCAATCACATGTGCCGTTCACCGGGCTGTTCGTGATTGACAGTGCTCTGCCGATGACACGAATAACAACGGGTTGATTTCGCGGTTGATTTTCATTTCCATTTTCTGGAACCAGAGTCTCATCTCCATAGGACGCGACTAGCAAGGACGCGTCCTAGCAAGGCTGCAGCCTTCACTTTGGGAAACAGCCATGGTTCCAGAAAATGGAAATCAAAATCAACCGCGAAAGTCGCTTGTTATTTGTGTAATCGGCAGAGCACTGTCAATCACGCACAGCCCGGAACGGCACATGTGATTGGAATGTACGTCAGCCGAGAGCAACCAATAGGTTTAGAGCTAAATGGTCCGGCCCCCAGGAACGTTTTCAGATTCGACTGTCAGGAGTTTCAAAACGAGTGGCGTCAGAACACTGCCAATATTCACGTGACTCAAAGCTTGCGCCTGTGTGGTCAAATCTCTGAAAAGTTGGTGCTGAAAAGTCAGTTCTGAAAAAAGACGTTGTAATGTCGTTAACGTACACCTTTACAAGTTTTTAAAACTAAATATTCAACCTTTCAAAACGTATTTCTCAATGTATGAACACCTGTTTGCAGAATCCCATTTACAAGGTTTCAAAACCGGGCAACAATGAAATACACTGTTAGAACAGTGCCAGATTTGAAACTCTGCAAATGCGCTGGTGAAATTGTTTGAACTTTGAAAATGTGTTGGTGAAAATGATGAAGAAGATAAAATAGAACACAAAATCATGTTTACAGATGTTTTAATTTTAGTTTTAGTTTTTTTCAGGTTATAATCTCTTTTTTCAGTGTTGCAAAACCTTTATTACAAGGTGTTGAGTTTTCAAACCCAGACTTACAAGCCTTTGAAACTTTTTTTTTCAGGTTTGAATTATGGCAGGAAACTGACTCCATACTCAATCCTATGTATGTTCCTCCAAGCAGGTAAACACTCTCAAAAAATGATTCCAAGACTGTATGACCGTCGGAATTACGGCATGGCACCATTATAAAAGGTATACATAAGGGGTAATATGAAGAGCCGTTTGGGAGACGAAAGAGCCAGCTCTTGTTGGTGAGCCGTTCCAAGAGATCCGGCTCACTAAAAAGAGCCGAAATTCCCATCACTACAGCCTCCGCCAGTGTTGCCAGATTGGGCCATATTTCCCGCCCAATCTGGCAAAACGGGCTTTCCCCTTGACGGCAGAGGGAGGGTTATTTTCATTTTGAAATAATCGTAATTATAATATGCAATTAAACATTATATTTACTTATGGCAAATTCTAATCTTATAGACAATAATAAAACCATAACCCCGGCTTCACTCCTCGGCAGTTATTACATCCCATCGCACAGCAACTATCTGGCATATAGTTTTCACCTCAAAATACCAACTTTCATTCGTATGGTAAAACTGGCGACGTCCTGGCAGATCCTTGATTAGTTGCTACGTTGCTAGAGAACGCTGTTCTTGCCCGCCAGCCAGTCGTCGTGACGTCACTTGCAAAGTATGAATTTGCGCATCGAGCATGATCGATCCGTTTCGAAAAGATTTTCATTTGCATGAACGAGATCCAAATACCCGGTTCCAAAAGGTCTGAACTTCGCTTCACTCTGACTGCACATAAATACGTGCAGCGAGTATCACAGGGACACCTAATACACTATTGGATTTATGATTGGTGTTGGGAGTGTAATATTCAGAGTGTATGGTACCATTATATCTCCTTTCCCTAGTGTCAGGTGGTGGCCTGACTCAATAAACCGATCCCGCTCATGCATTCTCCTGATCATTCACCCCACGCTCCGTCATAGACTTCCTTTACATCTAAACTTATTGTCACGGTCAGATAACGTGTCACCCCACTCATAGCTAGTCCAATCTAAACTCACGTGCTCCTCCTGTGGTACCTGCATGCCGTAACGTCTTTTTTTTAAAGGCACAGAATGCACTTCTATCAGCTCAACAAAATAACTTGCATAAAGCGCCAAACATAATCCTTACTTAATGTGCACACCATGATTATCATAAGATACCTCACATTATTATGGGGAACAAACAACCCAGGTCAGCTTCATGTTGTAAATTTAATTTGTTACAGTCAGAAAGTGAGGAACATCTGGTGAAAATAAAACATGTTACCATAGTCATTGTAAGAACTGTAATGCAATTATTAAGTACTTGTATTGGTAGATCTGTATAAGCAACTAACCAAATGACATGGCCAGCGTCTGAAAGAAGTGGTATTGGTGCATCCCATTCAGCCGGCCAGAGTTCAGTCAGTAGTCTTACCTATTTAACTAAGGTACCTCTGTTTGTGTACCTGTGTGTGTGAGTGTACCTGTGTGTGTGTGTGTGTGTGTGTGTGTGTGTGTGTGTGTGTGTGTGTGTGTGTGTGTGTGTGTGTGTGTGTGTGTGTGTGTGTGTGTGGTGTGTGTGTGTGTACCTCCGTGTGTGTGCGTGTACCTGTGTGTGTGTGCGTGTACCTCTCTGTGTGTGTGCGTCTGTACCTGTCTGTGTGTGCGTCTGTACCTGTGTGTGTGCGTCTGTGTGTGTGTGTACCTGTGTGTGTGTGTGTACCTGTGTGTGTGTACCACTCTGTGTGCGTGTACCCGTGTGTGTGTGAGCCACTCCGTGTGAGTGTGTGCGTGTACCTCTGTGTGTGTGTGTCTGTACCTCTGTGTGTGTGTGTGTGTATGTGTGTCTGTACCTCTGTGTATGTGTGTGTGTGTGTGTACCTGTGTGTGTGTGCGTGCGTGTGTGTGTGTGTGTGTGTGTGTGTGTGTTTAATCAACAAACCAAACAGTACAAGTCCATCATGTGTTTGTAAGGCATTACGTGGCTAAAGTAAGGCTGGTTCAACCAGACACCAGCATGAAAGTCTATCGGTTTGCGCTTGAGGCTAAAGAAAATGCAACTTGGTGAGGTTATTAACCAGCGTAAAAAACAAAGATTTACCTTAAGCGTTTACTTAAAGAACTCAAGTTAGAAGCAAGAGGATCACAGGACTTAAGGGAATAAAAACAGTGTTGAAAAACAGGCCGAACGAGGGAAGCGAGGTCAATAAGATCAGCTTCGGCACGGGAACCGATGGACATTGATTTGGTTATTTTGCACAGCATGAAATCCCAGTCCGTCCACATGGGGACATGGTTAGGGGGGGCCTTCGCTCTGGGACCTCAACACTACGGACACAACCAGCATCATTCACATTTGATACATTAAGACCACACAACGCCTCAAACAATCACATCGAAAAGAAAATACATTCACGAACAGGTAAAAAAAATAAGAAAAACTGATAAAAAAAAAAGGAACAAAAACCACCAAATGAACTGGCAGAGAAGAGACTATTCAAATGGCTCAGTAGACAAAACATACACAGGCGTGCAGACATGCGGCCACTCTCAGCCAATGGGATGGAGAGGAAAAGAAAGCATTAAAAGTGGTACTCTTTCAAAGCCGTTTTTGGTATTCTCCATGTTCAATACCTAGAGGCCCCCGGGGCTATCACTGGAGGGGCCTGGGCCCTCACTGCAGGGGCACCGCTACTGGCTTTGCCATTGTTGATTTATCCTGGATTATTTTATAGATTTTTTGCAGCGAGGGAATGGCGTCTTCACTTTGACGACGATCCCCCACAATTCCCTGAGTCCCCCCCCCCCCCCAAATGGAGGAGCCCCCACCCCTCCAACAACGCCCAGGGCCTAGGGCCAGCAGGGTTCCCCATGGTGCAGCGCTACACCACGGGGCGGAGTGGGGCTGCTGTTCTCCTGTCTACAACGAAGCCATTCAGGTCATTCATTGGCCTTCTTTCTATTTGAGGAAGTCTTCAACAGCGTTGGGCTCAGAAGGTGGACCACGAGTGTGCCGGCGGCAAAGGAATGAGCCAAAGAGGATCTTGGACACACATGACATAACATGATGTGTCGGCCAGCCCCGTACCAGATAGGCAAACAATTAGATTCCTGCACACGGCATTTATAACAGAATCTTTCTTTTTTTTTAATTAGCAATCAAACAGAAAGGGATCATTCATGGAAAATGGACCACAAGAGAAAATGATTATGTTTCAAGACACTTGCAAGGGTGTTTTACAACAAGCAAGAGATACATTAGTTGGCATGGCAGGTGCTGCCCCTCCAATATACACGTAGAAAGATGTGTGGTTTCAATATACATGTGGTTTACAGTGCATGGCTAAGTTCATTTACATCTCCTTAATGTCTTTATGTGTCTTGTGTGAGCGTTTGCGGATGTTTTCATAGTTTCATTATTAGTTGTTTTTTTCGTTGTACCGTTCCATCCAAGGATATATTGGCTTAAAGCAGGGACAGCTCCTATGGACAGTGAGTTTGCATTAAGAGACCGTTTCCCTTTACATGGCGTGACTGCGAACTCACATCCTTCACAGTTTGCCTTCAGTGTTAACCACCCTCCCTATCCCATCGACCCCATAAATATACATACATTTCCTTATATTCATACGTATCTCATGTTTTAAAAAAATAAGTTATTGCGCATCCAAAAAAGTGCAATGTTACATTTGAAAATATCTCTTTCGCACCCCTCCAAGAAACCTCCATTCTGAGGGGCGGGTGTGTAGGGGGTGTTGGGGAGGGAGTGTGTGTGTGTGAGGGGGGGATGTTGGGAGGGAAGAGGGGCGTCCCCCGCTACGCGATCACCATGGGAACATCGTCGGAGAAGCCGTTGATCATCGGGGTCTTCGTCATCGTCTCCTTCATCAGGAAGAACAAACAGAGAGGCATTTAGCAGTATGCCAAGTCATGCAGTCATTGGTCCACTTCAACATGGGGGATGGACCATGTGGAGAAGGACACTGAAAACGAAAAAAGAGCCAACTGCATTGTATGAACTCCTTCCTACTGGGCTGAGCAGGGCTCCAACACCACAATAAGATGGGCTTGGTAGATCTTAGGAGATGCTGAGGCCGCTCCCTGAACAGCAGAGACTAAGGATCTGATTGGGGACTGGTCAAGGAAGCAGGGGAGCTCCAACATCACATATTACATATTACCTGCATCACCTCAGACCGAGGAGGGAAAGGTTTTCACGGACAGTCCTGCTACCCTTCTACACTGCTGCATTGCAGAGGTTCTTGAGAGGAAGCTCTGCACTGCAGGGAAAACTTAGACGATTGTGTTCAGTCTGACTCCCGCGATTGGCTCCTGTGATTGCTAGTAGCCCTCAGACAACAAGCTCCTGCTCCTCCACGCCACTCACGTCTTATTGAAAGCGACCGTGTAGTTGGCCGCATCGTGCCAGTCTTTTGTGTGAATAATGTATATCTATATAGATATACATCCTAATAAATAAACCCTTACCTAGATCGTCCCCGGAGGAGAAGATGGCCGAGCCCAGGCGGGAGTTGTAGTGGGAGTTGGCGAAGTTGGTGAAGTTGTTCTGCAGCCGTCGGTGGCGCATGTAGAGTGCCAGCAGTCCGCCGCAAGCCCCCAGCAGCAGCAGGAACAGGACGGGCACCACCACCACCGCCACGTCCTCCGACGGGCCCTCAACCCTCTCCGCCAGGGCCCCTGGAACACACGCGGTTAAAGCTCTGCGCGCACAACCACGTCTTCTGTGGTGTTGCATGATGAATAATATCAGGCTTAAAAGTATCACAGGAACGATACAATGGTTTCACTAGTTCATGGATATCTAATCACCTAATCCACATGGCGGTCCCAATATGCTAGTACTCTTGATTCATCTAAGGTAATAACCCTTTCAAACATACACTGCAGGCCGGACATTCTCCGGATTATACCCGGAGGGGCTGCATTTCTTGTCATGACAAAAATGTCCTGAGACAAAGTGACTGAAATGGTTTAAAATCATTCCATGTCGTACAATGACTTGATGAAATCATCTTCTGAAATGCCCATCTAGCCCCTCGCTAATTAGTTCATCTTGTATAAAATATATCAGTCAAAATACGATACATCTGTGAGGTCTCCTCCCAGACGTTACATGCAACCGTTAACCAGTCCATAAAAGATTCATGGGTACAGAACTTTTGTCCATTGCTTTCATGCAAAACATGTTGCTGATATATTTACTGTCAAATGAAATGCAGTCAATTCAGTGAATTCCTGGACACTCTGCAAAGTTCAGCGATGGACTGGTTAACACCCAGCAACAAGGGGCAGCTGCGGCGGTACCTTTGCCCAGCTGGTCATAAAGGAGCAGGGCTCCCCACACAGCTGTCCGCCCAGCAGGCAGCGCGCCTGCACAGAAAAGCTGTAGTTGTGCCCGGCCAGCAGGCGGTTGATACGGAAGAAAGTCTCTGTGGTGTTGCCCAGGAACATGGTCTGGTTGCTCACGCTGTCGTACATGTGCACCTCGTAGCCCTGTGGGGGGAGGGAGAAAGATAAAGAGAGAAAGATAGACGAAGAGAGAGAATGAGAGAGAGCGAGAGAGATCAACATATTCAATCAAAGTAGATGATTGCGTCTATAGTATAACAGAGGGATGCAAAACTCGGCATAGAACAACCAGGCATAAATTATGTGCTATTACAGTGGTTCTCAACCTTTTTTGAGCAAACGTCCCCCTGACCTTACCCTGATCCTCTGTGCCCCCTCCCCCCGTTAAAAAAAAATAAATAAACTAACAACCCCACTCGTGTTATATTGCTTAAAGTTGTCAATGCATCGTTTTTCATTGATTTTGCGTTGGTCACTAATAGCAATGAATGCCCTCTGATTCGGTTTTGGTGCAAAAAATATGAATGAATATTCATGACATGCAAATGTCTCAACTCTGATTGGCTAACAGCACTGTCCATCATTGTAATAAACCCAATTAAACTTCCAGAGAGACAGAGAGAGACAGAGAGAGAGAGAGAGAGAGAGAGAGACAGAGAGAGAGGGAGAGACAGAGACAGAGAGAGAGAGACCTTGGGCACCGCGACCACTCCCGCGACTCCCTCCGTGCCCCGGGAACGAATGGCCCGGGAACCACGGGCACCGTGGCCCGGGCAACGCGGACACCGCGAAAACAGATCGCGGGCAGAGGTCTAATTAGGCCAATATATTTTGTATTTGAAATGCAACGGTCTATTCATGGAAACTACACTCAGAGCAGCTGGAACTGAACAACAGCAAGAGGAAGGAGGAATACGGGCGATGAAACTAAATCTGATATTTTTTTCTTGCTATCGGCCAAGAAACCATGTGCTATTAGGTGCACCTTCCAGCCCAAGCTTCTTACAACATTGTGAGTCCATGCATTCTTAGCACATGTGTAAGGTGATTATCAATGGAACCGCCCATGCTAGAAATACATACACTGACAATTTGTTGGTAATTGGCTTGTCCTAGCCTTGATTTCCAGTCTCACTTGTGACACTTTCGTTCTGCAATAAAGCCGCCCTGGAGGAAGCCTCAAAGGAGCTGTGTGGGTGATAGAACCAATAATCACTGATAAGGCGCCCCCCGCTCCTTCGACTCCCTCCCCCCCTCCTCCCCACACGGCGCTCCAGTGGGCATCCCCGCGCCCTGGAGGCGAGCGCCAGAGTGTCTTCATTTGAACCGTATTGTCATCTGATGACACGTACCTCAATATGAAGAGGCAGAGAAGAAAGCCCTCAGGGTCACAACATAGAAAAAGAAAGATTGGGAAGGAGAAAGGGTGCGCAGGGATGAAAGAAAGCTTTTCAAAGTGGTTGAAAGACAGTCGTTTTTATGTCAGTGTATCAAGAGGAGGCTTGTAAATATTCAGGTTAGCTAAATCTACTACTAGTAAAACAACAGGTTACTGTTGTCTTGCAACTGTGTACTGATCAGAATGGAGCCTACAATATAACGGATCATAACAAGAAAAATAAAGGAACTTGTTTGTGGTTATTTTGTTTTACTTCAATCTCAATGCAAGTCTTTGTTTTATGTCAATAGACCCAGTAAAAACGGAGTTATAAAGTTGATACTTTATAACTCTGTAATAATCCAAAAGTTAATAAGTTAATCATTAAAAAAAAGAAAAGATTATTACCGTATCTGAATCGAGACTGAATCGTTCTACACAGTATTGCGATGCATCAAAGAATCGATTATTTTTCCCACCCCTATTGGTTACTGTACTCCAACAGTTCTAACAGAGTCTATTGTTTTGTCTCTTTCAAAGATACTGAAGCACCATGAAACAAGGGGTTACCACATAAATGCTTATCTGATGTGGAAAGAATTGGCATCCCGCTTATGCCTAGGTAAAACTATTGATAGCGACTGCATACTCTTCCTTGCAGAAAGAAACCTGCCACCGAGGGGGACAAAATGTACAGTTAGGAAATCCTAGAAAGGGACATTTTCTGGGTATCCTTGATCTCATAGCACGGTATGATGTTACACTGGGAGAGCATCTTAGAAAGGCGGCCTCTAAAAAAACACTGGATATCTGTCCTGGTGCACTCAAAAGGAATTTTTTGATTCAATATCAGTGTGTGTTTTAGGTCAAATTTGTGCCCAGATCAAAGAGGGGGGGGGGGGGGGGGGCTGCTATGTGTCTGCATGCGTGTCCTCACCCGGCTCTCGTTGAAACCCTTCTCCTTGACGGCCAGACTCTTCCACAGCAGGAACACGTGGTCCTTCTCGCTGATGATCTTCAGGGCGTCAGGCGCTGGCAGAGCCACTGAAGAACCGGAGAAAAAAAGAGAAAGAGAAAAAAAAGAAGAGTGCAATCTAGGTTTACTGAAACTAGACACGTCGAAATGTGGTCTGTTGTTACATTATGTGTGGCTGCATTAGCCGGCTAACTCCAGGAAGCCTTACACGCAAACATGAGTTAAGTCCGTGGACCACGAAGCAGACTTGTGAATGATTGAATGATGTTGGCTAATTAGAATAATTATTTACTCATAACTAATGCTCATAGCCATTATTCACTCAATATAAAAATGTAATTGGTCCTGCACATCTGAGGAGTTAGCGTCATTTATGATCATGGTTCATGAGAATCTCTTCTTTTTTTTTTCGAAAAACTTAGAGGGACAGAAAAATGGGCAGAAGCTGAGGCCACAGGCACCTGGGGCGGAAGCTGAGGCCGTGAGAGCTGAAGCCACAGGCACCTGGGGCGGAAGCTGAGGCCGTGAGAGCTGAGGCCACAGGCACCTGGGGCGAAAGCTGAGGCCACAGGCAACCTGTGGTGAGCGTCCCCAAAGGTAGCAGTTTCAAACCATGAATGCCGCCTGCTATTTCGTAACTCTGCTTATCTCTCTACCGCTCTGCGATATTTATCTTACATCGATATTCTGCTTGAAGATATCGAGATACGACTTTTGGTCCGTATCGCCCAGCCCCAGCCTTAGGCTGCGAGCGTGAGACTACAGGAAGCTGTGGTGAGAGCTGAGGCAGGTACCTGTGGTGAGCGTGAGGCTGGCCTCCTTGCTCATGTTGCGCAGGCGGACGGTCACGCTGTAGCGGCCGCCCGGCTCCAGGCCCTTCAGCAAGTACTCCACCGTGTTGTTGCTGCTGCTCAGCTTGTAGTCCAGCTCCGCCTTGCGGACCACGTCGCGCACGTGGACCACGTAGGTCTGACAGACACACACACACACACACACACACACCACACACACACACACACACACACACACACACACACACACACACACACACACACACACACACACACACACACACACACACACACGTTCTATAAGCGACCAAAATGACAATGCATATGAAAGTGAAATATCCCCCATTTGAGGAGCCTTGCCATGGTTGAGAGAGCTTCTCAAACTCTTAGAAAGGGCACTTAGATCGATATGACATGACGACACTTGTTGTGATATAAGTAGGGAAGCCTGACAATATCAACAATAAACCTGACAATGACAATATCTCTAAACGACCAACAAATAAACTGAATGAAAAGGCTTAAAGATTATCGACGTATTTGCAACTATGATCAGCGGATCATCCACGCACAACAACCGGCTGAAGCCCCGTGTGCGTGCGTACCAGGGGGGAGGCGGGGGAGTCGTAGGGGGGCTGCCACTTCAGGGTGGTCCTGGTCTGCCCCACCTGCACCCGGTGGAGGTTCCTGGGGGGCAGTCTCTCGCTGGGGATCATCCTGACCACGGCGAAGGCTGACGGCGGACCCAGGTACGGGGAGACGGCCCGGACCTGGGCAGGACGTAACAAACGTTGTGGTCTAGGACGTAACACACATTATGGTCTAGGACGTAACACACATTATGGTCTAGGACGTAACACACATTATGGTCTAGGACGTAACACACATTATGGTCTAGGACGTAACACACATTATGGTCTAGGACGTAACACACATTATGGTCTAGGACGCAACACACATTATGGACGTAACAAAAGCTTATGCGTGTCCGACACAAGAGCACACACAATCTTATTTTGTGCCGTATTATATGATAGCTTACTGCGACAAGTACATTTACCTTTTCAATTATATAATTAACTATAAAAGAAAAAGCAAATAATAATGAGTTAGTCATTAGCTCTACATTATAGCCTGTGGTACAACATCCACAGGCCTTCGTGCTGCCAGACTCCTCCTGTCCATTTGACCCACTGACCAGGAAGAGGTACTGCTCGTCGGGCTCCACCTGGACCGTGGTCTGGCCGGCCGCCCCACTGCCGCTGGCGCTGCGGGGGCTACGGTACAGGTCCAGGAACGAGGTGGCGTAGAATATACCGTACACCTGCAACACACACACAAATGAGTGAAGAGTCCCAGCTGTATTGATCAACGATATTAGCGCCACTAAGCTGGCGGTGAGGTGGGTGCGGGGGGCCGCGTGCTGCACCTGGGCCGGCAGGCCGGCGGTGGTCCAGCTGCAGTCCACGCTGGTCTGGTTCAGGGCCCGGGCTTTGAGCAGGGGGGCCTCGGGCTGGGTGCCGGTGGTCTGCTGGCGGGAGAGTGCGGTGGGGCTGTCCCCCACGACCGTGTGCGCCCACACCGCCACCTCGTACACTGTCCCCGCCGTCAGGTTGGCCGCTGCACGGGAGGAGTCATGCAAGAGTCGGATGACCATCACACACCTCTGACACTCTGGGGGGGGGGGGGCTGACTCCTAGCTCACAGACTGAGACCAGACTGGGCCTCTGCCAGGGGGCTTCAATGAGCCTGAGTAAAACACCGTGTGTAGAACATCGTCAGGAGCTCATCGTGGACTGAGCCCAGACCGCCATCAACAGTCATGGTGATCTATGGAACCACGGAAAGTGGAATGGAAACACTTTCTTTACGCCTTCCTGCAGCCTCAAGCCTTTCTTTACCTTCTGAATAGGGCATAGGTTTGAAGTAAGCCTATCTGCGGACACAGTGCTACAGTAGACCCCACTACACTCCCACTGAGCAGAGCCGCTCCAAGCGAGGCTGCAGTCTCAGGACCGCACCCAGCGGTTTCTGATTGTCTTTATTCTTTCCTTCACCACTTTACGGTTAGGGTTAGGGTTAGGGTTAGGGTTAGCCGGGGAGGAGAGCCATTTTTGCTAGGACGGCGTTGCAAATAACACTGAGTTAAGGGTCCAAATTATACTGAGGTTAAGGTCCTAATTACACTTCGGTAAACGAGCCCTGGCTGGAACCCAGCTGGATCTGCCCTGAAACCAAGGCATCCATATGTGTGAACGCACGTTGGAGCTTAGATATCTGAAACCAAGGCATCCCTACCACGGAGGATCCCCTTCTGGACCGTGTAGTTCCTGCTCTCCTTGACGTGGGAGTCGAAGAGCCAGGACAGCACCACCATGTAGTGCTTCACCTAGTTAGAAAGATATTGGATGATTAACATACTCCCGCTCTAGTGCTGGGAACCACAGAGCCCAGTCCGAGTCCCAATGGGGCTGGTGGTGAGTCCCAGCACAGGGATATGTCTCTGGGCTGCCCACCCTGGGCCAAGACTGATCCACACAGAGGTAGTCCCGTCAGCATGGGAGGTTAGGGTTAGCTCTAGGCCTGATGAGATGGTGAACGCACCGTCCCGTAGTAGGCTCCATAGAGTCTGTTTGCTCATTGGAGCCATGTGACAGGGCAGCTGGCCAATCATACCTCATCACTATGAAGCGGTTTCGAATGAACAGAAGCAGCCCACCCGCGTCCCTCCCCAACACCCCAAGTGTGACCCTTCAGGCCTCTGACCTCGTTCTGGGAGTTGAAGCTGAACGACAGGCTGATGGAGTCGTTGGTGATGGTGTCAGCGATGACGGAGGGTGGAGGCAGCGCTAAAGGGAGGAGGGTGTGGGAGAGGAAGAGAGAGAGGGAGGAAGAGTTTCTCAACGTTAGGTCTGCATCCTTTCTTCAGAGGTTGTTTTAAATGTGCATCTCTTATGTCATGCCGCTGTCATGCACTGCTGAGACGTCCTAATTTCACATGTTCAGAATAGATAGATCCTATGTTAAGGGTGCAGTAAGAAGGATTTAAGAGCTGTAATTTGTATCTCATTTGGTAGAAGTGGATGAGGTGTGCTGGGACAATATCCGTCTGAGAAGACAGAGCTTCCTGTTCACAGCCTGGTCAGCGATGCTGGCTCACTTCTGACCAATCAGGGCATCTCATCCCTCATCTTACCTGTCAATCACAGATGCTTGAATACAACCAACCCTCAATGGAGCAGTAATGTAGGGAGCAGAGAGGGAGGGATGATGCTCTCTTGGGCTCTACCTCTTAACATCTCATTACACTCAGCTTTACACTCAGGGTTTTGGTTCTAACCTTTCTTTGGTGTGATGGATTTGACCTCACTCCAGTTGCCCACACCTCGACTGGTCACGGCTGCCACCTGGGAGCGATCACAGCGTTGGAAACAAAGACGCCAGCCGTTACAACCAAAATCGTCAACCAAGACGTTTATATATAGTCTCAATGCAGCGATAACCTCAACGTATTCTGACTACATTAAGTTGAATCACAGACACCGTACTCAGATATGATATTACTGTTAAAAGAGCCAGTGAACAACCTGGTTCAGCTGGAGTGCAACAAGTTCAGACTTAAGGGCCAAACCTCAGTAGGTTTGGCCTGAGAGTTCTATTAATCACAAGATGGCGGGGGGAGGGTTATTATTGATCTAAAGTTATTAAGCCCATGGTGACAGGACATATTTGAGATAAAGAGTTGGAAAAATGCAATCAGTATGTTTCATGTATTCCTTTAACAAATATTTATAAATATTTCCATCAATGCTTGATGAGGAAGTAACCCAATTACAACTACACGACCACTCTGCTGATAGTATCACAGATGAGGCAGCTCTCCCCTGCTGACGGGTGCACCTGTAGGCACTGTGGAAACATCCTCCAGACCAACAGAAATGCTGCACTGAGACGCCAAAGGTGAGATGTACAGTCCCAACTAGCGCTAGTCCCACCTAACACTAAAACCATGACGTCTGCAGGGTTAGCCTGCAAAAAGTGGAAGGATCCTGAGTGAACAACAGTTCGGTCAGGTGATGTTCTTTAGTGCAGAACGCCATCTGCGTTCACAGCAGAGTGAACCCGGCACGTAGTGTTCACGGGAGAATGGATAAAACCTAAGATTTGACCCCTGGTTTTATTTTAGTACGAGTGATCAAATGGCAGATTACCACGATCATATAAAACATTTAAAAAAAAGGGGGTTTGGATTCACCGGCTCTTTAGTGTGCTCTTCTTACCCTGAACATGTACTGCGTGCTTGGCACTAGCGTGGTCACAATGGCCCTGGTGGTGGGAGTCCTCTGGTATGTCCACTCGGGGTCACTGTTCTCCTTGTAATGCACCTGCACACACACACACACACACACACACCACACACCACACACACACACACAACACACACACACACACACACACACACCACACACAAACACACACACACCACACACACACACACAAACGTTGAAGGGTTCAATGGAAGACCTTTCTCTTATCCCTCAGTCTATGCATAGCTACATTGCCGGCGTTATATATATATTATATAGGTGGCTACATGGTAATCCAATCTAATATGTATGTTTAGGGCAAGTCCCTGAATATTATATTGCTGCTTCTGAATGGTTTGTAATATTTACACTGTAACACCAAGAGTGTACACAGTTACACTCTTAGTGTAACTCACTTGATTTTACACCTTGTGTTAAGAGTAAACAACACAAGGGGCCAGCCTCTGGCTAACCAGCCCGCTGTCTAACCCTCCAGGCTGTGGGACTCACTATGTACTCCCT